>NW_006399794.1:2856360-2911191 GCF_000299155.1 Elephantulus edwardii
AATTGGCACAGGACAGAGTGGAGTTTAGGGCTGTTGTACATAGGGTCGCTATGATTCGTAGGCGACTCGACGGCACATGAATAATAATGAATCTGAACCCTGCCCTGTCCTGTGCCATCTTCATCGTCTCTGCCACACTTGAGCCCATTGTTACAGTCACTAAGCCAACCATCTCCTTGAGGGGTTATGCCCGTCCTTCTCTAACCCTCCATTTTTCTGAGCACAATGCCACTTTCCAAGGATTAGCACCTCCTAACAATACGGACCAAGAATGTAAGAGAGAGTTTCACCATCCGTCATTCTATAGAGTAACCTGCATCCTCTCCAAGACATGTTTGTTCTCTTGGCAGCCCAAGGGATAGTCAGTACTCTTCTCCAGCACCACAGTCTTCTTTACTCACTTTCCAAGGCTCAAGTGCATAAGAAGTAATTGAAAAGACCATAGCTTGGATCAGGCATATGTTCGTCTTTCAACTGACATTGTTGCTCTTCGGAACTTTGGAGAAGTCCCTGATTGCAGACTTTCCTAATACAACATGTCTTTTGGTTTCCTGACTGCTAGTGCCAATGTTGTTGATTGTGGTTCCAAATTAGAATCTTGAAGGTTTGGGCTCAGAATTATAGACTCTTGGAGTCTATAGAATCCATGTCTGTGGAAACATGAGTTAGGATGATCCAAGAGTTAGAAAAATCATATTTCTGGACTTGAGAAGTGCTCTAAACTCTCCTTGTCTTGTACACAAGGAGAGATCAGCACCAACCCTCAAGTTGAACTCTGGCTTAATTGCCAATGTCACTTAAACCTTCCGAGAGTCCGTCGTTTCCAAGTCTAAAGATGTGCACGTCTCAGAATCCCTTTTGTGTCAAGAGACATCAGAATGACTTATTCTCAGCTTGGATTTGACCTGCTAAATTCTTCTTACTGAGCGTTTTCCATAGCTGTGTATTCAAGGGCATGTCCTCCCTAGAAGCTCAAAAGGAAGACCTGATCAGCATTCCTGGACTGGCAGAGGCTAGAGGTCCTGGGGCTACTGCAGTGTCACTCCTGTTTGGACATGGTTAGCATGAATCATCGTAGCATTTTTAATAAATCCCGTGATGCCCACTGAAAACCATCAGAATAGCTGGAATGTTTTCAGCTTTGTAAGTAATTTCACAGCATTCAGGCCTCTGTCTAATCTCCATTTTCTAGGTGATTCCTCTTCACACGGCCCCAGGAAGCATGAAGGCAAGATCAGCCCTTTTCCAAGGTCATTTAGCCAGTGATGACAACTGAGTTTGTCTAGTCAGTTTATTCTCGCCTTCCTGCACTGCGTTCCTCATAGTGCAGGAACGGAGAGCAGGAGAGCTCTGGTCTGGGAGGAAGAAGAGCTGAGCTCTCTTCCTTGCTGTGCTGGCCTTGATGTGGGGATGTCAGGAGCAAAATGAGCATGAACATTCAGGGAAAAACACCCACCTGGAGCTGCTGCAGGACCCTGGGTCTGTAACCGAGACTTAGTGAACCTCAGATAGGTTCATGATGACCACTCACTCGATCCAGGCTGCCATTTTTCCATGACATCCTGTTTGATTTTCAGTCATGATTATATTTTGAATCTGAAAAGTGAGTAACAAGTACCTTAGGAAACTTTAATCCAAATGCCAGCCTTCCTCTCTCATTTCTTCGCTTTCTTTGCTCAGGAGTTTTTACCCTACAGAAATTGGATTGTGTATGTGAATATTAAGCCTCCAGCCAAAAGGAAGTTTAGTTTCTTCACTTAGGTCACAAAGATTTGTTCTTCTAAACTGCCATCAAGTCAGCTCAGGTTCATAGTAATTTCATGTACAACAAAAGACTTGGGAGGGAAATGTGCAACAATGAATGACTGAAAATCCAAGTTCTTTATAAACTTTCATTAAAATCTCAATTTAAAAAAGACTTGGCTGGTTGGGAGTTCTGGTGTGATGAGACTCTGACGTCCCAAAAGGCTTTGCTGGGTCCTGCCCCCATGCTCACAGTCACCAGTGTGCTAGAATCCAGTGCTATGGCAACTGTCTATTTTGAGTACCTTCTAACTGAGGAGGCTTCTTTTCCAGCACCACACAAACAAGATTCTGCTCTCCGCTGTAGGATTTTCACTGACTAATTTTCAGAAATAAATCATCAGGCTTTGCTTACAAGTCCATCCTAGTTTGGGAGCTCCTCTGAAACATAGCCGGCATGTTGTGTCCAACACAAACATGTCCACCCTGTTGGTTCATGAAATAGCTGTAATATAGCTTTCAGCATTGTGGTCATACTCAAGCCACTACAAACTGACAGGTTGGTGGCGAGGCTTGAGGGGACACAGGATAAAAGGGGGCCTTTTCTCCAAGAAATGAATCAATAATCACAGAATGCTATAGAAGTCAAAGATGAGTGGTACTTTGAAGACTGTGGGGCAGAGTGGGAAATAGTGAAATCTTTGGAGATAGGGAGACCTGCAGCTAAGCCCCTGCTTATTCCTTACCCTCTGTCTCATTTGGGGTATGTTCTTTAAAGTCTATGTGTTTGATTCTTGTCTTTTGTCATTTGAAGATCATGCTGAAAAACAAACTAAACCCACTGCTATGTGGTCTGCTCCATCCCAAGGCAATCTTCATTGGGTTTCTGAAGATGTAAAACGTAATGGGAGAAGACAGCTTCATTTTTCTTCCATTGAGTTTGTGGATTCGAACTACTGGAATTATCAAAGAATACCAAACCCATTGCAATTTAGTTGATTCATGGCAACCTTCCGTCAGGTTTCTGAGACTGTAATCATTACAGGAGGAGACTGTTTATCTCATTTTTCTTCTCATAGAGGAACCAGTTTGAGTCCCTGATCTTTTTGTAAACAACCCAACACATAATATACTACACCACCAGGACTCCTTGAAAATGAGCACGGAGCCTGGTAGTATGGCTTTGCATCTACCCTGTTTAGAAGGGTGCCTGACACACGTGTTCTGTTAGGTGGTGTTGAGGAGGCTCCAGCACAGAGCAACCCTAAGTACATCAGGGTGAACCATACCCGATCCTGTGCCGTCCTCACACTCTGCTGTGTGTTAAGCACGTTGCACTCATTTTATCATTCTGTCTCATTGAGGCCCTTTCTCTCCTTTGATGACTCTCTCTTTATCCAAGCATGATGTCTTTTTCCAATGTAACAATTTGAGATGAACTCTCACCATCCTTGCCTCGAGGGAGCACCTTAGCCTGACTTCTTCCAAAACACATTTGTTCATTCTCTTGACTCAAAACCACTCATTACTTTGCATCAGAACTGACTCACTGTCAGATTTTCACAAGTTTTAAATCTCACAGGAGGAGATTGTTCATCTTTCTCCCAAGAAGCAGATGATGAATTCAAACCATCTGCCTTTATGTTGGCAGGGCAAGTCCTTACCCACTAGGTTACCAGAGCTTCTTTCCATGATATAGTCAATATCTTTTACAAACAGCAAAATTCAAAGGCAATTCTTATGGTCTTTACTCATTGTTCAACTTTTCCACACATTTGAGACTACCATGACTTGAGTCACTCGCACCTTAGTTTTCCCAGGTACATCTTTGCATCTTTAGCACTTTAGAGAGGTTGTTGGCAACAGATTTGCCCAGTGAAAAATGTTCTTTGATTTCTTAACTGCTGCTGCTGTGAACAGCTGATCTAAACCTTCACCTTTCTGTGCCACACTTATCATCTCTGATCTGCTTGAACCTATTGTTACAGTCACTGTGTCAATCCATCTTGTTGAGGGTCTTTCTTTATCTGACCCTCTATCTTTACCAGCGTGATGTCATTTTTTCCAAGGGCTTGCCCTCTCAACAACATGCTCAAAACATATGAGATGAAGTTTCATCATTCTTGAAGCACTCTGGTTACCCTTTGTCTGAAACAGGCTTGATTGTTCTTTTGGCAGTCCATTGGGCACTCTTTAATATCACAATTCAAAGCCTTAAATTAATCTTTTGTTGTCCTTATTTGTTTTCCAATTTTCAGAGGCAAAGAAAGTAATTAAAAATACCCAGGCTTGGATCAGATGCACCTTAGTCTTTAAATTTACATCATTGCTCACATTATCACTTGAAGGGTAGTCATGAAGTGTCAAAGAGCTAAGAATCTAGTCTAGTAACTTCATACATAGTATGTAATTGTTGAATGAATGAATGAATGAACGAAGAAAGGCTGGGATGGGTTGATGTAAAGCACAAAGCACAGTGTTTGCATATAGTAAGGGAAGAGAAGTGGCCACTGACCATAGCCCTTCCGTCTGGCATTAGAGCCGGTGGGCTGTGGCTGCCTTGGACCATCATGAGGTGATTGTGGGTATCCTTTCTCAACTCTAGCTCTGTACTCAAATCAGATTGTTATTGTGTACCAGTGAGTCAGAACCAGCTCCAAGCAGCTTGAAATCAGCTTATAATGAAAGTATTTACACCATAGAAATTGGTAACATAACCAGGGATTTTGTCTGATTTTTTGTTTGTTTGATTTTTGTTTTCTTCTTTGGTTTATTTAATCTTTCAGGGATAGAATCATTAAACATTGCTTAAAACCCAGTACATCCCTCACTGGCCTGTTAGAATATCTACCCCATCTGCCGCAGTCACCTTCAGAATTGAATTTTGACATTTTGTTGCAGAACACAGGATCTCTGGGAAAATAAGTCATTTTGTACCATGTAAGAGAATATTAGTGAGTGTTCCAAGCCTGACTTTGGAGGTCCCACTAAGTGAAGAGTGGACATTTATTGTGGAGCTTGATGGTCATGAAAGCCCCACTGGCACTAAAGTGTAGACCTGAAAACAGATGGTTGGGTCTATTAGATGATAATTCTGGGACTCTCTGTCATCTGCCAAGACTAAATGCATGCTTCCCAGGAAGACTGTGACACTGCGTTTGGGCTTTGTAGTCCTCTTTATATGCCATCTGTAAGGCTTCTGGATGGTGCCTTTCTCTCAAGTCCTGGCCATAAATGGCCCGATCAGGCCTCCTGAGTTAAGGGAACCATTTAAGGCCATTCCAAACCTACTTCAGTATCAATTGACTTTGAAGGAGTGCAGCTATTAAGTGGGCCTGACAGAAGTGCAGCTGTTAAATGTAGTGGGCAGAAGCATGAACCCAGAGGAATGCATTTGTAAACTGATCAGAATTTGAAAGCTTGTCTGGAGTGATCTTAAAGGGGGAGAGAGGGAGCACAAGAAGAGATGGTCTAAGACTGAGACTAAGGGAAGTGTGCATTTCCAGGATCCCAGCCGTCCAAGCCGACTCATCATCATTCGTCAGCAGGACCCCTTGAGTCCACACTCTTTGTAGGGGATGGAATGACATCTTATTATTTTTAGCTCCCCAGGTGATGCAGGTTCCCCAGCTAGATTGAATCACCTTTGAATCCTTAAAAATAATCTAGTTTTAAAAGTGTGTTGACATAACATTTGTGTTTCAATTTCCCCAAATGGCTTTTGAGGAAATCCTGTTCATCTTCTGATTTGAAGAAGACCAGCCACTGTTCACTCTTAAAAGAATAAACAGAAGTATTCTATGATTTTAATCTCCAAGTCAGCACCATTAGAAATTTGCAGTTATCAACACTGCTCAGTGGTGAGTGTTCACAGCCCTTCCATGCAATGGAAGGGATCTGACAGCACTGCGCTAATCCATGCTGGGCCACTGGGGACAGAGTTGAGCTTGGAGGAGCACAGAGCTCCTTCGAACATCTGGAATTTGGTAGACTAGGGCAAAGGGTAGTACAGGACAAAGATCAGAATCAAAGAGTCCAAGGCAGAGACGTGACAACTGGCTGGTCTGCAACTAAGGGAAGAAAAATGGAATGAAAGGATTGGAGAGAATGAAGGAAAACACTCTCTGAACAGGTAGTGTTGTTGAGTGCCATCAAGTTGCTATCAACTCATAGTAACTCCATGTAACAGAATAGAACTGTCCAAATGGTTTCTTAGATAGCTCTGGTAGCTTACTGCCACCTCGAAGGCATGTGGTTTGAATCCACCAGCTACGCCGAAAGAGAAAGATGGGAAGTTTTCTCTCATGCCATATATTGCCTCTGAAAACCCCCTGAAGGGTCAGCTATGGGTCAGTTCTGACTCAACAGCACACAACAACAACAACCTTTATGGGGTAAAATTCTCAGTGAAGTACAGCCTTTAGTATGGATTGTTGTTGTTCTTATGTGCCATCAAGTTGCTTGTGACTCATAGAGACCTTATGTGCAATAGCTCTGAACTCTGCTCTGTCTTGAGCCAACCCTATTGTCTCTGAAACACCTACCCCCATTATCCCAGTCACTGAGGCAATCCATCTCATCAGGGCCTTCCTCTCTTGAACTGTACCTCCATCCTTCCAAGCATGATGTCCCTCTCCAAGGATTGGTCCCTCCTTGCAACATGTCCAAAGTATGTCAGATGAAGCTTCAGAATCCTTGCCTCCAAAGAACATTTTAATTTCACCCTTTCCAGAATGAACGTGTTTGTTCTCCTAGCAGTCCATGGTATATTCAATACTCTTCTCAAGCACTACAGCTCAAAGGCATCAATTCTCCTGCTATTGTCCCTAGTCATTATCCAGCTTTCTGATGCATAGTAAGTGATTGTGAAGTCCATGGTCTGGATCAAGTAAGTGCACCTTAGTCTCCAGACTGACATCATTGATCTTCAGTACTCTGGAGAGGTCCCTAACAGCAGATTTTCCGAATGCAGTTCATCTTTTAATTTCCTGGCTGCTGATACCAAGAGTGTTGATTGTGGAGCCTAGCAAACTGAAGCTGTTAACAATCTCAATCTCTTCACCGCCTATCATGATGCTGCCAATTGACCCAGTGGTGAGAAGTGTTGTTTCCTTGATGTTGAGCTTCAATCCATATTGAAGGCTGCAGTCCTTGACTTTCTGCAGCAAATGCCTCAGGTCCTGATCAGTTTTACTAAACAAGGTTGTGTCATCTGCATAACGCAGGTTGTTGATGAGTCTTCCTCCAATCCTCATGCCAAACTCCTTCTCATAGAGCCCAGCCTCCCAGATGATCTGTTCCGCATATAGATTGAAAAAAATATGGAGATAGGATGCATCCCTGATGTATGCCTTTCCTGATTTTGAATGTATAAATTATACCTCAATATTAATAAACACAAATCCTCCCAACTGAACCAACAGACAACATCATGATAGATGGAAAAAAGATTGAAATTGTCAAGCATACATTTGACATTTAAGTTGGTGCTACAATCAACACCTGTGATAGCAGTAGTTAAGAAATCAAAAGATATGCTGCATTGGGTAAGCCTTCTGTTAAGAATCTCTTCAAAATGCTAAAGAATATGTTAGTAGAAAGTCTAAGGTGAATGTGACCAAGGCATGGCATTTTCACTTGCTTTGTAGGTGTTACAAAGCTGAAAAACAACTAAGGAAGACCGAAAAAGAATTGATACCTTTAAAGTGTGATGTTGGCAAAGAATGAACTATGGTTTGCAAATGTAAATAAACAAATATATCTTGAAGGAAGTGTAGCTAGAGAGCTCCCTAGAGGCAAAGATGAAGACAGTTCCTCTCACATACTTTGGACATGTTGTCAGGAGACTCTAGCCTTTGGAAAAAGACGGCATATTTAAAATCATAAAAAGAGAGAAAGACCGTTAATGAGATAGATTGACCCAGGGACTAAGACAAGTTTTGTCTTAGATGTGGTGGAGAGTAGGAGGCTGGCACAGGGGAAGGCCAGGGTACCATCTGTTGTCCACAGGATTGCTATGAGTTGTAGTTGACTCAAGAGCACATACTAACAACAACCCATCAGACAAAATGAAATAATGTATGAGAATAATGCCAGGTGCATCATTTTTATAACTTTATTAAATAGAATCCTGTCAATACGGAGTTATAGGAGTAGAGAACCTAGTCATTGTACACATACTCATCACACACAGAGGTCAAGGGTTGACAAAGGTGAACTGCTGAGATCTATAACAGCTTGGAGAATATAGGACTGTTCTAAATGCAGACCTTGAGATGAATTTGGAGACAAATTCTCATTGATGATTTCAGGAAGCAGTGGTACAGGTATGGGGACACAAGACAGGGAAAGGAAGAAGCCATTTAAGTTGTTGCTATTGTTGTTAATTGTCCTCGAGTCAGCACTACTCATTACTGACCCTATAAACAAAAGGCCTGAAGAGGGCCTTCAGGCCAGTGAAGTAGACATCGCCAAATAAGTCCGTCTGCCTATAGTCTGTGGACATGTGGGGCTCAGTCCTTGTAGGGACCACCAGAAGACTGTGTAGAGCTTGCCCCACAGTTGTCCTATGTGAAAGGTAAGACATCAGGAGTATTAAAGCCTCAATTTGTATTTTTTCATTGACTGAAGACTATTGAGGTTACTGAAGAACTTCAAGATATTTGTGACCAGAGAATGGAGCAACAGCATGCATTGGAAGGTGAATACCAAGAGATACAGAGGGTGCCAACAACCAGAATCTGTGAAGCTCAGTGAAAACTTGTAGGTGTACTTTAAAATTGTTAGAAAAGTACTAAAAATTTAAAGGCAATAATCTCTCTCTCTCGTCCTCTCTCTCATTGTCATTGAGTCAGAACTGAATCATAGTTGACTCTCCATTGGGTTTCTGAGGCTGTAAATCATATAGGAGGAGATTGCCCATCTTTTTCCCATTGAGCTGTGATGCCTTTGAACCACCAGAGAAACCTGGCCTTTGGATTAGCAAGTGCAACTCTCTTCGGACTACACCATGAGAGTACAAGACAGTAACAAAAACTCAAATTTCATCATTTTTGTAGTCAGAACTGACTTATCATGGACCTCTAGTGGGTTTTTGGAGGTTGTAAAGCTCATGGAAGGATATCGTCTCTCTTTCTCCCACAGAACTGCTGATAGATTGGAACTACAAGAGAAGTGCTGCCTCTAAGTTAGCAGTGCAATTCCCAATGGACTACACTGCGGGCTCCTTTAAGAAAGTAACAGGGAAACATTAAGTCAAGAGCTGACTCTTCTGAGCACATAGCCAATGAAAGCAGCCTGCCGACAGAATCTGTTGTAGCCCTTCCAATATGGACAGCTCCTATAACCCCGTGAAATTATCACCAAGTGTTTATGCCTTTCACTACAATAAAACTTTGTCTCTGAGCAGTTGCAACCCTGGGGCTGCAAGTTTGCAAAATCTGCAAAAGCACATGTGCAGATTCCCAGGAACAAAACCTCTATCAGAAATTAAAGACTAAGCCTAGTTTCTCAGACTTAGCACTATGGACATTTTGAACTTGGTAGCTCCTTTTTTGGATGTAAGAGGATGTCCTAGAATAGGTATTGTTGTTAGGTGCCATTGAGTCAAATACAGCTAATGGAACAACAGATCTGAACCCTGCCTTATCTTGTGCCATGCTCATAGTTTATGACATACTTGAGCCCACTGCTATAGTCACATTTTAATTTATCTTGTTGATAGGCTTCCTTTCCTTCTCTAACACTCCACCTTTCCGAGAATTCTATCTCCAAGGAATAGCCTCTCCTAGGAATATACCCAAAGTATGTGAGATGAAGCTTTGCCATCTTTGCCTCCAAGGAGCATTCTGGCTGCACTTTCTCCAAGATATATCTGTTCTTTTGGCAGTCCATGGGATATTCAGTACTCCTCTCCAACACCATGATGCAATGGCAGCAATTCTTCTGTTACCCTTATTCATTGTCCAGCTCTCAGATGCATAACAAATAATTGAAAAGGCCATGGCCCAAATCAGGCACATCTTAAACTTCAAACAAACTTCATTGCTCCTCAGTAACTTAGAGAGGTCAGTTTGGAAATGTCCTTGACTGCAAACTTTTCTAATACAATACATCTCTTAATCTCCTAACTGTTGGTACCAAGGGTGTTGATTGTAGATCCAAGTAAGTTGACGAAATAGACAATTTCAATATTTTCTCCTATCATGATGTTACCTTGCATAATAGGATGTCTAATAGCATACCAGCATCTCTACCTAGCAGCAATCCCCCTCTTCCACAGTCATGACAATAAAAAACGGCTTCAGACATTACCAAGCCTCCTTCAAAATGTGGAGGGGGGAGAAAAATTGGCCCCCAGTTGACAACCACGGAAGCTGTAGTAATAAAACTGAGGTCTTCTAGCCTCAATTTATCCCCTGTGTCTTCTCATCAACTCCTGAAGACTTGGATACTCAGATTCACTATCTCATGCACTTAACAAGCCTTAGTATCTAGGCAGTGAGTCAATTTCAGAGATATTCTTCAAGAAATTTCTCTTCCCTTATCCTTTTCTCGTCTTTGGTCTTTTTTCTTCCCTTCTTTCTCTCTCAATGGACCATGCTATGTACCTTTAAAATATCCAATAAAATGAAAACCCAGTTAGGGTGGTCGCATTCAGTTGTGGCCACAGGAGCTAATCAATGTGAGCTGCACAGTAAGTGTTCAGCGTTGAATGAATTCATGACCTCCTCATTCACTCCTACTTCCCCTAAACTGGGAGCAGGTGGACATCCAGTTCATCAGGGCCTGGAAAGAAGGATGTGAAATGGACTCAATTCCCCATTAAGAGACTGGACAGGTCTCTTTTCAACGATGCTATGCAGCTGCCTTGGGAAGAGCAAAGCCCCACTGGGCATCAGTTTGACAGTCTTTTATTTTCCTTATGCATGAAATTAGAGTGTCTTATTTTGTGTTCAAATTAGACTGGCAGCCAATTATAACACAATACTGTTCTTCCACCTGAATTTTATTTCTTTTAAGGTGACTTTTTGGGAACAAACCACTTCTGTAGAAACAAGGCTAGGGTCTTATTTAAGGAGAGGCGAGAGGGCTCAGTTTGACTATGGTGATAAATCCTCTATTTTTGCCTAGACTCTAACAGTTGTTGTCAGCTTAAATGCATGGAAACTCCATGTGTCACAATAAAACACAATAGGGTTTTCAATTGCTTTGTAAGTTGTAATTTTTCAAAACATTTCACTCAGCCTTTCTTTTAAGCCTTCAGGTGGATTCAGACAGCCAACTTTTTGGTCAGTGGCTGAGAATTTACCTGTTTGCATTACCCAGAATTCAAGTTTAGGTTCTAAATCTAAAGAAGTAAAAGAAATGAGAGCAAGCAAGCTGCCTCTATCCTGCTAGCTCTGACGAACAGCACCACGTGAGCACCATGGAGAGTGGCCTCTGACCTGCTAAGAGGCAAATGATGTTTCATCAACATAGATGTCAGGAAGGCTGATTTTTATGGGGCAGTCAGAGACTGCAAGGCAGGGACTGTGGACAGCAGGAGGGGGCTGGAGGAACGGCCCCAACAGGATGACACCTGGCCCCATGCAGTGTACAGATTGTATTTCTCTGTCAACACTGAGTATCGACAGCTCTGCCATTGATTCTGAGTTGACAAAGTCACAGAGAGAAGACTCTTTATCTCTTCTTTCACTGACATGTGAAAACAAACAGAAAATGAAGCTTTACCCTTTGTTCATAATTATACGTCTGTCTTACACTACCAAAGCATACTGAGTTTTTCCCCCACTTAAAACTATAGTTATTTCTATGTTTATGTGTAAGTCTTCCTTAGACTATGAAATTTTAATGTGTATTTTTTAAAAAAATATACTATTACTGTGTTATTGTGAACATTTATTCAATCAATTATGTTCCTGTTTAACAATTTCTCTACATACTGTTCAATGATATTGGTTGCATTTTCTACATCACATCAACATTCTCCTTATTTCTGTTCTGGTTGTTTCCTTTCCATTAATCTAGCTTCCTGCCCCATTTGAACTCATTTTTAAATTAAATATTTATCATTTAGTTTCATATAGATGATTTTTGGGGTATGTTTTATTTTGAAGGAATCCAAACAGATATGTCCTGAAAGGGTGAGACCAGAGTGTTGCTTGGAAGCAAGGTGGACCAAAGTTCATCTTTCATTCTTTGAACATGTAGCTGGTGAGGCTATTCCTTAGAAAGAGAAATCAGGCTTGGAAAGATGGAAGGTCAGCGAAGGAGAGGAAGAGTGCCCACACACAACGAGATGGGTTGACACTGTGACCTCAGCAATAGCCTCTAGTGTCTCAGAGCTAATGAGGATGGTACAGGATAGGGCAGATTGCTGAATGGCTGCTCATAGAATCACTGTGAGATATACCTGACTCGATGGCACCTAAAAACAACAACAACAATACTCATGAGTTTATATACTACATATTGTTCTTGTTGTTATGTACTATCAAGCTGGAGTGCTCTGGTGGCCTGGTGGTAAGGAATTGTGCTGTTAATCCAAGGGCAAACAGTTTTAATGGACCAGCTGGAAAAAGATGAACAATGTCCGTCCATGTTATTTATATATAGCCTCTGAAGACCAGCCAGAGGGTCAGCTATGAATCAGCTCTGACTCAACAACACGTAACAACCATTTTCATGGATGATATTGTTTATGAGTCAATCTGTTATTTGACTGAAAGGTGACCTCCAGGAATGAGCTCAATTCAAAGTTTAAAAGGTGCCTCAGGGCAAAAGTTTTGGGCTTTTTCCTCTGGTCTCCTTTGGTGCAGTAAGCCTTCCTTTTTATTAAAGAATTTGAGTTGTTCTATAATTTTCTCCCTTTCTACTGAGGACAATGTATTGTGTCCCTGGTCAGAATGCTTTGTAGTAGTATCCAGGTACCATCTACTTGTGGTCTCAGGATAGATAAGGCTGTGAATCATGTAGGTAATTATTCCTGTAGACTAGTTTCTTCCTTGAGTCTTTGTGTTCCTTCTTTCTATTTTGTTTCATATGAGTAAAGATAAACTATCGGGTTGTACCTTAGATGAAAGACAGTAGTTATCAATCAGGATGTAAAACATAAACTTAAGAACTATGTTCTGCTAAATGATGAACTTATCTCACAAGACCAACTTGTCCATAGTGGTCATAATTCTTCAAACCCAGTAGGTCAATCCCACCAGGTTTTTATTATGTCTGGAAAGTATCCATGACAGTGTCCTCTATATGCTTAATTATGCATGTGAATATATGTGCAGCATATGCCAGCATGTATATGTGTCACTGCAGTTAAATGTATCCATGTGGCCATGTATACACACAGAGACTTTGCTATATACATAATGCATCCTTATTTATCCATGTAACTGCTCACATATCTTTTTTGTTTGCTAGTGAAGTTATTGCAAAATTTTTATAACATTGCCAAAGAATGTTTCTTATTCTATAAACCTCTTAATGTCATCATTAACCTTGATCAAATGTGCATACTTCACTGACATTTGAGGTTGGCTTTCCCATTATTAAAAAAAAAATCTTCCAAAAATCAAAATAAGTGTCTACTGTCTAGACAGTGATTTCCCCTCACTCCCCATCCCTTGTAATCACACACACCAAATAAGAATTGATCTCTTCACATAGAACTATTTTTTTGTACTTTTATGGAAGTATGATTATATTTGACTTTTTTGTTTGATCTATTTCACTCAACATAGTATTCTCCAGGTTCTTTCATGTTAATGTTTTGTGATCTTATCATTGTTTCTTATTGTTACCCAAGATTCTATTGTAGATATATACTAGACTTTGTTTATCCATTGATCCACTGACAGTCACTTAGGTGGTTTCTATTTTTTGCTATTGTGAAAAATGTTGCAATGAATATAGCTGTGCATTTGCCCATTTGTATCACTGCTATTATTTCTCTAAAATACATACCTGTGAGAGGGATTGTTAGATAATAAGGTATTCCTATCTCTAGTTGTTTGAAGAAACACAATACCATTTTTTACAGGGTTGCACCATTTTAAAATCCTACTAGCAGTGTGTAAGGGTTTCAATTTCCCCACAATCTCACCAGCATTTGTAATTTTCTGGTTCGTTTGCTTGATCATTGTCATTGTTGTAATCTTAATTTTCGTTTTTCTGATGGTTTATGATTACAAGCATCTTTTCATGTATTTTTTGGCTGCTGGAATGTCCTTTTTTTATGAAATGTCTGTTTATTTCTTTTACCCATTTTTAAACTAGATTGTCCTTTTTATTGTTAAAGTTTTCTATATAGTTTTTATATACCTATATATATTTCTATTTATTTTAGAGTTTAAACCCATAATAGATATATCATTTTTTAAGATTCCCCCCCATCTGTAGATTCTCATTTTACTCTTTTTATAAAGAACATATGTACTTAATTTTCTAAAGGCCCCAACTATAAAATTTGTGCTCTGTTTCTGGGGTATTTGTAATTGTGTTTGGTAACCTATTTATGAAAAAAATAAAAATCATTCCCATTCATCTTTATAATACCTCTGAGGATCTTTATTTTTAACATTCAGATCTTTAATCATTTTTTTAGTTCATTTTTATAGATAGTGTAAGTTGTGAGTTCTGTTTTATTTTTTTCTAAAACTGTATATCCTATTTACATTGATAGAAGCTACACCCAGAGTGTTCTTTGGAGGCAAGAATGGTAGTTCTACCACACATTCCTTGGGCATGTTGCTAGGAAGGGCTATTCCTTGGGGAGGGACATGATACTGGGAAAGGTGGAGGGTCCGAGAAGGAGAGGAAGACCGTAAACCAAGTGGATTGACATGGTGACTGCTGCAATGGCCTCTAGTGTGTCAGGAAGTGTGAGGATGCACAGGATAGAACAGGGTTCAGATCTTTTGTTCAGAGGGTTGCTATGAGTTGTACTCAACTCAACGGCACCTTACAATAACAACAACAATAATTTAGTAAATAGTCCCCATTGAATTAACAAATACGTGTGCCCGTGTTTATACACCCAGACAATTTTTCAAAGTCATTGAAGACAACTTGTTTTTCTTTTAGGTACTCACAATTTTGGTTTTATTCATGTTGCTGTAGTTGTTGTTCAACACTGTTAGGTTGACTACAACTTAGAGTGATACTTTGAACAACAGATCAACCTTGCCCTAATCCTCACTGTCTTCACGATCTCTGTCATGTTGAAGCACATTGTTGATTGACATGGTCCCTATGTTAATCCATCTCATTGGGAGTCTTCCTCTCTTTTACTGACCCTCCATTTTTGCAAGCTTGATGTCTTTTGCCAGCAACTAGTGCCTCCTGACAATGTTCCCCAAGTACCTGAGACAAAGTTTCCTAACCTTATCTCTAAAGAGCAATCTGCTTGCAGTTCCTCCAGGACAAAGTTGTTGATTCTGGAGGCAGCCCTTGGTGTATTCAATACTCTTGTTGTTGTTGTTGTTCAGTGCCATCGAGTCGCAGGCGACTCACAGCGACCCTATGAAGGAGAGTCCTCGACGCTTGGGTACCTTTCATCTTCTCTCCAGGTTCATAGGGTTTCCGGAGGCAAGCTATTATGGAAGTGGATGCCACTCCTCCTTCTAATCAGTACTCTTAGCCAACACTAACATTCAAAGGCATCCATTCTTCTTCAGTCTTCCTTTAACTGGTAGAAATCTCATCTACTAGAGTATTGTTCCCTTGGGCTTTCCAGGCTGTAATCATAACAGAAGCAGATTGAGGTCTTTTTCTCATGAAACTGTCAAGTGGGTTCAAACTGCCAAAATGTTAGGTAACAACTGAGTGCTTAACTAACTTAAAGACAGCTTACAGTAGAAGAAACATAGAAAAGACAACACAGCTTTAAATTTGAAACTCAAAGCTGTATCCAAGCAAGAATGTTGATACATTTCTTGTGATTGTTGCAGCTGTTACTCATTGAATTAGACACAGCTCAGAGCTGACCCTCCAGTGAGTTTTTAGAGGCAGTGAACTACACAGAGGCAACAGCCCAACTTTCTCCAGTGGAGCAGCTGGTAGATTTGAATCTTCTCTCTTAAGTGTAGCACCACAACTCCTTGCCACTAGGCCACCAGAGCTGCCTTCTTGTGATTAGTCATTCCGTTTATTTCTGAGCTTCCTGGTAGTCTGGGTAATGAGGCAAACACAATGGGGTGCATTCTTGTGTTTAGGTAAAAGAAAAAAAAATACAAATTCTTGATCTCTCTTAGTAAGTAAATTCTCAAAGATAATCATCTCTTGGGACAAAGTTAAATATAATGCAATATCTAACAACAGTTTTCTAGCAAATGCGAAAGTGCTTCTAGATAATTTTTTCTTCCTTTAGTTAGTGATACAGAAGGACAGGAAACATGAAAACCTAATTAGGGACAGGTATCCTGCAAAGAACGAGCCTTGGTCATCTAGGATACTTAAGGATTTTTGTTAAGCGGTGGTTTGGTTGGGTTTGGGGGAGTTCCCCCCTTGAAATCAGCTCATGTTTTGAGATAGAATTCTCACTGCCTGGTCCACCAGAAACCTTTATTCTAGCTCACTGTCACCAGAACTCAGAAGTACAAAGGGGCAAGAAATATAAGATGTGAAACCTTTTCAATTTTTGCTGTCATCTTTCTTAGTTCAGTTCACTGTCTAGTTTCATTTCTTGTGCATCAAGCATTCACAATCTTATCCAGCCTTAGCACCAAACCAGGACCTTCCTCCTATTTTGTTAACCTTTGTTGTGCAACAAACCACCACATCTCTAACAGCTGGAAACAGTAACCATTCATTAGCTCAAAACCCTGCAATATGGGCTGATGTAGGTAGGCAGCTGAGCTCCCCTATGCACGTTCAACCAGCGGGGGATTCATTGTGGTCCGGAAGGTCCAAGATGGCTTTGGTCACATGCTGAGGAATTAACGGGAAACTCAAATGACTGGAGACTGTCTGGGCCACTTTTCCTCAAGAAGACAACCCAATTTAGCATTTCAAGGTGATCTACTGCCAACTCAAAGGCCTACAGTTTGCATCCACCAGCTGCTCCATCAGAGAAAGATGGGCATTCTCCTCCACTGTGATTTATAACCTTTGAAAAGTCACTAGAAGATCAGCTATGGCTTGGTTCTAACATGACAGCATTTAATAACAACAGATAGCAAAAGCTTCAAAGCTCCTCAGTCTAGAATACATGGGGTTCCGTTTGCTGCACCCTGTTGTCAGAACACCAGCCCAGACTCAGGTGCATGGAGCTACTTAGGGTATGGGTCTAGGGGGGTGGGATGTATAGGAAGCCATTTGGTAGCAATCATCCGCAGCCCTGATCTCACCAATGCTCTGGTAATAGGAGGTCCGTAGGAAGGGATTCAACATTTGGAGCCTGTGCCTGTTCCCCTGGAGAGGAGGCTCCTCATCAGAGCATCCAGGGCTAGCCCAGTTCTCACTCCAAGCTCTGGGCACTCAACTTAACTGCCATCATCAAAAACCCAGCTCTCAGGTTTTATGAGCCCTATTTAAAAATCTCTATAAGGATCTCTGAGCAATGGACGTTTGACGTGATGAAGCAGTAAATGTTTTAAGAAGCCTACTGGTGACTACTGTTTGAAGATCTTGTAAGTCTGGACATGTCGTGTTATTTGCTTGATGGCTAAATATCTAATGCTAGTGAGCCGGCAGCCTCCCTCTTCTGCAAGACTATCCTGTCAGCTGTGGCAATCAGAGATCACAAGGGCACTTTAAATTGGCTGAAGTATGATAAGACAGCATGCTGACGACAGCCCCAAAGTCAGCAGAATCTTCTGTGCTCTGGAATGGGGACTGCACCTGACAGTCCCCACTGGCCCTGGCTTTGGACAGGGTCAGGCTGTTCAAAAGGATGAACTGAGTGAGAATAAAGGCCATTTGCTCATCATTTTTGCAGATGGTAGAAAGCTGGAAGGACTAGATAGCAAAGGCATTGAATAAGAGAATTAGGGGGAAGAAACCATTTTGACATCCTAAGGAGACATCTGAGACCCTGACAGACAAGCAGCCAACTGGTGTGAGCAGTGGGCACAGTGCCTGCCACACAGCAGGGGTGTCCAGTGACAGGAGCCCAGCACCTTAGAAAGAGGACTGGGTTTGGAATTGAAAGCCCTGCACTTTAATCCTACTCTGCTTTTGTTAGCCTTGTGACCCAGGAACCCGCTATTAAACCACTTCTCCGTGTTTGTGAGTAATATAGCACTGATAATTCTATATTTCGGGTTATTACTAGGTTTAAAAGAGATTAACAGAGGTGAAAAGTATGCATTGTTGTTATCGTTAAGTGCTGTCGAGTCATATATGACTCATAGCAACCCCATGAATGAAAGACCTGAGCACTGTTCATAGAGTTTCCGGAGGCAAGCCATTTCAGAAGTGGATGCCACACCTGCTTCCAAGCTTGTTTTAATTGGGAAGCTCCACCAAACACTGTCCTCCATGGGTAACCATTTGACACATCAGTGTCACAGTGTTCAGCTTCACAGCAACCACAGGTTACCTCTGTACAGAAAAGTACATAGCACACGATTTTGTTAACTGCCATTCAGTCAGCCTCCAACTAAAACTGACCCCAGGTAAAATGTAACAGACAAAACACTGCTCAGTCCACACTATGTCCTTGATTGACTGTGGATAGCGTCAGTGGGAGTCATAGGACTTTCACTGCTTGGTTTTTGGAAGTAGAACCTCAGACCCTCCATCCTAGTGCATCTTACTCCGACTATTCCGCTGAAATCTGTTTTGTATCATCAATATGAAAGCTCCCCCTGCATGGGGCATGCAGGCTGGACAATGCATGAGGTGCCCTGACCAGGAACTGAACCTGGTTCTCCTGCATGAAAGTTGAGAATTCTACCACGGTGCCACCAACACCTCAGCTAGTACACCGTAGCTGCTCAAATGAGTTTCTCGCTGGTGAAAACAGTTAACACACTTGGCAATCAACTGAAAGACTGGAAGCTCAAGTCTACTCAGAGCTGCCTTGAAAGAAAATCCTAATATCTACTTTAAAAAAAAATGTATCAGCCATTCACATTTCCATGGAGCCAAGTTCAACTCTGAAATACAAAGTGTCACCATGACTTAGAGTCAACTTGATGGTCACCAGTAGCTGGTTTTTAAAACATTCATTACCAAAGTTATTTCCTTTCCCTCCTAAGGGGGAAGCTGGTCTTCCCTAGAAATCTGAGCTGACAGAGCCTTCTCTTCTGCTAATCTCATTCAAGATGGCATCCTTCAACCCTGCCCTGCTCTCTGGTTAGAAGTCTACAAGAATCAAGGGCAAAGTAACAGGCATGAAATATTTATGTGTACAGTAGCCTCTGGTAGGAAAGGCACTGACACATCTTGGCTACTGAAGGAAGTGAAGCCAATATGGCCTCCGGGAGATAGCCAGTTTCAAATTTTTAAACAAGATATGGTCTAGCTGCTATTAGAGTTTTCTAGAAGCAGGGAAACCACATGGTCTCCAGACACTGACGCTAACTACTCACATAGGCACAGCCCCGGGTTGTCCTTGTCTCGGAAATGTGGAGATCCAGGAAATGGACCAGCCTGGGTCTTTCTCTGGGGATTATGGAGGGCCAGAGGATAGTACTGGGGAGAAAGGAGACAGAGGAGTGGATGAGGGAAAGAAAGTGACTTGATGTAAAGAGTAGACGAGACAGTGTGTGTGAAGTAGATGTCTTTGGAAGATTATTGCTGTTGTTGGGTGCCATTGAGCCAATGCTGACGTAGCAACTGCATGTATAACAGAGCAGAATTGCTGTCATGTCTCCTTGGTTATGATCTTTAAGGAAGCAGCCAGCCAGGTTTCTCTCCCAGTCAGTCCCAGCTGATAGTTCCAGTGGGGAATGGGGCTGGAACAATCAGCCTTTCAGATGGCAACTGAGCACTTAGCCATTGTGTCAGTTAAACAAATTGCTGTGACTTAAATGTTGCTTCTGCCTCTTTCCTCTTCAAAGCTGAGTCATGCTAACCACTGAAGGAAACACCTAGAAAGTCCTGAGGAAGGGTGTGGACGCCCTCAGTCTCTCTGGAGAGGCACAATGTTTGATTGTCCTTTCATCCTGTGCCCTAATGATAGATCTGCTTTCTCTGACAGAGGAGCTGAAGGAAAAGCTGACAGAATATGTGGACAAGATGAATGGCCAGAAGCCCGGTTTCATCAAGGTTGTGCGACACAGCAAGCAGGAAGGCCTCATCCGCTCCAGGGTCAGCGGCTGGAGGGTGGCAACGGCACCTGTCGTGGCGCTCTTTGACGCCCATGTGGAGTTCAATGTGGGTTGGTAAGTGTCCATCCAACCACTTTGGGAGTGATGGATGAGGCCTAGTGGTGTGCAAGAGCAAAGCATGCTGGGAGCTCAGTCTTGATCCAGAGGAAAAGGAGGGAATTCTGGGATCAGGTGAGATTTGTAGTTTTGTGTGGCCTTGACAACAAGCCAACCCTTCAGTCTGAGGAGTGAGGTCGACAGATTGAAACCTAGTGTCTGTAGATTATGGTGGCATCCTGTATGACTCCATCAGCATCATCTTTTAGGAAGTATGATCAGGGAATGGAGTCAGGGTTCAAGGGCAAAACAGAGACTGTCTACCCACCAATGACAAGGCTCCAGTACTGCAGAAAGGGAGAACTGGAAATGATATGGGATAGTAATCCAATCACATAGACAAGGTTAAGATGAAGTGGACAGAAAGCCACTTCCAATTACATAGACAAGGTCAAGATGGAGGGGACAGGAATGGCTTGATGATGTCATAGGGGTCCTGGGGCAGGTCAGCAGTAGCACATAATCTCAGATTCTTCCCACCAGGGATACCCTAGGGTCGTTTAGGTGCTGCCTGGAACAAGATAGTGTATGTCTCAGTGGCTACAGCATGGTAGGGCAGCCACCCTTCTGGCTTCCCACAGGGGAGGGAAAGCTCACTCTGTAGCTTTGCCGAGATCCAGCACCTGGGGCAGAAGTGCTGGAGGAATGGCTCCCCGCAGCCGGAGCAAGTAGGTTACCATCTTCTTAATCCATCTGCCTAATGCGTTCCTCTGTTTTCCTCCCTTCGACTCTGCTTTGCCTTCGCCTACCTTCCTTGAGCAGGCTGAAGATGGTGCGTTCACAGGAGGGAGCAGCGGGGCAGAATCCAGGGTGGCATGGGCTGGATTCTGGCAAATTTTTGCATAACAGGCTCAAATTAAAGTTGCAGCGCAGCCGTTTTTATATTTGAAGTTCCTGTTTGCAATTTATGACAATTTAGAAAACATTTTCCTTGGATTTATGGCCGGAATAAGAGAGGGACACAAGTATTTCAAGCTGATTTGAATAAACAATTATGGAACAAATGTAATATTAATAAGGAGCTTATCATTCGTGTCTGCAAATACATTACTTGCCTGGTGCCCTGGGGGCCTCCTGGCTCCTGGAATAGCTCCATACCCCAGCCCTCTGTGGGTAGGTGGGGAGCCTGTGGATGGGGGCCAGTGTGAGTGGCCTGAGCTTGGAAGGATTATGGCACTGTGGCCTGACAGAAGTAGATTTGTTCTCATCTCCAATCATTGCCGTTTTCATCTGACTTTTCCTCCAGCTTGACACGTTGAATTTTAGCAAAATCAAAGCTCAGGTTGAAGGTTTCCTATGGATCCTCAGATGTGTTCCTTTATTCTTTTCCTCCTTTAAGTCTTGATGTTTCCAGCCCAGCAGAGATGAGGAAAACAAGCAGGCACAGGAAGGAGTCCCTTAACTGGCTGGAATAAGAACTTCTCAGCTCAGTTCAAGATACATTGAAAGGTTGATATCTTTGCTTTCTGCAGCTACTGTAACAAAATTCCACAAAACAAGTGGCTTTAAAGAACAGGAATTTATTTCCTCACAGTTTGGAAGCGTGAGGTCCAAATTCAAGGTGTTGTCAGGCTCCCTCCCCACCTCCGGCTGTGCTGGTGGTTGTTGTGACTTTCAACTTGGAGCCTACTCATTGTTGACCGGCCAGAGATTTTTCACAGGCAGTAGATCACACCGAGAGGAGATTGCCCCTCTTTCCACCCCCCCGCCACAGTAGCTAGTGGATTTGAACTGGGCACAATTCCTTACCACTTAGATGTATCTTTATATGGTACCTTCTCCTTGTGTGTGTCTGTTTCCATGTCTTGTTTTTCCTTTGTATAAACAACCACATGGAAGAGATAGGACCCACCCTGCCCTGCAATGGCTTAATTGATAGTGTCTTCCAAAGAAGTTCTTATTTCCCAAATAAGGTCATATTCACAGATACAAGAGTTAAGAATTCAATTTCCCTTTTTTTGGACTTCATTCAATATGTGGTCAGGTCTTTTGCCAACCCAGAGTTGTCAGATGAACAGCTGAATGAGGAAAGGGTCCACTTCTCTAGTGGATCTGTTGTCTTTCAGTCATTAACATATTCAGGGATTATTTGCAGTCCACCCTGGAAACAGTTACCCTCTCTCTCCCTTCTTGTCCCTCAGGGCTGAACCTGTCCTCACCCGTATAAAGGAGAACAGGAAACGAATCATCTCTCCATCCTTTGATAACATCAAATTTGACAACTTTGAGATAGAAGAGTACCCACTGGCTGCCCAGGGCTTTGACTGGGAGCTTTGGTGCCGCTACCTAAACCCCCCAAAGGCCTGGTGGAAGCTGGAAAACTCCACTGCCCCGATCAGGTAAAGTGTGCTCATCTATCACTCTGTCTGCTCTGTCCTCCAACTAAGGGTTCCCTCCCAAACCATTCCTGACTTTCCAAACTCCAGTCCTGTCTTTGTTCACTGCTTAATCCTGCTCAAGAGAAGTGTTATCCAAAAGCAGATGGAAGGGACTCACTGTTCACAGGGCCTGATGGGCCCTTTGAAAGGAGCCACTATGTCCAGATTCCATTTATAGTTTCAAAGTTATCATTACAACACATTACTGTCGGACATCCACTGGGTGTCACCTGATGTCACTTGTGCGGAGCGTCTCGAGTGTTTAAGGTTTTGTCCTGAAATTGGAGGAAGAACTGAAATACAACTCTTAATTGTCTCCACAATTGTCCCTTTGCCATGAGATCAGAGAAAGTGGACAGTGCCTCACTATTACTATCGAATGATTTAATCAAAGATTCTCTAGAAGAATACTGGTTAAAAGGAGAACTATAGAAAACGACTTATGGAATCCACACTTTCTGGATATGTTGAGGCTGGATGATTCCCCAGAACTATTGCTGTAAGGAGTTCTTTAAACCTTAAACTTAAACCAACCCCTGAAGCCATCTCTAAACCAAACAATCATTTAACATAATTAGACCAAAACATTCACCATAAGTATTGAGTTATTTTAAGGAATTATAAATATAAGATCAAATTGACAATACAAGTTCAAAAGTGTATATGTTCAAAAGTATAAATTATTACCTAGCTTGGGAGAGACTGGAGAGCATTATGCTGAGGGAACCAACTCAGTCCCACAAGGATAGATATTGTATAAAACCGTTATTGTAGAATGCATATAAGGATCCAGGAGGAGTAGGAGAGGCTGGAAGCAGAAGGATGTAGATGTGTTAGGGCGGGGGTGCTGGTGGTGGTGGATTAATCATTGGGTTGTAAAATTTAAAGGGGGAATGAGGAAAATTGAAAGAATTTGTTCAAATTTGTATTTAGAGTTTTCTAAATAAATAAGTAGAGAAAAAATAAAATTAAGAAGGGAAAATAAAAGAAAAAATAAAGAAAAACCTAGGAACCAATGAGTTTGTGTAGATGTTGTTAAAACAATTTGGCCAAGAATATTGAGATGGATGGAGCACCTTAAAGAATGTAACAGTACTCCTCAATCGTACGTGCAGGAATTGTTGAGCTGGTGCATTTGACTGTGAATATTGTAGAAAACCAAAATTTGTTCCTGCCCTTCCCAAAAGATGGAGTCTGCTAGATACAGATAAAATCAATTTTATACAGCGTAATGAAAGATCTGAGACAGACACTGGATGAACATGAGAAGCCTTTTCAGAGTGTAAAATTTGTGCTGGTTTTGGGCTTTTTAAAAATTTTATAGTTTTGTTTTTATTGATTTGCTTACAAAGTTCATATATGTTGTGTTTCACACTTCATTCATATTGTGTTTTATACAATCATTCTCATGCATTATGTCTTTACGAAATTAATCACCATTGGACCTTGCCCATCATTACCGTGTCTATTCACTTGGATCCTTCCCATTTTCTCCGCTCCACCCAAACTATGCAACCCTGTAGTGTCGCCCCTACTCATCCTCACCCCTCCACTCTCATACCTTCCCCATATATGTTTTACTAGTTATCCTTCTATTTTTACAATAATGGTCTTATGCAATATTTGTCCTTTTGAGACTGAATCGGTTCACTCAGTAAAATGCTCTCTAGTATCTCCCAAGTTATGTAGTACTTTTCAAAATTGTTCCTCCTGAGTGCTACATAGTATTCCTTTGTGTGAATGTGCTGGGCATTTATGGGTGAATAGAGAATTTCTGGAGCCCTTGAATGATACAAATGGTTAATTGATATTTTTCCCCCCTTTTAGACCAGCTGGTAGGCTCAGGAGGTGCACTTTTGCCTCCAGTCTTTCTGGCCCTTTCCTCCCTTAGTGGGAATGTGGACTTGGAGGCTCACTCCCACCCATTGCATCAAGTCAGTCCCAACTCCTAGGAACCTTACAGGAAGGACTATAACTGCCCTGTAGTGTTTCTAGGCCTATATATCTTTATGGAAGTTGTCACCTTTTTCTTCCATAGAACCACTAGTGGGTTTGGACCACCAAACTTTGGATTAGTTGTCAAGTAACCATTGCCCCAGCAGAACTCCTTGGTGGCTAACTAAACTCAAATCATTGCTGCAGAGTCAGAACTGGCTCATAGTTGACATTCCAGGAGGTTTTAGAGACTGAATTACCTGGGAGAAGATAGCCTGTCTTTCTTCTAAGCAGCACCTACTGAGTTTGAACTGTCTGTCTTTGGGTTGGTAGAGTAAATCCTTAACCACTAGGCCACTAGAGCTCCCTGGGGTACTCACTATTGTTGTTATGTATCTTAGAGTTAGAACCAACACATAGCTGACCCTCTGGCGGGTTTTCAGAGGCAATTAATCATATAGGAGGAGATCCCCCATCCTTCTTTGGCGGAGCGGCTGCTGGCCTCCAAGCGTGTGCCTTTGGGATTGCAGCAGAGTTTCTTACCGTTAGGCCACCGTGGCACTTACTATGTGCAAACATCTAGTCTAGGACTTTATGAAGAGTGATACCCCCTTAGGTGAATCAGAAGCTGCTTCTCAGCTGAGAGCATTAAGCGACACAAATGACTTTGAATTGTTCCACTGCACACAGCTACCATTTCTAGCTCTCATCTAGTAATTGCTGCAGCCAGAGAATTGGGTACAGGAAAGAAAGCAAAGGAGAAAGAAGAATCCTTAGTGATGAGAAAACTGTCAGTCAATCACATGCAAAGGTGCCCATCTTTGAAACTGAAAACTCATCAAGGTGAAGAAACCGCTCTTTTGCAGGTCATGTCTTCTTTTTTGCAGGTCATTCGCTTATAATGATGTAAGAGGCTGGTCAGGCAGACTGGTGCCCTGAGGTCCCTGCCCTTCTCCTTTCAAATCACAGCACTTTATTCTAAATAGCCTCTGAAAGAGATTGGGCTGTTGCTTTGGTAGAGGACCCTGTCGTTGTTGTTGTTGATGATGATGATGGTGTGTACCATAGAGTTGTAACTAACCCAAAGCTTACCCTCCAGCGGGTTTTCAGAGCCAATTAATTGCATGGGAGGAGATGACCCATCCTTCCATGGAGCAGCTGGTGGCCTGGAATTGCATGTCGAGGCTTCAGGATTGCAGTGCAGCTTCTTGCCACTAGACCACCAGAGCTCCCTGAGGCCCTGTCTTAAGAAATTAGCAAAGTTTTTGTTGTTGTGTACAGTGGAGTTGGAACCAACCCATAACTGATCCTCCAGGGTTGGGGGGTAGGGGAGTGTTTCAGAGGCAGTTAATCACATGAGAGGAGATTGCCCATCCTTCTTCCATGGAGCAGCTGGTGGATTCCAACCTTGTGCCTTTGGGATTGATTGTAGTGCAGCATCTTGTCTCTTCGCCTCCAGTGCTCCCACTATAGGGCAAATACTCATTCTGTTTCTGCTGTGTGTCTGAGAAATTCTTAACCTCTCTGAGCCTCAGATTCCATATCTACTAAATAGAATCCATCTCAGCCTCACAAAGATTAAATTAAATCATGTGAAACATGCCCTTGAACTGTATGATGTGGGAGGAGAGTTCTGAATATGCCATGAACTATCAAAAGAACAAACAGATATGTCTTGAAGAAGGTAAAGCCAGAGTACTCCTGGGAGGCAAGGATGGCAAAGCTTCACCTCATATTCTTTTGGCCGTGTTGCTAGAGCAGGCTATTCCTTGGAGAAGGACATCATTTCCTTGGAGAAAGGTGGAAGGACATCAAAGAAGAGGAAGACCCTTAATCAGGTAGATTAACACAGTGACAGCAGCAATGGGCTTGAAACTGTGAGGATGGGATGGCACAGGATAGGACAGGTTCAGATCTGTTGTTCATATGGCATATGGTCACTGTGGGTCATACTCACCTCAATGGTACTTAACAACATCAGCAACAAAGTGTTAATCACCATTGTAAGAACATGGAAACAGCCCAAATTTCCATCCACAATCAAATGGATAGAGAAATTATGGTACATTCACGTGATGGAATACTTTGCAGCACACAGGAGCAATGTTTTTGAAAATTACTATCTAACTTAGGAGGGACTGGAGAGCATTATGCTAAGTGAACTAACTCAGTCCGATAAGGACAAATAACTGTATAAGACCATTATTGTAGAATATGTATGAGGATTCAAAGGGGTGGGGGGAGCAGAGAGGTGTGGATGGGTGGGGGATAATCATAGGGTCACACAATTTGATGGGGGGAAGGAGAGGTGGGTAAAGGAAATGGGAAAGATTCAGTGTGAAAAACTGTATATGAACTTTGTAAGTAAACAAGTAAGAAATAAAAATTGTATTTATTTTTAAAAAACTGAGATTACTTAAATATTTTTTTAAAATGAAAATTTCTGGGGCAAAATTGACAGTAATCAGGCAATCCTCCTTTACAAATATGTTTATTTCTAAACATCAGTTTGTCATAATGGGATTTCAGCCTTTTTGTCTCTGCCCTTCTGGAGTGCTGAGTGTGACAGGACACACAGGAAGTCTGCTTCCATATGGGAAGAGAACTTCCTCTGACTGCCAGATCCAGACAGCGAATGAACAGAATCTGAAACAGTTACCTGGGATCAATACAGGCTGCCATGAGCCAGTATATTGCTTATTAACTGGACAGGGTATTCAGTGGATACCGTCAGCCTCAAAGTGATATTGATTTATGTCCTGCCTCATATCTGAGTGGATTAGACATAGTTTACGGGAAGATACAAAATACATTGAAAAACACAAATAGATAAATGTCTGGAAAGACAAAAACATCACAATAGACTGGGTCAAAATGTGGGTGTATAGATGCAGACAGAATTACAGGCTGGCGCAGATGGCGGCCGAAGTCCATAGGGAGTTGCACAGTTCTAAAATGGTCCTACAGGCTTGGTCTGAGCTTCCTGGTAGCCAAGGTAAAAATGAAATATGCATGGTCTTAGAAGTAAGATTCCCGTTTCCCATGTGGCAATGCCCTCCTGATTCCGCAGGAGGAACAAAACTTTGACTTGTTTGTTGGTGTTAGGTGTCATCAAAGTGACCATGACTCCTAGCAACCCTGTGAACAGCAGATCTGAACCTTGCCCTCTCCTGTGTCATCCTCCTGATTTCTGTCCTGCTCAAGCCCATTGACCAGCAGTTGAATGGAAAGGGAATTTCTTATCCCTCACTTCCTACAGGTGTCACTGAGGGTTGAAGTCAAAACTATCTTAAAGACCTTCTTTTAGAACATAGTAGATGATATTACGGACTCTTACACCACAGAGTTTTCAATGGCTGTGCTTTTGGAAGTAGAACATCAAGTCTATCTTTTGAGGTGTCTCTGGGTAGACTAGAACTTCCAAACTTTGGTTAGTAGAATATGTAAACATTTTCACCACCCAGGGACTCTTTGAACAAAAGAACCCAGGTGGCTTCTAAAGCATTTGCCTAAGCCCTGCCTATTAGATATCTCCTCAAAGTCACACAGGTACCTTGAATTCAGTTATTCTGCATGGAGTGTTCCTTCTCCCTTCTGAAACCACCTCTTCTCTGTTACCCCCATGCTGTGAGTGGCCTTGAACCACTCTATCCTCTCTCTCACCTTCATATTCTGTCTAGGGTTCTGCTGATTTCATATCAAAGTGTCTTAAAATCATTGCCTTTCCTGATACTCTAATCTGGGTCCTTATCAGCTACTTATCAGGCTTCCTTAATTCACACCCAATCTCCTCCAATCAATCACCGAACTGTGGCCTGAGTATTCTTTTTGAATAAAGCATAGATCTGTTTATACCACTGTCCGCTTACAATTCTTCACTGACAACCCTTTACCTGCAAACAAAATCCACATTCTTTACCATCTATCCAAAGATCTTTACAATATGGCAAAAAAGATAAGCCCCAAAGATATGCTCTCTACAAGAGACACATCTTAGGCACAAACACAAGTAAGTTGAAAATTAAAATAAGTAAAAAAATAATATATGAAAGCAATAACTGGAAGTGAGCAAGGATCGTAGTTTTAATGTCAGCCAAAATGGACTTTATGTAAAAGTCTGTTATTTTAGATAAAGGAGATAATTCAATGATAAAATTACCTATTCATCAAGAAGATATAATAATTATAAACGCATGTGTACCTAGCACTGGTACACCTTCATAAACAAAGCAAACACTGACAGAATTGAAGGGGAGAGTATACAGCTGTATAGTAGTACTTGGATGTATTGTTACCACCTGTTGTTGTTATTGTGTATCATTGATTCAGAACTGACTCATAGCTGACCCACTAGCCAGTTTTCAGAGGCAGTAAATTGCCCATCTTTCTCCTGCAGTATAAATGGTAGATTCCAACCTTGTGCTTTTGGATTGGAGGCAAACCCCTTACCACTAGCCCAAGCTAATTTTTTCAGGTGGACCAAGGGTGGTTTGCAGAACTTGAAATTGGCAAGTGTGGGAGAGTTGGCATGAGTGCCCAGGCAGAAACTGAGGCTGGCTGTCAGTTCAGAGTTCATATGCACGACAGCTAGTGATACAGACTTTCAAAGTCGCCTGATTGGGCTAACAACCAATGATGGTCTGACCCAGGACAATAACTATTTAATGAAACAGCCTAATGGAGTGGCTGGATGAGGGTGGATCCAGGAGGGCTATTCCAATAACCAAGTCCACACCAACCCTAGAAGCACAGAAGGGCCAGAGTTTCGTGGGATGAAGGTCTCTCTGCTCCTGCTAACCAGTGCTTTTGTGTACCATAGAGTCAGAACCAACCCATAGCTTACCCTCCAGAGGGTTTTCAGAGGCAGTTAATCACCTGGGAGGAGATTGTCCATCCTTCTCCTATGAAGCAGCTGGTGCCTCAAACCACGTGCCTTTGGGATTGTAGTGCAGCTCCTTGTCACTAGGGCATCAGAGCTCCAGGCCTACCAGTGGACCCTACATGATAGCCCCACTGCTAACCATCTCCCCCTCCCCCTGCAGGAGCCCTGCCCTCATTGGCTGCTTCATTGTGGACCGGCAGTACTTCCAGGAGATTGGCTTATTGGATGAAGGCATGGAGGTCTACGGAGGAGAGAATGTCGAACTCGGGATCAGGGTGAGCATTGCTACTCCTGGAAAGGACTTGGCTCAGTTCAGAAACGAGTGAATGCAGGAGATGGAGAAATTAGGCTTAATGTTCAGGGGCAAAAACTGATTCTGAATGTCCAGTTTCTAACCATGGTCCGTGGACGGTGAGCTGTAGAGTTTAGGAAGAAGAGAACGTTAGAACCTGCTTGAGACTGGGGGAAGGTCATGGAAGGGTTGAGAAGAGGGAGAAAGGGTCTTTATTAAGACCGAACCATACTTGTAGCTCAGGAATAAATGAACTAGAGGGCTCTAGTAAGAGACTATGGGCACCAAGGCATAGCTAGAAAAGTGGTGCGCCCTGCCCACACCCCTTAGAGCCATGTTTCCTGGGATTTCATTCTTGACATTCTCAATCTTTTCTCAGTGGTCTATAGAACTTTGAGGAATACTTTGCAAGAGGAAGCCACAAGAAAATAACTCATGGAGCATGAACAACAAAACAGAGCAGGCTGACACCATGCTGACCTCACCATTTGTTGGCAGATCCGTGGGCCTCTCTTGCCTCACCCCATTCTCCTGAGACAGCCATTATCCTGCTCCAAAGTAAAGAGCTTTTCTCAGCTCCTGCTGTGAATTCACACATGAGGCATCATTTAGTTTTTCACTCTAAGGGAGTATCTCCTAGAATCTGTCCCCTTTCCTTGGACCCATGAAAGAGAAATCCAAACGGAACCTCTCCTCCCATGCCTCAAGAATGGATTAGCTTGATCTCATGATGACTGAGAGGAATATATTGGTGGATTCCGTGAATAATCTTTTGCTAATGGACTGCCACCCTTTTGTCCAGAAAATGACTCTGTCTTCATGACAAATCTAATACTCAATCTGTGATTTATCCCCATGAAGATGCCTACTGTTCTCTCTCTAGATATCAATAAGCAGCCAATTTGCTGACCTTTTAAGGTTTAGAAGCCTGGAACCCACTGGTGTTCATGAAAACCTCACCCTATTCATTGTTAGTCTCTCCATACCTTGCTACAGACCTTGCCAAACATTTGGCTGATGGTCTCCATCAATGATGACCCCACTCTTGCCCCTTTTGCTTGATGTCTGCATCTGACCATCTCTAGTTCTGATAATCAATTCCCCCTCCAGGACTCCAGCTGGAATACCCTCCTCTTAATTCTCACTTTCTTAGTCCACTGGCCTTGGCCAGTAGCCTGGGCACTTACACGTGTAGCTCACAACACCTGCAGTGAACTGACAGTGACGTGTGGGGCCTGACTCACCTCCCAGACCTTATACTGGGCTTTTCAGGACTGACAGCAGGAACAACTTGTCTGGAGCAGAGCTTAGCAAGCCTTTCCAGACACCTGTATTCATTGAAGCCTGGAGAAATTGCTTTGGAAGCATTCAAAATGCATGGGCTTATTGGGGAGCTAATATATTCATAGAGGACAGTGCCTGCATAATCACCGTCATTTCTCCAGCTCTCGCCACACCGGTCATTTATTCACCATTTGCATCCTCGCCATCTCATTTCCGCTCTGCTCCTGGATAAATGCTCGCCCCCAAACATAATATTTTTCCCTCGGAGCGGCTGTCTGGAATTAGCTGAGCGGCTGGGACACCTCCTATCCCCAGTGCTCTCTGGGTAAAAATGTCCGGGAATGAAGAAAGGAATTAGATTTGTGAACTCAGCTTCCAGCGTGTTTATAAGTCAATCATGAGGTGGTGGGAGATTTCTGACATCTTCCTTCCTAGAATATAAAGCTGCTCTGGAGTGTGGGCCTTGATAAAGCTCTTAGATACATGTCAAAAATACCTTCAGGTGGTTTCATGTTTGAAAAGTAAAATACAGCATAAAATGTTTCCTGACTTCTTCTCCCCTTTGCCCCCTCCCCACTACTTCCTTCCCACTTGACAGAGATGAAATGCCATTAGATCATTGAAGTAGAAGGAGTGTTGACTCTTAAAACAAGGACCCAACAATCTGCTGGCTTTTGTTGTTCAGGGTGAGGGGGCATCGTATTGATTGTCTCATGCGGATCATGTGTGCGATACAACAGAACCGCCCCCAAGCACTTCCTTGGCTGTACTGTTTACGGAACCAGATCTTTCTCCCGGCTGTAATATTTACGGAACCAGATCTTTCTCCCAGTGAGCAGCTATATCCATTTGAACTGACAAACTTTTGGTTAATAACCAAATACTTAACTGTTGTGCCACCAACACTCCTTGTTAGCTGGCAGAGCTGAGGGAAATAGGAAGGTGGAAACAGTTGCCACCAAATCAATTTTAACTCATGGTTACCCCACGTGTGTCAGCGTAGAAATAGGCTTCACAGTGTGGTCAGTGACTGATTTTTTTTTTTTTTTAAAGAACTAGCTTGCCAGGTCTTTATTCCAACATGACTCCAGACAGACTTGAATCTCCAACTTTTTAGTTAGCAGATGAACTAATTTATTACACGTGCGTGTGCACACACGCACACGCGCGCGCGCGCGCACACACACACACACACACACACACAAAGAGACTGCTCTCTAGTCCCCCCTTGTCATTAAAAGAGATACATATTGTGTAAATATTAATATCAGCCTTTCATGTTTTATGAGTTAATATTTCAGTGATTCATTTTCCTAATATATAAAATAGGATGTTGTGTTTTTAACTGCCAGTGGATCCTCAACTTATTGCAACCTCATGTAAACCATAGATGTAATGAAAATGTAAATGAAATTACCTGCTGTGGGATCCTGTGTCACTGTGGTCCCCAGGGTTTTCCACAGCTGACCTTCAGAAGCACATCTCCAGGCCTTTCCTCCTTATCTGTCTTAGTGTGAAAGTTCCACTGACCCCTGCTCAGAATCATAGCAACAAGCAGGTCTCCAGTGATGGGCAGGTGGGGATTGTGGACCATCTAAGATGCATTGGCCAGACATTAAACCCCAAACTCCACTCCGTGAAAGGTAAGAATTCTACTACTGAAATGCCACTGCTTTCGTAACAACTTACCAGACAAAGCCAAAGCTGTAGCCACTGAGCTGAATCTGACTCAGAGAACTGCCCCTTAATGTTTCCAAGGCTATGATGTTTGTGGAAGCAGATTGCCACATCTTTCTTCCTCAGAGCAGCTGGGGAGTTCAAACTGCTAACTTTTTAAAAACTTTATTATTATTATTATTATTATTATTAATTTTAATGGAAATTTACAGATATTTTGGATTTCCATTCACTCATTATTGAACTTTTCTCCTTGCCCACCCCTCCCCCCACTGCTGACCTTTTGATTATCATTTAAATACTTAACCATTGTACCACCAAGGCTCCTTAACAGTTTCTTGGGAACTAGAAAATGATGCCGGTTTTCTTCAAATGTAAGATAAATTTAATAAAGAAAAGTTTACACGCAACTCTTTGTTTGCCCTGAACTGCACTAATGTTCATTTAGGAAAGCCAGGACAAGCAATTATTTCTATAACAGCTTTCAAAAGAATGAGTGAATGGATTCTCTACTCTTCCAATGGTTACCAGTGGCATATAGTCCCTAAACAGTTGCGCTGCTACCCCAAAGGCCAAGCCTCTCAGGCAGTTTGAATCCACCAATGGCTATTGAGGAGAGAGATGGGCAATCCCTGCCCATGTGATTTGCAGCCTCCAAACCCAGTGGAAGTCAGCTGTGAGTTGGTTTTGACTTAATGACAGTGAGTCTGAGGTTTTGAGTTGATAGACTTAGAGATTTAGTTGATGTTTTTCAATTCTTTTCATTTAACATCCTTATTGATTTGCAAAGGTACTGTTATAAGTTGCTGAGAGCCCATTCATCTGGGCCCCCAAGCTTTTTGGCTCTTGGATGGTTTCTTTGCTGCCAGATTGCCCAAGCTTATCGAATACATTCCCTGCTCTCCACTTATTTAATCAGCGCTTAACCTCAGGAGCTCAGTTAGGGCTTTTTGGTAGTTAAGAAATGGTGTTTAAAACCACAATCTGGAATCTAGAGATGCTTGCTGTTGGGTTAGTCTTTATTTCTAGATGTTCTCAAGGTTTACAGCTTGAAATTAATATTTTTATAGAAATAAATTATTCTCATAGTAACACTGATCTTGCCCATTTAGATTTAAAATTTTATTTCATGTCATCAAATTCCTGTCTGTATTTTCTTTCTCCCATGTCATATGCAAGCAAAATACTGCTGAAGAATATTCAAAATTGCTAAAATAATACATAGTTAGGGAACTGTCAGAAGTTCATGTCGAATTTAGAAGGAGCTGTTGCAGCAGGGTTATAATTTGTGATATTACACGAATCCTGGCTGAAAGTAAATAATACCAGAAGAATGTTTATTTATGTTTTATTTACTATGTTGTTGTTGTTGTTATGTGCCGTTGAGTTGCTTGCGACTCATAGCGACCCTATCTATGTACAACAGCCCTAAACTCTGCTCTGTCCTGTGCCAATCGCACTGTCTCTGACACTCCCATCCCAACTATCCCAGTCACTGAATCAATCCACCTCATAGAGGACCTTCCCCTCCTGTGCCATCCCTCCACCCTCCCAAGCATGATGTCCCTCTCCAAGGACCGGTCTCTCCTGGCAACATGTCCAAAGTATGTTAGACGGAGCCTCAGAATCCTTGCCTCCAAGGAGCCACCCGGTTTAACCCTTTCCAGGACAAATCTGTTTGTTTTCCTAGCAGTCCATGGTATTCTCAATACTCTTCTCCAGCACCACAGCTCAAAGGCATCAATTCTCCTTCTATCCTCCTTGGTCATTGTCTAACTCTCTGATGCATAACAAGTGATTGCGAAGACCATGGCCTGTATCAGGCGCACCTTAGTCTCCAGAGAGTCACCGTTGCTCTTGAGTACTTTAGAGAGGTCCCTAACAGCAGACTTTCCCATCGCAATACGTTTTTTTATTTCCTGGCTGCTACATGGTTTAAAATTAAGAAGGGAGTGCATCAGGGTTGTATTATCTCTCCATACCTGTTCAAATGCTATGCTGAGCAAATTCTTTTGAGAAGGTGGACCCTATGATGAAGAATGTGACATTAAGATTGGAGGAAGACTCAATAACCGGCATTATGCAAATGACACAACCTTGCTTGCTGAAAGTGAGGAAGGCTTGAAGCATTTGTTACAGAAGATCAAAGAATACAACCTTTAATATGGATTGCATCTCAACATTCAGAAAACAAAAATTCTTACCACTGGACTGAGGCAACACCATGATAGGTGGACAAAAGATTGAAACTGTAAACAGCTTCATATTACTTGTATCCACAATTAACACCCTTGGTGCCAGCAGTCAGGAAATCAGGAGACAGATTTTGGTTTTTATTCCTAGGAATTCCTTTTTTATATTTAACCTTTTATAATTTAAAAATGTCAGTCTGGAGACTAAGGTGTGCATGATTCAGGCCATGGACTTCTCAATTACACACTATACATCAGAAAACTAGGACAATGATAAAAGGAGAATGGATGCATTTGAGCTGTGGTGCTGGAGAAAAGTATTGCATATTCCACGGACTTCTAGGAGAACAAACAGTTTTGTCCTAGAGAGGGTGAAACCAGGCTGCTCCTTGGAGGCAAGGATTCTGAAGCTCCATCTGACATATTTAGGTATGTTGCAAGAAAAAGCCAGTCCTTGGAGAGGGCCATCATGCTTGGGAGGTTAGAGGAACAGCACAAGTGAGGAAAACCCTCAAGGAGATGGATTGACTCAGTGATTGGGCTAATGAGAGTAGGTGTGTCAGAGACAAGAAGGTTGCCCAGGATAGAGCAGGGTTCAGAGCTGTTGTACATAGGGTCCCTATGAGTTGCAAGTGACTCAACAGCACATAAAACAGCAACAACAAATTTAAAAAAAATATTTACATAGTTCCAGAGTTAAGTCTGAAACATAAGGCATGTTCCCTCAGTACCTCTAATATAAATATTTGTGTCTGTGTGTTTCATTTCTCATTTTAAAATATGTAAGCAAATCTATATATATATTTTCACATTTCCTTTTAGATAAATGGCAGTAGTATATTACACTCACATTTTACCACCTTGTTTATATGTATACATACATACACATTAGTGTCTTCAGTCTGCATTAACAAAATACCAAAAACTGGCTAGTTTATGTTGTTGTGTGCCAGTGAGTCAGAACCGACTCATAACTGACACTTCAGCAGGTTTTCAGAGACAGTAAATCTCACGGAAAGAGATTACCCACTTTTCTCCCATTGAGAAGCTGGTAGATTTGAACTGCATGCTTTTGGAATTGCAGTGCAGCTTCCTACCACTAGGCCACTAGAGCTCCCAGGATGGCTTATAAGAATAGAAATTTCTTTTCTCACACTTCTGAAGATTAAACAAAAACTCAAACTCACCACCATCACCTCAGTTCTGACTCCTAGGACCATCCACTGAGTTTCTGTGACCCAACTAGTGGGTACAAACTGCCAACCTTTAGAACAGGAGCCGAATACAGTACACACTGCACCACCAGGACTCCTTTATAGAGATTGCTGCTGCTGTTGTTGTTTATATACTGTTGAGTCAGAACCAGCCCATAGCTGGCCCTCCAGAGGGTTTTCAGAGGCAGTTAATTGCATGGGAGGAGATTGCCCATCCTTCTCTCATGGAGCAGCTGATAGATTTGAACAACGTGCTAATGGGATTGCAGCACAGCTTCTTGCCACTAGGCCACTAGTGCTATGATGGTTATTGTTACGATCTGAAGAGTCACCTGCGGCTCAGAGTAACACTATGTACAATAGCTCTGAACCTGCGCTATCCTGATCCAGTCTCACTGCCTCCAACACTCCTAATCCCATTGCCCCACTTATCATGTCAATCTATCTCACCCAAAGTCTTACTTTCCTGTGATGTCCCTCCACCCTTCAAAGCATGATATCCTTCTCCAAGGACTGGTCCCTCCTGGCTATGTTCCCAAAGTATATGAGATGAGGTTTCAAAATCCTAGACTGCAAGGAAATATTTGGTTTCACCCTCTCCAAGACAGATTTCTTTTCCTGGAGGTCTATGGTAGAGTATATACCCTTCCCTAGAATCACACTTGGAAGGAGGAGTGGCATCCACTTCCATAATAGCTTGCCTCCGGAAACCCTATGAACCTGGAGAGAGGATGAAAGGCACCCAAGTGTCAAGGACTCTCCTTCATAGGGTCGTTATGAGTCACCTGCGACTCAACGGCACTTAACAATAACCACCATCACCACCACAACAACTCAAAGGCATCATTTTTTTCTTCTGTCATCTTTAATCATTGTCCAGATCTCTGATGTATAGCATGTAATTGTGAAGACCCTGGCCTGGATCAGACAGGAACACTGTAGTTTCTAGACTGGCATCATTGCTCCTCAGCAATCTGGAGAGGTTACTGACAGCAGACTACTCCAATGTCTTTTGATTTCCTGACTGATAGTGGCCAGAGTTGATTGTGGAGCTGAGCAAGCTGAAATTGTTAGCAACTTTAGTCTCTCTTGTCCACCTATCATGATGCTGCCAATTGGCCTAGTGGTGAGAATCTTTGTCTTCTTGATATTAAGCTTCAGTCCATATTGAAGACTATAGTCCTTGACTGTCTGTAACAGATGCTCCAGGTCCTCATCAGTTTCAGTAAGCAAAGAAATGGAGTGCATAAATATTAAGAATGGTAAGAAAGAAATGAAGCTCATAAATATTGATATACTAGGTATTGATGAAGTGAGACGGACTAGCATGGGACGTTTTGGATCAGAAAATTATATGATCTACTATGCCTGAGATGAAACGATGAGGAAAAACAGGCTCTCTTCAATAGTTTAAAAGAAGTCATTTCTAGATTCATCTTGAAATGTTGTCATCACAACAAAGGAAGTCCACTGAATACTACTATCACTCAAATATATGCAGAGCCAAAGAGAAGAAAATAGATTCTTTCTACCAACTTTTGCAGTCAGAAATCTAAACTTGCAGTCAAGATGCATTAATAATAATGGGTGGCCGGAATGCAAAAGTTGGGAACAGAGAAGAATCGGTAGTCAGAAAACACGGACGTAGTGACAGAAATGAGGCTAGAGATAGAATGATAGAATTCTCTACAATCAATTATTTATTCATTGCAAATACCTTTTATAAATGGATGACCCTGGAGAACATTTTGCTGAGTGAAATATCTCAGTCACAAAAGGCCAAATATTGCATAGAGTCAACTGTTGTAAAACAGGTCTGACATCAGGGTTGAGTGAAGACAGAAGAGAACAGTTTAAAAGGGATATATGAATGGGTATTCTTGTCATTACATAAGTCCAGAGTGAAGGCTGCATAGTGGAGTGGACTTGGGGGAGGGGGGGGAATTGCATAACAGTGAAAGATTTTTTCTTTCTTTTCAAGGAGAAGAGTGAATTGGGGTGGGGGTAGGGAGAAAAGTACAACAATGAATGACTGGAAACCCTAAGTCTCTGTAAACATTCATTAAAATTAATTTTTTTTAAAAAAGAAACATAAACTGAGGCTATACACATGGATTTCACCTGATGGTGTGCACAGGAATTAGATTCATTATATCTGTGGAAAGAATCATTGGAGAAGCTCAGTATCAGCTGTAAAAGTAGGCCAGGTGCTGATTGTGGAACAATCAACTACTCATATGCAAGTACAAACTGAAGCTAAAGGAGGTTAAATCAAATCCACAGAAACCAAAATTTGACTTTGAGTCTATCCCACCTGAATTTCAAAACCATCACAGGAATAGGTTTGAAGAAAGAATAGGAAGAATATCATCCACGAAGAAGGCAAAAGGTCATTACAAAGAAAGAGGAGAAAGAAAAGATCAAAATGGATGATGTTAGAAGAGACGCTAAATATTGCATTAGAGTGCTGAGAAGCCAAAGCAAAGGGAAAAAATCAAGAAGTTAAGGAGCTGTAGAGATTAGAAATTATTCTCCTGAAGACTCTGAAGGGGAATATTTTCTTTGCTTCTCTCCTAGCTTCTGATGGCACCAGGCAATTCCTATTTGGTTCTTTGGTCCTAGATTCTAGTTCTTCAGTTTCTGTCACTGTCTTTATGATCATCTTCCCTCTGTGTAGCTCTTCTTTTTCTAAGTCAGTTATAAAAGTATTAAGAGAGCTAGATAATGACTAAGGATGATAGAAAAAGAATTGATGCCTTTGAGTTATGGTTCTGGAGAAGAGTCTTGAACATATCAAAGACCACCAAAGGGGAAAAAAAGGTCTCTCTTGGAGAGAGTGAAACCAAATTTCTCCTAGGAAGCTAGGATTTTGGAGCTCTATCTCACATACTTTGAGCACATGGCCAGGAAAGACCAAACCTTGGAGAAAGACATCATGCTCGAAAGGGTGGAGGGACAGTGCAGCAGAGGATGAGATGGATTGATAACAGTAACTAGGGCAACGGAAGTAGATGTGTCAGGGTCAGTAATATTGACTCAGGACAGAGCAGAGTTCAGAGCTATTGTATGTAGGGTCGCTATGAGTCACCGGTGACTTGAGGGCATATAACAATAACTTCTATATGACTGCGTCTAAGTTTGGATAACATTTGCAATGATCCTGTTTCCAAATAAGGTCATATCCACAGATGCTAGGAGTTAGGATGGCACCTATATTTTAGGAGGAAACTCATTATATATAAGGACCTTTGGTGACAGCATACTATGTGTTGTACTGCTAACTCAAAGGTGAACAGCTTGGATCCACCAGCTGCTATGTGGGGAAATGTTAGCTAATCTTTTTCCATGAAGATTTCTAGCCCCAAAAACCTGATAGAGGTCTTTGTGAGTCAAAATTGGATGACAGTGGGGTAATATTCATAAACACACACACAAATGTACACAAGTGTGTGTATTTATATATGCTTGTTGTTATATGCTATTGAGTTGGAGCCAAGTCATAGCTGACCCTCCAGTGGGTTTACAGAGGTTGTTAATTGCAGAGTAGATTATCCATCTTTCATATGTGTACATATGTATACACACACACACACACACAAAATACTTGGTTCAAAATCACAAAGGTACGCAGTTTGAATCCATCAGCTGCTCTATGGGAGAAAGATGGACAATCTCCTCCCATGCAATTTACTGCCTCTGAAAACCCGCTGGAGGGTCACCTCTGGGCTGGTTCTGACTTGATGGTACATAACAACAGCAACAATGTGTGTTACTGAATTATACACACACTCTCTGATGGTTGCTCTATAATAGTATTTGGAAACCTTCCTCATTCCTTTTTCAAGCTGTGTAATACTCTGTTCTTTAAATGGTTATCCTACCAAGCTAATAGGAAGCTTATAGTTTCCTTTGCTTTTCTAGGCCTCATTTATTTTGCTAGTTTCTTTTTGAGAACCTAGTGCTGTAATTAAAAGCCTTGTGCATACTATTTTCATACTTTTGCCAAGTACTTTTCAGATGAATCCTCAGAAATGGAATTGTGAAGTCAAAGGGTAAATACATGTGTAATTTTGCTAGGCACCACCAAATATGTCTCCATAAGGGTTGTGCTTTTTCTACTAGCAATAAGGAAAAGGGCTTGTTTCCTCACAGCCACACTGCCAAAGGAAGTTGAAGATTATTTGGGTTTTTGCCAGTTTGACAAATGAGAAATGGCTTTCAGAATAGTTTTAATATGCATTTCTCTTATTTAGGGCTAAGTTGAACAGCTTTTCATTTGATTAAAGCTATTTGCATTTCTTTTTTTCTGGGAGCTGTTCATATCTTTTGGCCCACTTTCTTAAAGGGTTGTTTTCTTTTCTCTATTTTTAGAATCTGTTTACACATTAGAAATGGTAATACTTTGCCTATAATATAAATTGCAAATATTCCTCCCAGTTTGTTAGTTGCCTTTTGAATTACTTATGGTGGTTTTTTGGTGGTTATTTTTTTTTTTTCTGATGCAAAGGCATTTTTAAAAAAAATTAGTTTGCATGTAATCATTCATCAACATCATGTTTTGTACCTGTACTTTGTGTTTTATACAATCATTCTTCTAGGTTGTCTTTCATTCATGTACCTTGTATTTTATACAATCATTCATTACATTACATTTTATATCATTAATTACCATTGCTCTATTTTCTCCCCATTTTTTAAAGATCCCCTTGAACATTTCCTAATAATTCACTTCCCTCCACCCACCAACCTTTGATACAGCAGTGATTTTCCCCATTCCCCTTTTCCTGCCTCTTCTTCTCTCCATCCCCTGTCTTTTTTTAACTGAACAGCGTATCTTGCACAATTATCCTCCAATTATCACAATAGTGGCCTTATCTAATATTTGTCCTTATGTTGCTGAGATATTTCACTCAGTATAATGGTCTCTAGAGAGATCATTGGCTTTGTGGTAAGAAGTTGTGTTGTAATCCCAGAAATGCACAGTTCAAATCCACCAGCTGCTCCATGGGAGAAAGATGGACAATCCCCTCCGGTGAAATTTGCTGCCTCTGAAAACCCGCTGAAGGTTTGGCTATGGATTGGTTCCAACTCCACAGCACACAACGTTCTCTAGTTACTCCCAAATTACATTGTATTTTATGAAACTTTTCCTTAGTGCTTCATAGTATTCCATTATGTGAATGTACCAGAATTTCTAATATATTCGTTTGTTGATGGGCATTTTGAATTGTTTCCATTTTCTTGCTATATTCTTCAGTAATATTACTTTGAGTATAGGACATGTCTCCATTCATGTCTCAGTTCTGAATTCCTTTGGGTATGTTTCCAGCAGTGGAATAGGTTGGTCATATGAGACTTCTATATTCAGCTTTTTGAGGAAACACGAAATTGGCACAAGGCTTTTTTAATTTAAGCAAATGTATTAATCTTTTCTTTTCCCTTGTTTCCACATTTCAGTCATAGGAAAAGTTACCCATGGCAGGTTATAGACAAATGCTCAGTGGCAATGATTTACCATCCTATCCAAAGGCAAGTGAATTCATGAGCTGTAATACAGAAGAAAGAGAGGCAATCTCCTCTTGTGTGATTTACTTCCCCTAAAAACCTATTGGAGGGTCAGCTATGAGTCAGTTCTGACTCAATGGCACACAACAACAACAACAGAAATTCTTTCGGAATTTATCCTGATGTATGGTGTGAGGAATGGATCCAGCACATTATTCTGATATATAGCCATCTGGTTAGCCAGATGCCTTGTATTTTAAAAGCTTCTTTTACCGCCCCCATTAGCAATTTTGTCTTTATTATACACTAAATTGTCATATATAGTAGGATCTACTTCTCGATCTTCTATTCTGGTTCTATTGATCCGTTGGTCTCTTCACTTGTTATTGTTGATTGCCATCAAGTTGAACACAACTCATAGTGACCCTATGAACAAAAGGCCTGAAGCCTTTCTAGTTAGTACAAAATACAATTGTGCTAATGTCATGCATATATAGTCCATAAGTTTTTTATCATGTCTGTGAGTCAACAGGATGGATTCAAGCTTGCAAACCTTGCATTATGGAAAATAAACTAGGTCTTGAATTGTATTTAAAAAAGAATATCTGAAAGAAACACAAATATCATCTTTCCTTCTATGTTTTTTTTTTTTTCTGAAGAGGACTTAATTTTTGCAAAAGTACCTGTAACAAAACCACAAAGTTTAGTAGGGCAGAAAGCAATAAATGTTGGAGAGGATGCAGGGAGATAGGAACTTTCATATACTGTTGGTGGGATTGTAAAATGGTACACACTCTGGAAGGCAGTTTAGCATTTCCTCAAAAAGCTGAATATAGAAACTCTGTATGACCCAGCTATTCCAGTACTAGGAATATATCCGAAGGAAATGAGAACTGAGACACAAATGAAGATCTGTACACCAATGTTCATAACGGTATTATTCACCAGGACAAGAAAATGGAAACAACCCAAATATTTAACCACAACTGAATGGATTGAGAAATTATAATTCATTCACACAATGGAATGTTATGTGGCACTCAGAAGCAATGATTTTAAAAAAATATTACGTAACTTGGAAGAGACTGGAGAGCATTTAGCTGAGTGAACTAACCCCATCTCATAAGGACAAATATTGCATAATACCACTACTGTAAAAATAGAAGGATAATGAGTAAAACATGTATGGGGACCCAAAGGGGGAAAGGATGAGAGCAGAGGGGTGAAGATGGGTAGAGTGAAATCACAGAATTAGGCAATTTGGTAGGTGGAGGGAGGGAGTAAAGAAAATGAGAAAGATCTGGCAAGGACCTGAAAAGACAGGTTAATTATGGACATAGTCCAGTGGAGATTAATTTTGTAAAACATAATGAATGAAAATGCTTGTATAAAACACAATGTGAATGAAGAATATGTGAAACACAATGTATATGAACTGTGTAAGTGAACCAATGTAAATTAAAAATTAAAAAAAGAGAAAGGAATATTAGAAACATTCTTTTAAAAGGAATGAATGTCTAATGAGATAAGGAGCTTTCTCTCAGTGGAAGATGTCAAGGTATGACTGTAGAATGTCAATTTATTTGACTCAACAAGCAACATTTATGGAAATTGCAGTCAGGAAATCAAATAATGTATGGAATTGGCAAATCTACTACAAAGGACCTCTTCAAAGTGCTAAAGTGCAAGGATGTCACTTTGAGTGCTAAGATGTACCTGATCCAATCATGGCATTTTCAACTATGTCATATGCATGTGAAAATTGGACAATGAACAAGAAATGCCAATGAAAAATGGATGGCTTGAGTAAAGAATACTGAACATAACATGAACTGCCAAAAGAAAAAGCAAGTGTGTCTTAGACTATTATCAACAGAATGTGCCTTAGAAACAAGCATGGTTAGACTTTGTCTCATACACTTTGAGTGTATTATCAGGAGGAGTCAAACCATGGAGAAAGACATAATTTTTGGTTGTTGTTGTTATGTGTCCTCAAGTCACTTGCAACTCATAGCGACCCTCTGTACAACAGCTCTGAACTTTGCTCTATCCTGTGGCAACCTTATTGTGTCTGACACACCTAATCCTATTACCCCAGTCATTGAGTCAATCCATCTCACTGAAGATCTGTACTGTCCCTTCACCCTCCAATTCATGATATCCCTCTACAAGGACTAGTCCTTCCTTGCAACATGCCCAAAGCATGTCAGATGAAGCTTCAGGATCCTTACCTCCAAGGAGCAGCTTGGTTTCACCCTCTCTAGGATTAACCTGTTTGTTTTCTTTCAGTCCATGGTTTTATTCAATACTCTTCTCCAGCACCACAGCTCAAAGGCATCAATTCTCCTTTTTTCATCCCTTGTCATTGTCCAGTTTTCTGATGCATAGTAAGTAATTGCAAAGTCCATGGCCTGGATCAGGTACACTTTAGTCTTCAGACTCAGCAAAAGTGAGGAAGACTTTTAGTAAGAAGTTTTGGCATAGTAGCTGCAACAATAGACTTAAGGACACAAGCGATTGTAAAGATGGTGCATTGTTTCATTCTTTTGTACATAGGATTGTAATGAGTTGGAATTGACTCTATAGCACCTGGCAACAACAATAATAGTAAATGGCCATTTAACACTTATTATATGCTATATTTTGTCCTAAGTACCTCCCATGCTTACAACAACTCTGTGGCAGAAGTACTATCATTAATTCCACTTTCAGATGTGTGCATAAAACCAAAGAGATGATATAACTTACCTCTGACCAGCAAGTGATACAGCTGAGGCTAGAACCCCAAAAGAGCAATTTCAGAAAGGTGCTTTGCATAGGGAAGCAGAATATAGTGCCCTGCAGTTAAGAAGCTGACATAATTTCTCATGATCTCTTTTTGAGTTTATTCATTTGTTCATTTTTTCAAGCACCCATTGCCTGATAGTAGGACATTAGAGATAATTAGAATACCTTTGAGTGTTCTCAACTTTGGTAGGTGTGATTGAGTTGACGGTGACTCAGCAACCCTATGAACGACTGCTCTGAACTTTGCACTATCCTGTGCCTCATCAGCTCTCTCCTGCTCAAGCCCGTTGTTGCCGTCACGGTGTCAGGTCATCCTGTCGAGGGTCTTCCTCTCTTCTTCTCATTCTCTGACCCTCCACTTTTCCCAGCATGATATATTTCTCCAAGGACTCATGCTGTCGTGGAAGCATTTCCAAAGTATGTGAGATGAAGTTTGACCATCCTTGCCTCTAAGGTTCACCCTTGTTGCACTTCCTCCAACAGAGCTTTGTTTGTTCTTTTGGAAGTCAATACCCTCCTTCAATGCCACAATGTAAAGGCATTGCTTCTTCTTCAATTTTCCTCATTCTAGCTCTCAATCTACCTGGAGAAAACCCACATTAAGGTGTTTTAAGTAAACTTCTGTGTAATAATAAAAATTTAAAATTTTCCAAGAATATGTGTTAAGTATTGGTTTAATAGAAGATTGTCGACAGTCTTGAGTATAAACAGAATATTCAGAATATTATGATCTCTCTGTTTTCAATCCAGAGGCTTCCTTTGTTCTTTCGTCCATCAGTGGCAAACATGCCAAGTACACACGGAGAGAACCTGCTCATAATTTCTATTGCAGTATTGCTGGAAAATAAACATTTAAAATGCAAACTGCCATTCTTTTCTCTTTGTTGTTGTTATGTGCATTCAGCTTGGACCTGACTCATAGTTGAACTTTCAGTTTTCAGAGGCTATAAATCATATGGGAGGAGATCACCCATCTTTCTCCCATGAAACAGCTGGTAGATAAACTGTGAGCCTTTGTGTAAGCAGCACGACTCCTTACTTACTAGACCAGCAAAGCTCCCTTTTTTCCTAGCCAGTTATGAAGATAATCAACACAAACTAAAGCAACAAATAAAATTGGCAGCAGTAAAAATTTTAGAGCCTGAACAATTGACTAAAGAATTTGGCATCGACATAATTTACATCTGCAAAGTTGCAGCCAGAAAAACTACCTTTGGTTGAAATCATTACTACAAAGAAAAGTCTGATGGTGCCCATAGTTGTAAAAGGTGATATGAGGCAAACAATATTGATGGATAAATCATATCGTACTTGTAAAATCAATGGCAAAAAGTATTAACCTTAATAAAAACAACTTTCATAAAATAAAACTGGAAAATAATAGAAAAGGAAGCATTTTAACTGAATTTTAAATAGAAAAATAATGACAAGAATTAAAGTACCTTAGTAAAATTCTCTCCAGAAAATACTTTCTGAATTAAATTTCATTACTTATAATATAATTCTGATTATAAAGCTATGCAAGGTGCAACCTCACTTTGTCTTTTAAACATTGGGCTGCCAACCTAAAGGCCGGGGATTTGAACTCACCAACTACTACTCTGTAGGAGAAAGATAAAGCCATTTGTTTCCATGAAGATTTATAGCCTCTGAAATCTATGGAGCAGTTCTATTTTATCCTACAGAGTCAGTATAATTCAGCAGGGAATTTAAGGTACAACCTATTCAGGCTCAAACTTGCAGGGATAAAAGAGTCTGTATGAATGTCAAGAGTCCCAGGGAAGTGGTGACCACTCTACACCTAGAAACTGAGAGAAGCCTTGAGAAGATGACCATTAAACTGTGTCCCGAGGAACATTTGTGTTTATCAGGTGGAGAAGAGGAGGACAGATGCTGCTGGGAGTTGGATTGGCAATAAGCTTGACAACTGAGAAAGAGTGTGACTGTGACAGGACTTTAGGTTAGGAACTTGTTGTTGTTGTGTACCATTGAGTTGAAACCAACCCATAGCTGACCTTCCAGTGGGTTTTCAGAAGTAGTAAACTGTGTGGAAGTTGACTGCCCATCCTTCTCCCATGGAGCGGCTAGTAAATTGAAACCATGTACCTTTTAGTTAACAGTGCAATTCCTTACCAGGAAGCCACGAGAGCTTCGCCAAGACTTTAAGTTGGGATCTAGAGAACTGTAATATGGCATGAAGTTGAAGAATGATTTAAGATGAGTGAGATAAAATTTAAAAAGAGGGCAGTAATTTTCTTTAAAGCTAGTTAGCAAAAAAAAAATAGGCTTTGGTGGACTCGTAACATCCTGACTTGTCCAACACTCACAATGATAAAAGGGAAAGGAGAAAAGTGTACATAGGAGGATGGCCCAAAGTGGTATATTCTGACATTCACTTGGTTACCAACATGAGCCTTTCAAAGTCTAAAAATGTCTACGATTTGATTTGTTGCTGTTGTTAGATGCCATCGAGCAAGTAAGACCCTATGAACAATAGATTTGAGCCCTGTCCTGTTCTATGCCTTCCTCATCATCTGTCCATACATGAGCCCCTTGCTGAACTGTGTCAATCCATCTGGTTCAGAATCTTCATTCTTTCATTGAACCTCCACCTTTCTAAGGATAATGTCTTTCTCCATTATTATGCTTCAGAAATTCCCATTCTTCTTTTTTTTATTTTATTTTATTATTTTTGTATGTGTGTGTACCGTCAAATTGGATCTGACAGGTACAGGAGGAGATTGTCCCTCCTTCCCAGGCAGAGCATCTGGTGGATTCGAACCAAACCGTGCGCCTCTGGGATTGCAGTACAGCTTCTTGCCAGTAGGCCACCAGAGCTCCCCAGAAATTCCCATTCTTCTTAATGTTCAATATAATTTGTTATGATCTTCACAGTCAAATATCATGGCATTATCAATAAAGTAAAAATAGACATTCTTCTGGTATTCTCTGCTTTCAGCCAGGATTCATCTGACACCAGCAATGATGGCCCTGGTGCCACAGGGCCAAAGTATGTGTCATCTTTGCTTCCAGAGAACTCACTGGCTATACTTTCTTTAAGACATACGTTTTTGTTCTTTTGACAGCCCATGGGGTATTCAGTACTCTTCTCCAACAACACAACTCAAAAGCATCAGTTCTCTTTCTGTTATTGTTATTCATTGTCCAGCTCTCAGATGCATAACAAATGACTAAAAAGACCATAGTCTTAATCAGGCACACCTTAGTCCTCAAACTGAAATTACTGCTCTTCAATAATTTGCTTTCTGACTACAGACTTTTTCAATGAAATATATCTTCTGTTCCCCTGTTTGCTGGTACTAAGTAAATCCAAGTAAAATGAAGTTGTTCATAGTTTCAATCTTTTCTCCATTAGGATGTTGCCTATTGGTCCAGTATTGACAATATTTCTTTTCCTGACGTTGTGATGTAATCTATAATGAAGGCTGTAGTAATTGATCTTCTGCAACAAGTCCTTCAAGTACTCCTCACTTTCAGCAAGCAAGGTTATGTCAACTGCATAACACAGATTATGATTTGTCTTTCTCCAATCCTGCTGCCACATTCTTCTTCATAGAGACAAGCTTCTCCAATGATTTTTCAGCATATAAATTGAATGGATATGGAGACAGGATGCTATTCTGAAGCATATCTTTCCTGATTTTAAACTACCTAGTGTTCCCTAGATGGGAAAGTCTTCTGTTAGGGACCTCTCTAAAGTACTCAAGAGCAACGGTGTCTCTCTGGAGACTAAGGTGCACCTGATACAGGCCATGGTTTTTGCAATCATTTGTTATGCATCAGAGAGTTGGAGAACGACTAGGGAGGATAGAAGGAGAATTTATGCCTTTGAGCTGTGGTGCTGGAGAAGAGTATTGAATGTACCATGGACTGCCAAGAAAACAAACAGATTCATCCTAGAGAGGATTAAACCAGGCTGCTCCTTGGAGGCAAGGATTCTGAGGCTTCGTCTGACATACTTTGGACATGTTGTAAGGAGAGACAGGTCTTTAGAGAAGGACATCATGTTTGGTAGAGTGGAGGGACAGCACAGGAGGGGAAGACCCTCTATGAGGTGGATTGATTCAGTGACTGAGGTAATTGGGATGGGTGTGTCAGAGGCAATGCGATTGGCACAGGATAGAACAGGGTTTAGGGCTGTTGTACATAGGGTCGCTATGAGTCGCAAACGACTCGACGGCACATAACAACAACAACAACAGTGTTCCCTTGCTCTGTTTACACAAAAGCTTCTTAGTCTAGGTATAGGTTTTGCATGAACACAAATAAATGTTCTGAAATTCCCACTCTTCTCAATATTAGCCTTAATTTGTTATGATCCACATTGTCAAATGCCTTTGCATAGACAATAAAGTATAAATAGACATTCTTCTGGTATTTTTTGCTGTCACCAGGATCCATCTGATATCAGCAATGATATCCCTTGTCCCATAGTATCTTCTAAACCCAGCTTGAACTTCTGGTAGTTCTCTGTCAATTTACTGTTCTAGCTGTTTTGAGATGATTTTGCAACAACATTGTGCTTGCATGTGATATTGATGATATTGTTCGATAATTTCTGATTATCAATTTGTTATAAAGATTTGGTTTAGTGACATAAACTCATGGGCAAGAAGAGGTGGTTATTATTTTATAAACTAGATACCCACTCCAGAGTTGGTTGCAGTTTAGCTGATAATCTGTCATCAATATGAGGTCACTAGTTAGGGAGATAGTAATACTAGTATCAATACTAATCAGAGAAGGAAGTTCCACTTATTGTGTTTGATTTGTCAGTCTCTGTATGTGTGTTATATTAATTTTTATTAGAGCCTTCTGAAGTCTGTGTTGTTAATCTCACTTTATAAACGAGCAATCTAATGATAAGTTTATAAAGCTCTCCTCTCCAAGATCACTGTGGGGTTTGGTTGGTTTTTTTCCTATCTTTGGCCATTATTGCTTTGAGAATTATTGCAATAATGTTTCAGGTAAAACCAGTTCAATCCCTGAGGCCTTGGGTCCAGTAATACTGCACAAAGTCTTCTACAAATACCTGAGATCAAAGAAGACTTCGATACTTGAGAGTCTACCTGAGTGAAGACTTGAGCAGAAAACCAGAATGAAAAGAGTTAGAGAGGAAATAGATGGGAGGAGCCTGAGTCAGAAAGTCAGAAATCTGGGTCCAGAGAACCAGAGTACAAAGAGGGAGAAGAGAGAGAAGAAACAGACAAAGATCATAGCAATTGCCTAGAACAAGAGCCATCATCACTTGAGACTAAAAAATGAGACTAAGGTTAAAGGACTAAGAACTTTGTTAAAATTGCCTGTGAAAGAAGCCCAAGGAGGTTAATTTGTGCTTGTTAAGCCAGCTGTGTGCCCACAACTCATGGTTATTTAGTTCTCCCTGGGGACCTCAGAGGTCTGGGAAAGCACAGCTCACTGCTGGCATCATGGCCCTTCTCACCCAGCCATGAGGAAGTTAATTAAAAACAACAGCTACCACAGTTTCAGGTATAAAACAGCTTGGTCTTTGGAAGCTCGGTTAGAGAGGCTTGAGAATGAAGAGAAGCAGTGTAGAAACTAGAATCTTCATTCAGCTAAAAAGGTCTCGTGCAGCCTCCAGATGTAACATCTTATAAAAAGGCTACCAAGCAGATTCTCTTACCTCTCCTCCCTCCCTGGAGACAGAGAAAATTAAACACTTTAAATTGGATTTTAGTCTCTGGTGGCTTCTAATGCTATGGCTGGTTCAAGCCAGCTGGAACTGGAGTTCAAAATACCATGAGAACATAAGAGGTGTGTGTGTCTGTGTGTGCAAGTGAATGACGCGGTTGGGGAAAGTGTGCCCCACCATTGTTTTGTTAGCATTGTCCATCAGCGGCTATGATTGAGTGAGGCCTACAGAATGTTGACAGCTGCACAATAGAATCAGTGTTTATTCATATGTTCTCAGGTAGCCAAGGATTTTTTTTTATGGATGCCAAGCGCACTGGTTTTGAGCTTGGGAACTGTATCTGAGCCTTCTTCTTCATAACAGATTTTTCCCAATGACACAAATCTTTACCTGAGGCATTGTGTACATGTTCCGTAAGAATTATGCATGATTTTACTAATGAATGATTCATGAAGGCCAAGATTGCACTTTTCCTGGCCCTTCTAAGTAAGTTATTAAAGTTCAACAAAGATGGCATTGTGGTTAAGATGGCTGTTGGTAAGCCCAGATGATGAAATGTTTGGAAATGCCATTGGCTAGAAAAGAGGCATTAAGGATAAAGTAGGTTTGAAGAAGGAAATGGGGCAAGTTAGGTACTTGAAATAGCAATAAAAATGGGCCAAAAGGAATGAATTTTTGTTCATTTACTCCTTCATACAATGAACATTTCTTACGCTACTTGCGTCAGGAATTTGACATGAGGGGACAGGTAAGTTTAATATTTGAATTCTGATTTTGACACCAAGGTAAATCTATATAGCTGAAAGTAAAGAGAAAGAAGACTTAAAGATGAGGCAGGAGGATAAGGCAGGCTTTGTAAATTCATTGGAGATAAGAAGATAGCGATGGCCAGTGAAGATGAAAGTTTGGATTGAAACAAGAAAAGTTTAGGGCTGAGCTTGAGCATCAGCCATTTAAATGCCAGTGTGGTGCCCACAGTTCCAGAGGAAACCCAACTAGAGAAACGGGAGCTGGATTAGCAGCGAATCACAGATGCCAGAGGAGCAGAGCATCCCTGGAACACAATTAGCAAGCCAAGATGAACACTGATGACAATTAGGTAACATTCATAGAACATTTTTAATGTGCTTTACACATTGATTTAGGTATCAAATGTTTATGAAGGATCTTCTGGTGTCGACATTGTATTAAGCATTGAGTGTACAGCAATGAATGAAATAACTCTAAATTTTGCCTTCATAAGCTTACATTTTACACTTTCTTTCCTAGAGACTTTCATGCTGTATGCCATTTAATCCCCTAAGATCCATGGGAGGCTAGAATTATTATCCTCATTTAATAGATGGGAATACTAAGGCTTAGCAAGGCTGAATTGCTTGCCCAAGTCTCATAGAAAACGATGGAGCTGGTATTGGTACACATTTCTGGCTTGCACCAAAGCCTGTTCTTCAAATCATCACTTCATGCTGTGAAAATGAGAGTACGGAAAGGACATTTGGTACACCTCTGACTAAACAGTGGACCTCAGAGAGGGTAGGACACAGTTCAAAGAGGTAAGGAGAGATTGCACGGAGGCTGCGGTTTAGAAATTTCATCTCATCTCAAAAGGGAAGAGAGACCTGTCCTTCAAGACTGCTGCCCACATACCTGTTGTAGGCAGGAGCCAAGTCCTATGCAAGTATGAACTTGACCTTGAGAACAGAGGTTGATATTTTAACATTATTCTTTTAGATGATCATGTTTTCTCTGCTGGATTGTTGTGCCATTAACCATGTCCACCTGGGGCTTGTGGGGTCCTAAATTCCCAGGGTCTTTCCGAGGGCTAGAACCTATGAAGCTGCATCCTCTGGGATGCATGGAGCTGACCTTTATGTGCCTGGGGGAACTGAACTCCCTAAAGACTATGAGGCCTCACCCTCATATTAGGGGTTTCTGTGTTTCAGGGAAGAATTGTGCTCCAAGCAGCACAGACCCAATCATTCTGCCCTGCCCAGTGACGCAGCAAAGGCAAGTGAAAACTTCCAGAGGCCGCCCTCTCTGCTTTAACACAGCAGCCATGGGAAAGGGTTTTGCAATTACAAACCAGAAGCTGAGCAGACGCAGCTTAACAGTACACTGTAAAAGTTTTACAGTTAGTGAAGATAAGTGCAAAATTAATCCCTAAAGAACAAAGCAATTTAAAAAGTACATAATGAAGCAATTAGCTAAGAATGGCGCGGAGCAGAAGAGAAAGCGTGCCATGGACAATTTTACTCTGGAAGGGTCTTCACACTTAACATTTTCAAAGTTATGTTCAGTGAGGGAGCCATAGAAAAGTAAAATTAATAAAAGGCACCAAAGTAGTAGCAACTGATCAAGGGTTTCAAGAGTTAGATTCTCAAAATTTTGCCTTCTCAAATAGTGGGGTCCAACAGAGAGAATAGGTAATGGCTGTTATTGGAGACCATTAACAAAACTTGATTAGAGATCACAAACTAGATGATAGTAGTGTATCATTATTTCATTTCCTGATATGAAGAGATGGGGGAAATAAAATCTCTAAGAGCCAGCAATATATATATATTAGAGCTCCAGAGAGGAGGCTGGCTCTCTTTCACACTGTCTCCCCCTCATACTGTTGGCCTGTTGATGAAGGAGTTGTAGTGCTAACCCCAAGGCAGGCAGTTCAAATCTATTAGCTGCTTCAAGGGAGAGAGAAGGGAATTCTCCTCCCCTGCAACTTACAGCCTCTGAAAACCAGCTGTGGGGTTGACCATGAGTCAGTTCTAGCCTAATGACAATGAGTTGAGTTTGAGTTTTCCCCTTTAGTTGAGCCTGCTTGCTGGTCAGGTCCTAGAAGGTAGATTCCCCCAGCATTATATTATAATTCTAGAATCATTCCAAATAATGAATCGTAGAAAGGCGTCTGAGCTCCTCTTCTTCCTCCTCATATCTTCATAGTCCAGGCACTGTTGCAGTTCTTTGATCATCTGCTCGTTACAACCTGAATTGCAGCAGAAGAATTCAGTCACTCAAGCCCATTACAAGTGCTCTGTACTTTGTAAAATGGTGCAAAGGGCAGGATGTTGTTCACTGCCATTCAAACAGCTTCGGACTCTGGGTGATCCTGTGCACAGCAAAATGAAATGCTGTATACTCCTGCATCATCCCCACCATCAGTGGCAATCAGATAGTAGTCATCTGAAGGGTTTTCCCTGACTGATGTTGGAAAGCAGATTGCTGACACTTTCTTCTCTGGCAGCAGTCTGTTCAGCAGCATGTAAATCTCCCCTGTAGTGGCTGCACATGAAATACATTGGTCAGCAGTTCAAGCTGAGTGTCCTGTATGGAAGGTAAGAATTCTACTATGAGATCATCAATTCCATGAATAAATTTTGTGTGCCTCAGTGGCATGGTCTGTAGGGAGTTATGCTGCTAACCCAAAGGCCATGCCTCTCTCGCTGTTCAAATCCACCAGAAGGAGGATGGACTATATGCTCGCATGCAATTTTAGTCTCAGAAATGCAATGGAGAGTCTGCTATGATTGGTTCCAGCTCAATGGCAATGAGACTGAGAAATTTTGCTAGTATTTATGGATGTTGGCTTACAGACATTTTATAAAGTTTTCTATAAAACGTGACTTGACTGTAAATAAAACCAGCTCTGAAAATGAAAAGCTAATTTGTGGTGTAAACTACCTTTGGAAACACCATTTACTCCCTCAAGTCTTGTTTAGAGAGCTCTGTCGATGCTGTGCATCTCAGCTTGGTAAATGCAGGAGGCAGAGTCCTGTTTTTTTTCTGTGCTTAGTGTAACGTCCAGCAGGAAGAGGAGCTCTAAAAAAGCATGCTCGACTTGATTCCTTATGCCTGCTTCAACTGATGCACATCAGTGGGGATGAGTCTTAATGACTTGCATAATTTTTACTACACTGGAATTATAGGCATGAAGAGAAATATAATGGAGTAAAGGAGAAAAATATTAGTAATACTATGATTTCAAGACAGATATTTAGCTTAGATTTTAATATTTCTGAAATCAGGTTGTACCAATAAGCACAATGGTACAATTTATTATTAGTATGATGTACTATATCCATCTGTCTGTCTGACTCTTTATATGCTCAGGAAAGCACAGGGTTCAGAACTGTTGTGAATAGGGTCACTATGAGTCAGACTTGACTCAATGACACATGACAACAAATATATCCACTTCCTAAATAACATGCCTCCAGAAACTCTGTGAACTTTGATAAATGTCGATAGTTATAGAGGCTTCAGGCCTTTCATTCATAGGGTCACTATAAGTCATGCTCGATTCAAAAGCAATCAACAACAAATATATACATACACATAGATATACTATATCAGTGTGTGTGTGTGTGTGTGTGTGTGTGTGTGTGTGTAGTATATGGTTCAAGTCTATTAGCTGCTCCACTGAAGAAATATGGGCAGTCTCTTCTTGTGCAATGAACTGGTTCTGAAAACCTGCTGAAATGTCAGCTATGGGGTTTTGGTGGCCTAGTGCAAAAGGAGTTGCACTCCAATACAAAGGCAGGCAGTTCAAATCCACTAGCTGCTTCGTGGAAAAAAGATGAATAATCTCCTCTTCTGTGATTTATAACCTCTGAAAACCCTCTGACAAATGAGTTAGTTCTGACTGACCACACATAAAAATAGCAAATACATATACATGTTGTTGTTGTTGTTATGTGCCATCGAGTCACTTGAGACTCACAGCAATCCTATGTACAACAGCCCTAAACTCTGCTCTGTCCTGTGCAATCGCACTGTCTCTGACACTCCCATCCCGATTACCCCAGTCACTGAATCAGTCCACCTCAGAGAGGGCCTTCCCCTCTTGAATTGTCCCTCCACCCGATCAACCATGAAAAAAAAGAAAAAATATAAA
>NW_006399794.1:2918626-2938231 GCF_000299155.1 Elephantulus edwardii
GTTGGCGCAGGATAGAGCAGGGTTTAGGGCTGTTGTGCATAGGGTCGCTATGAGTCGGAAACGACTCGACGGCACATAACAACAACAACAACAACAGACTTTATAAGGAGAAATGTGGCATCAGGATTTGAGGATGACTCATCAGGCTGAGTTGCACAAATGTTACAACCTTATTTGCCAAAACTGAGGAGGACCTGAAGGATTTGCCGGAGAAGATCAAGGTCTGTAGTCTTCAACATGGATTGATGTTCAACATCAAGAAGACAAAAGATTCTCACCACAAGGCCAATTGGCAGCACCATGATGGGTGGAAACAAAATTGAGGTTGTTAACATTTCCAGCTTGCTCAGGTCCACAATCAACACTCTTGGCTCAAGCAGTCAGGAATCAAAAGATGAATTGCATTGGGGAAATCTGCAGTCAGAGACCTCTTCAAAGGGCTAAAGAGCAATGGTGTCAGTCTAGAGACTAAGGTGTGCCTTATCCAGGCCATGGTCTTTGCAATTACTTGCTGTGCATCAGAGAGCTGGATAATGACTAAGGGTGGCAGAAGAAGAATTGATGCCTTTGAACTGTGCTGGAGAAGAGTAGTGAACCATGGACAACCAGGAGAACAAAGAGGTCTGTCTTAGAGAGGGTGAAACCAAGTTTCTCCTTGGAGGCTAGGATTTTGAAGTTCTCTCACATTCTTTGGGCACATGGCAAGGAGAGACTAGTCTTTGGAGAAGGACATGATGCTTGGAAGAATTAAGTCACAGTGCAGGAGAGGAAGATGCCAGATAAGATGAATTGACAAGGTAACTGGAGCAAAGAGATTAGATGTGTTGAAATCAAACTTGCTGAAGATAGAGCAGGGTTGAGAGCTATTTTACAGAGCATTGTTTTGAGTCACAAGTGACTTGATGGCATATAACAACAAAAGCAAATATATATATAAAAATGCATAAAATAAAATTTATAAACATACACATCAGAAGCATAAAATATAATGTAAACACAGAAGTAAATTATTTTCTTTCAGCTAATTTGGAACACTTTTGAGAATGAAAGGAGGTTCTATTAATAATCACATAAGGAAATAGGTATATACCAGTACTGTCCCTGGTAAACCAAGAGGTACCTCACCCTCCTAAATACCAGATTATATGTGCACATTTAATCTGTCCATTTGAATTTATTTTTGAGTGCCTACCATGTGAACAGCAACAAACTGTGTGATGGGTGTCATGCTTGGAATTGAGCACATAATGTTTAAAAGTATAACATAATCTCTTCTTTCTTGTACCTAATGGGGAAGACAGTTGATAAAAGATAACAAAAATGTTGTTGTTGTTGTTGTTGTTGTTGTTGTTGTTGTTATGTACCATCAGGTCACCTGTGACTCATAGAAACCCTATGTACAACTGATCTAAAGCCTGCACTATCCTAAGCCAGTCTCACTGACTCTGACACAGCTACCCCCATTGCCCCAGTTACTTTATCAATCTATTTCATCTGGGGTTTTCCTCTCCTTCACTCTCCCTCCACCCTACCAAGCATGATGTCCCTCTCTGAGGACTGGTCCCTCCTGGCCACGTTCCTACAGTGTGTGAGATGGAGCTTCAAAATCCTAGCCTCCAAGGAGTAACTTGGTTTTACCCTTTCCAAGACAGGTGGTGCATGGTATGTTCAAGACTGCTCCAGCACCACAACTCAAAGGCATCAATTCTATTTCTATCATCCTTAGGTATTGTCCAGCTCTCTAATGCATAGGAAGTAATTGCAAAGACCATGGCATGGATCAGGCATACCTTAGCTTTAGACTGACGTTGTTGCTTCTCTGTACTCTGAAGAGGTCCTTGACAATAGATTTTCCCAGTGCAAATCATCTTTTCATTTTCTGATTGTTGTTGCCATGAGTGTTGACTGTGGAGCTGAGCAAGCTGTTAACAATCTCAATCTCCTTCCATCCATCATGGTGCTGCCAGTTGGCCCAGTGGTGAGAATTTTTGTCTTCTTGATGTTGACCTTCCATCCATATTGAAGACTACTGTCCTTGACCTTCTGCAGCAAGCGCTTCAGGTCTTCCTCAGTTTCAGCAAGCAGGGTTGTGAGATTTCTTCTCACCTGCCTTGAGAATGTTACCCGAAGGAGCTAGTACCTGGAGAAGGACATCATGCTTGGAAAATTAACAGCTCAGTGGCAGAGAGGAAGACCCTCATTGAGAGAGTGTAATTAACAGTGAGGGTAACAGCACAGCAGAGGTTGTGGGGATGGTGCAGGATGTGGCAGGGTTTCATTCTGTTGGGCAGAGAGTTAGTATGAGCCAGAGCTGACAAATGGCACATTACAACAACCATAGGTCAAAGGAGCCCTGGTGGTGCAGTCATTAAGTGCTCTGCTGCTAACAAAAAGGTAGTTGGCTTGAGCCCACTAACCACTCCATGGGAGAAAGATGTGGCTTCCTGCTTCTGTAAAGATGTGTAGCCTAGGAAGTCCTACGGGGCAGTTCTGCTCCGGTCTGTAGAGTGCTACAGGGTAAGAACTATGTGCTAACACTAATATAAATAATGCAAATTTTATCAGTTAGTGAAACAGAAAATCCCAGACTTCCTGGAATTTATATTACTTTCATAGCACTTATAATAATTTATATGCATCTATTTTTATTATATATAACTCACTCCACTCCCACAATCTCTGCTGTTCTGTTACCCTCTCTGTGTTAATTAGTCTATCTTATTGAATGTCTTCCTCTCTGTCAGACCTTTTAATTTGCCAAGCACAATGTCCTTCTCCATGTATGAGCCCCTCCTGCTAACATTCCCAAAGCATATGAAAAGAATCTCACCATCCTTGCTGTTGAAAAGCCCTCTTACTACACTTCTTCCCATACTGATTTATTTGTTCTTTTGGAAATCCATGGTACAGTCAATATTCTTCCTCAATTCTATTTGTGGCACATAGGCATGGATCAATAAATAATGATTGAATTAAGTTAAAGCCCAGAAGAGAAGCTATCTGATTTATATTTTTAGAAGATGAATTGAAAGACAGAAGTTGAGATGAAGAAACCTGCTAGGAGGCTGTTGATGGAGTACTCCTGCAAATATGAAGGTGACTTGAACTTCAACTAGATATGGATTAACTTGGCTATGCAGAAAGAAGCAGTTGAATTAGAAATACGTCGATTACAAGATGACAAATACTGCTTGATCCCATTATATGAAATATCTAAAACTAAAATTCATTCTTAATTATCAGGGAGGAGAAGGAGCAGGAAAGAGAGTCATTGTTTAGAGGCTACATAGATACAGTACTTGTTAAGGAGTTCTGCCAGCATAATGTTTCAAAGTTTTAATGTATCAATTGTTGTTATGTGACTTCAAATGGGGACCTCCCATAGTTGGCTCTCCAGCAGGTTTTCAGAGGCAGTAAATCACAGGTGAGGTAATTGCCCATCCTTCCCCTGCAGTGTGTCAGACTGATAACCAAAAATTTCTTAGTTCAAATCCATGCTCTACAGGATAAAGATGGGCAATCTCCTCCTCTGAATATTTACAACCTCAGAAAATTCAAATGGAGGGTCAGTATGAATTGGACTCATCTCAACAGCAGTGGGATGTTCAAGCTTCTGTGAAGGATGGTAGAAAACATTGGAAAATATAGTAGGAATGATTGTATATGAAAAAACATTTATATATATGAAAAACATATATTTATGAAAAACATTTCTATATATAAAACTCATCAATAACCTGCATTATGCAGATGACAAAAACTTACTTGCTAAAATTAAGGAGAACCTGAAACACTTGCTGCAAATCAAAAGACTGCCAATTTCAATATGGATTGCATCTCAACATCAAGAAAAAAGTCTTCACCACTAGATCAATAGCAACACAATGATAGACAGAGAAAGTATTAAGGTGTCAATGACTTCCTCTTCTTGGATCCATAATAAGCACTCTGGTGCCAGTAGTCAAGAAGTCAAAAGTCATGCTGCATTGGAAAAATCTGCTGGCAAGGACCTCTCCAAGCTGCTAAGGAACAATGATGTCTGTTTAAAGATTAAGGTACACCTGATTCCAGCCATGCTCTTTTCAATTACTTTCTATGAGCACATGAGAGTTGGACAATGAATAAGGAGAAAAGAACAGTTGCCTCTGAGTTGTGTTTTTGAAAAAAGAGTACTGACTATTTCATGGGTTGCCAAAAGAACAAACAAATATATCTGGAGAAAATGCAACCAGGGTGCACCTTTATAGGCAAAGATGGTGAAACTTCATCTCACATACTTTGTTCCTATTCTTAGGAGGGGCTTGTCCTTGGAAAAAGACATCATGCTGGAAAAGATAGAGAATCAGCAAAGAGAAGAAGATGCTCAATTAAATAGATTGACACAATGACTCTAACAAGTATAGCAGTGATGATGAGGATGGCATAAGATAGGACAAGGCTCAGATTTCTCGTTCATAGGGTCTATATGTTACTATGAACAATGGCTCTGAATCTTACCCTATCCTGGGCCAACTTCACTGTCTCTGATACACCTGATCCCATTTCCAGTCACTTTTTCAATTTATCTCATCCAGGGTCTTCCTCTACTGCACTGACCCTCTACCTTTCCAAGCATAATATCCTTCTCCAAGGACTGGCCCCTCCTGGCAAGATGCCCAAAGTATGCAAAACAGAGCTTCAAAACCCTTGCTTCCAGGGAGCAGCTTGGTTTCACCCTCTCCTATTCGTTCTCTTGGCAGTCCATGGTGTATGTTCAATACTCCTCTTCAACCCCACAACTGGAAGGCATTAATTATTCTTCTGTCATCCTTAGTCACTGTCCAGCTCTCAGATATGAGTTGTTGATTCGATGGCACCTAAAAACAATATCTAATATCAATATCTAATATCAACATAGTTACCTGCCCCCAGTTTTCCAGTCTTTGTAGAAGATGACTATCTCTCTCCCTTGAAGCAGCTGGTGAATTCAAACTGCCAACCTTTTAGTTAGCAGCATGTTCTATACTACATCAGCTGATACATAAATATACATATATTTACCACTCTACATAGGAAGCCCTGGTGTCAGTGATGTATGGACGCTGCATTGTCCATTGCATGTTGGACAAAAATCAGTGGTATAGATCCACCAGCTGCTTCATAAAAGAAATATAAGACAGTCTCCTCCTACCAAGACTTAGAGTTTCAGAAACCTGATGGAAATTGTCAGGAATTAACATCAACTCCATGGCAGTGGATTTCATTTTGGAGGTTTTGGTTTGGACCAGTATAAATACAGCCATATGTTGCTTTATATCCATGACATGTTCTGTGAAATAGGAACTTATATGATTTGGACATTAAATGAGGACCATGTCATTATCTGGTGCTGCTTTTTCTGGAAGCCTCTCAGACAAGCTTCCTGCCTTCATGGTGATTGACTTGTGTGCTAAGAGGAATTTGCTTTTGTGTTTGTCCCTCAATTCACATCTCTAACTATCTTGCCTGATGTAAGTCCTTCTTGTTTTTGTTAACCTTATAGCTTTTCAGTGGAACCAGTCCTTAATAGGTTGCAGGTTTGGGTTTTCCCCCTTTGTTTTTGATGGTTGTTGTGATTGCTGGGTCCAGCATGCCTGAGTTGAGTTGTAAGCTGTAGCAGTCTCTGATTTTCCACCTTCATGCGGTTTAATAACCTTTTGTTTTACTTCCACATGGATCCTTCTCCCTTGCCTCTTGCTGCTGCTGTCACTAGTACTTGGTTTGCTGCATCTGGGAGTCTTAACGCATTTCACTAAAATATTTTTATAAGAAAATTCAACAAGGAGAGAATGCTATAACACTCAGGAGACCAAGGATATATGAGATTGGATGCTACTGCCTGGGAAAGCATGCATTATTATATGGCAAACTAACTTTTTAGAGAGTACAGAGTTATAGATATGAAAGCCAATAACATAGGCATTCATTATAACTATCAAGATATATAGGAATTCTGATGGCCTGATTCTTAGGGTGTTGTGCATCTCCAGTGATTCAAATCCAAAAGCCACTTGGCAGAGCAAGATGGAAGCTGGTGGCCTAATGATAAGAAGCTGAGCTAAAATTCTCAAGGTGCATGGTCCGAATCCACCGGCTGCTCCATGGGAGAGAGACAGGCAATCTCTTCCCATGCAGTTAACTGCTCTGAAAACCCCCTGGAGAGTCAGCTATGGGTCAGTTACAACTCAACAGCATACAACAACCACTTAAAATCCCATTAAGATTTATAGCCACTGTAAGTCAAAATTAACTCAAGGTCATTATGTTTGAGTTTGAGATTTTATCAAGACATATAGAATATAAGTTTTATATGTACTAGACCTATGGATTGAAGCTCAACATCAAGAAAATAAAGATTCTCACCACTGGACCAACTGGCAACATCAGTATTGATGATGAAGAGATTGAGATTGTTCAGTTTTAGCTTGCTTGGCTCCACAGTCAACACGCTTGGTACCAGCAGCCAGGAAATCCAAAGATTAATTGCTCTTGAAAAGTCAGCTGTCAGGGACCTCTCCAGAGTACTGAAGAGCAATGATGTCAAGCTGGAGAGTATGGTGTGCCTGATCCGGGCTATATAGTCTTCGCAATTTCTGTTATGAATCGGAGAGCTGGACAGTGACTAGGGAAAATAGGAATAGAATTTATTACTTTTGAGCTGTGGTGCTGGAGAAGAGTGTTGTATATATCAGGAACTGCTAAAAGAACAAACAAGTTCATCCTGGAGAGGGTGAAGCCAGGCTGCTCCTTGGAGTCAAGGATTCTGAAGCTGCGTCTGACATACTTTGGGCATGTTGCAAAGAGGGACCAGTCCTTGGAGAGGGACATCATGTCTGGGAGAGTAGAGGAACAGTACAGGAAAGGAAGACCCTCGATAAGATGGATCAATTCAGTGTTTGTGGGGTAGTGGGAGTAGGTGTGTCGGAGACAATGAGGTTGGCACAGGATAGAGCAGGGTTTAGGGCTCTTGTCCATAGGGTCGCTATGAGTCTCAAGTGACTTGACAGCACATAACAGCAGCAATCATTATACACCTTTCTATACAAAAGATATGAAGTACTCACATTGCATGTAGGAAATTGTTGCATTCACCTTGTCCTATCTTACAATCAGGATATCTGAACCCTGTTATAAACTTGTCGGACCCCAGACACATATGCAATCAGACCCAGCCTGAATGGACATTATGCAGTGTATGACGAGATGGGGTGGGGCAGTTACTATACAGCTTTTATTGGGGTGTGGTTTGTTTGTGTGGTTTTTTTTTCTTTTTACAAGGCAGGCTTGAAATGTTTGAGAGACTTGGGAGGGGAGATATCAAGTGGACAGTTGCATAAGGAATTTAATGTCTCCCCCTCTGTCCTGAAAAGTTAATATGTATAACAACAGTGAATCTTATAATCATCTTAAGGTGGTAACAATTAAAGCTACTACTTACAGGATTCTAAACTTACATCAAGTAACCTACATACATTATCTCACTTCATTCTCACAACTAGTTTTGGCATGACCAATGTTGTCCCCATTTCATAGACCAAAAAACTAAGTAGTAGATGTTAAAGTAAATGGTTTAGGGTCATTTGACACCATTGCTGTTTGATCCAGAGCCTATGCTGGGAACCAGGCGGTAATCTTAGAAATATTTCCTCCTCTGGGTATAAATCATGAGGTGACCTGGAACCTCAGTGTCTCACCTGTGAAATGGTGACGGAGAGATAATCTGTTACATCCCCTTCAGTCTAATACACTTGATGCTGATCTCTTTTAAATCCTATTTTTGATATGACTTTGCTGTAGGTGTTTTCCAGAGATGAAACCAGTGATGATACCCACGCTTGCAATTCATTTTGATGTGTATGAAAAGGGTAAATTTCTTTAAGGGAATACCCAGCACATCAGCCTTCTTAATCCAAATTTCAATAGAGTGAGAGGGAAACTCCGTAGAAGAAAAAAGAAAATTCATTGCAGAGTGAAGAACATTTCCACAGTAAGACTTTAGTTTATTATCAGAATGACTCTGAGGGTCTCACTGAGCAGAGTGCGGGGGTGATATAGCCCTTAAGCATAACCCCAGCAAGTATCTGCTCTCAGGGTCCACTAAACTGCCTCCCACCTGCATCTTCCCTCAGTGACATGCTGGTCCCTGGTCAGATGGCTCCCACGTTACTAAGGATGACTGAATTTTTTTCTTTCCCTGATTCCTGGTTGGTCTGTTCTTCAGAAAGCATCCTACAGACTTGTGGACTGTCATCTGTGCAGGCTGTGGAAAGTCTTCTTTGGGCATATCACCCTTTTTGGAGCATCTGGTCTGGAGAGCTAATTTGAATTTGATTGGGACATGGTAATGAGTCATTTGTATGTGTGGGGTTTGTTTCTGATTAGATTAAGCTTCAGAAACTGAAAAGAAACAGCTACTGATTAAAGACATAAAAAAGGAAACACTTTAAATGAGTAAGTGTTTCATCTTCATATAGCAAAGTATAAATTAAAACATAGTCCGGGGGATCAGCTTTGAATAGCAGCTGGATAGAGTGAGCTTTTCTGAATGTGTCTGCCAGGAGCAAGTTCCTCGCAGCAATTGAAAGGGACTTAACCCACCAGAGAGGGCTCAGAACACTACGAATAAAAAAAGATGGGCCTAGTTATCTGATAAAAATGACTCAGATTAGAGATGGGAAGGTTTTTATTTGGATTTTAGAAAATTGCTCCCTGAGTCCCCTTGACATCCAGGCTCATTATCATTCTCTGGCAGCCCTAGCGACAGTAATGGGGGCTGAGGATCTTAGCTCAAAACAAAGAAGTGATTCGAGTCGATGGTGCAAGTCTCTGAGCTTGAGATTTCTGTAGAAATGCCTAGACCTGCGCTCGTCCCACATCTTCCTACAGTGGGAAGTTCCCAGGGCCAGTCATTCTAGAATCTGTGTCTTCTGAGCAGGCTGGAGGTGGCGTCATCTTGCCGTCACCACCACCTGGCCCTGGTACACTCTGGGGCAACCACAGAGCTTCATGTATGAATTCCAGAGGACCCCTTGGTAGCATTTGGGTGCCATTAAGTCAAGACCAATTTATAGCAGCTCTGTGCTCGGTAAATTGAAACCTGGCCCAAACTTGCCCCACATCACCACCTCTGCCAGGCTTGAGCTGCTTCACTGTCACTGTCACCATGTCGATGTGTCTTATAGAAAGCTTTTCTCTCCTTCACTGACTCCTACTTTTCTAAGCATGCTGCTCTTTTCCAAGGGCTGGACCCTCCTCATAGACCCTAAGTGTGTGAGACAAAGTCTCTCCATTCTGCCCTTTAAGGAGCACCCTGACTGTACTTCCTCTAAGCTGATTTGCTGCTGCTTTTGGCAGTTCGTCGGATATTCCGTATTCTTCACTAACGTTCTAATTCAAAGGCACCGATTCTTCAGCCTTCTTTGTTCATTGTTCAGCTTTCACGTGCATGGGAAGCATCTGTGATCTTCTAGCCTTAGTCTTTTGTCCTTCACCCAGTCGGACTTCTCCCTTCATTTTCTGGCCCCTCTGAACCAGTAGTGATTCTGAACTGACAACACCCTCATCCTCTGCTTGGTTGTCGTTAGTTGTTGTCGAGTATGACCCATGATGACCCTGTGAACAACTGATCAGCGCCCTGTCGTATCGTGTGCCGTCCTCACACTTCCTGACACATTGCAGCCGGTTGCGGAAGGCACCATGTCAATCCACCTGGCCGAGTGTCTTCCTCTCCTTTGCTGACCCTCTACGTGTCTGAGCATCAGGTCCCTCTCCCAGGAGTCCTTATCACCCCTTGCACCTTCCTCCCCCTTCATACTAGCTCTATTTTCGAGATCCTAGGCCTTGTGTGTTCATAATCTTACCTGGGACTCTCCAACCTTCCTGACACTCAGTCTTCCCCCTGCTGCTCCCATGCTAAAACACTTTACTAAATTTGGCCCTATAAATTCAACCTTCTGATTATAAATACCTGCTGTACCCCAGCTTCTCTGGTCACCTTGCCTCTTCACACACTCGTGATTTGTATTGATGTGGATAATTTTTTAAAATTCTGGAATAGCAGCCCGTCTCCCTCAGAGACTTAATGTAGGAAGAGTTTATTTCCTGCTCACATCACAGTCCACCACAGGCTGGGTGCTAGGCTCTCCTTGGCCTCCTGGACAACTTTTCTCCAGTTGTTTCTCATGTAGATTCATCATCATTCGCTTTCACTAACCCTGACATACATATCCAACACACGAAATGCGAAACTTATACTTGGACCAGGAGGCAGTCGTCAGAACAGAGCAAGGGAACACTGCATGGTTCAAAATTGGGAAGGGCGTACGCCAGGGATGCATCTATCTCCATACCTCTTCAACCTATATGCAGAACAGATTATCTGGGAGGCTGGGCTCTATGAGGAGAAATGTGGGGTCAAGGTTGGTGGACGATTTATCAACAATCTGCGTTATGCGGATGACACAACCCTGCTTGCTGAAACTGAGGAGGACCTGAAGCACCTGCTGCAGAGTGTCAAGGACTGCAGCCTACAATATGGATTGAGGCTCAATGTCAAGAAGACAAAGATTCTCACCACTGGACCAATCGGCAGCATCAAGATGGATGGTGAAGAGACTGAGATTGAAGTTTGCTTGGCTCCATAGTCAACAGTCTTGGCACCAGCAGCCAGGAAATTAAAAGGCGCATTGCCATGGGAAAGTCTGCTGTTAGGGACCTCTCCAAAGTGCTGAAGAGCAGTGGTGTCTCTCTGGAGACTAAGGTGCATCTGATACAGGCCATGGTCTTCGCAATCACCTGTTATGCATCAGAGAGTTGGACACTGACCAAGGAGGATAGAAGGAGAACTGATGCCTTTGAGCTGTGGTGCTGGAGAAGAGTACTGAGAATACCATGGACTGCTAGGAAAACAAATAGATTTGTCCTGGAGAGGGTTAAACCGGGTGGCTCCTTGGAGGCAAGGATTCTGAGGCTCCGTCTAACTTACTTCGGACATGTAGTGAGGAGAGACCGGTCCTTGGAGAGGGACATCATGCTTGGGAGGGTGGAGGGACGGCGCAGGAGAGGAAGGCCCTCTATGAGGTGGATTGATTCAGTGACTGAGATAATTGGGTGGGAGTGTCAGAGACAGTGCGATTGGCACAGGACAGAGCAGAGTTTAGGGCTGTTGTACATAGGGTCGCTATGAGTCGCAGGCGACTCGACGGCACATTACAACAACAACCTTGAAGTCCATCTTACCACTGACTAGGTTTCCCAAATCACAACTGTCTGGGTCTGGTATCTTTCTTTTCTTTATTTTTTTAGTTTGATGGTTGTGATTTAAGTTTTATTTATACTTTCTCTTTCTGTGTTCATTAAAAATACATTTGCAATCATCTTAAGACTACTCTTTTGGTTAATGCTATTCAAATAATATACCACGGCAACTTTCTTTTCAAACTTTTCTGAAGTCCAACCTAGGCTGAGTTTGAATAATGTTAATCAGGTTGGTTGGGTAATAGGAGATTTCAGGTAACCATGAATAGCTGTCCTTGATCAGAACCATTAAAGAATGAATTCTAATCTCCATGACAACAGGATTGCAAAGCAATTCTCATGAAAATTTCTCTTCCTGAACTCTAGGGGACCCAATCTTTGTAGTCTCAGCATTGGGATCCCAGCAAAGCCCAGTGCACTATGTTTCATGGGCAGTTTTGCTGAGTTTGGTACCATTGTTACTGTCCCTCTGACTGACCCCTGGGTTGCCTGTAGATAAGCAGCTATTTCAGTAAACCCCAAGCTACTGCAAACTAACCTTTACATTTTTCCTCATGCAAAGCTTCCAAACGTTCTAGCCCAGCTTGCCTGTCTTCTGGAGTTTGGCCAGATGAGTTCCCCTGCTGCCTTCTGATAGTTAAGAAGATTCTCATTCATTCAGGCAAGCGGCTTCAAGGGCTTCTTGGGGCTGACCCAAGTGTTTAGACTCCTTTGTGGAGACCTTCCAAGAAAAAGCATCATTTTTCTGTGCAACAATTCTGCCCGGATGACTTTCTGGAAATGTTAATTTCAAGTTGAGGGCTCTGGAAACTGTATCCCCACAGAGTGTTATCTGTGGGGAGGCATAGAAGAGTAGCATTGTTAGATTCTGGAAGTGTTTTCTTGCACTTTAAAATAACTTAATATCTACCCTTGACATCTGGGAGGGGCAAGTACTGTGCAATGGAAAGAATTCAGAACTAAAGGCCAAATTTTGCTGTTTCATTTCTGCAGTTGTTGTTGTTGTTGTTATGTGCCGTCAAGTCACCCAGCACAACAGTCTGAAGTCTGAGCCAATCTCACTGTCTCCCACACACCTACTCCCTAGTTATTTTGTCAATCCATCTCATCATCCAGGGTCTTCCTCTCCTACACTGTCCTTCCACCCTCCCAAGCATGCCCGAAGTATGTGAGATGGAGCTCCAAAATCCTTGCCTCCAAGGAGCAGCCTGTATGTTCCCTTGGTGGTCCAAGGTATGTTCAATACTTGTCTCCAGCACCACAGTGCAAAGGCATTGATTCCTCCTCTATTGTCTTTAGTCATTGTCCAGCTCTCTGATGCAGAGCATTTATTATGTGCCAAGGCTCCATTCTAGGTATTAGTTATTCCTTGATGAGAGCAAGGTAGAAATGGCTCACTCACTCACAGTTTGGTATTTTGAGTCCATAAACAAGCAAAAGACACCACATTTTTAGTCATATAATTACGAATTAAAGCTACAATGAGAATTTTACATTCATAAGGTTGCTAACATTTACAAAGTCAAGCTAAATACTGTGAAGCAACATGGGTTCTCACCTGTGCTATGTGGAGGGGTAACTTGGTACACACACATTGCCAGAATTTCACTCTGCCCTATAGAATTGATAACTTATGCAGTGACTGGGTAATGGGGGTGGGTGTGTCACAGACAATAAGGTTGGCATGAGATAGAGCAGGGTTTAGGGCTGTTGTACATAGGGTCACTATGAGTCACAGCCGACTCAAAGGCATATAACAACAACATGCTCCAGAAATTCCAGGCAGGTATAAATACACAGAGATATGCTTGCTTATGGACACCAAGAGGCACATATGAGAATGTTCCCAGCAGCACCATTCATACTACTGGAAACAAGCAGATTGTAGATCCCCAGGAGAATACTTAAATAAATGGTTCTCTATTTATACCATGAAATACTCTATGGTGATGAAAGTAAACTAATGACAGCTACATGCATCCATATAGATGAATCTCTAAAACATAATCCTGGACAAGAAAAGCAAGTCACAGAGTGTGTACATTATGTTTCTATTTATGTGATGTCCAAAACCAGGAAAAATCAATCAATGTGTAGTTTAGGCTAATGGCAAGGAAATTATCAACAAAATGCAGGATAATGAGTTATTGTTAAGGGTAATGAGAATCATACAGAGGTTTCTAAGATTTGGCAGTACATTGGTTCTTAAGTGAGATGGGAGGTAGGCAGTTATTTTACTTGTATTATTTGTTTGCAAATTGTGTGTATGCATTTTACAGAGAGAGTGAGTGTGTGTTTTCCCAAGTAACGTGGAAGAAGAAGTGCAGGTAATATGGAAAAGTATGGAAGAGCCATTTATTCAAATTTACAGCAGCCAGGGCAAGCAGATATGAGAAGGCCAATAAGAACTGGTGCGGAGGAGAATTCCAGTAAAGGTATTGGTACGGAACAAAAGGGAACATAGACCCAAAAACATAGACTGCCCTAGGGGCTAAAAGACATGGTTATCTAGATAGTAGAAGGTGAAAGGTAAGGCTGCATTTTGTCAGATCTCAGAGGAATTGCAAATCATGCTGAGGAATGTTATGCTTACTGGAGACTGAACATCCTAAGTGTAGGAAAGAGACACATTCAGGAAGGAGGTTAACTCCACATGTACAATGCCTCCCCTGCTTCTTTGCCTTATGCCCTTGACCTTGACCTGCTGATACCCCCTGATTTTTTAGTTAGCCTTTTCCAGCTATAACCTTTCATTCCTCTGCAGGAATAAGGTAAGGAGATAATGCATTGAGAGCCCCAAAGTGAAGCAGATTCCAAGAGTAAGTGCCCTGCCTGGCACCTTTTCAAAGCCTCTCTCTCTGCCTCCACGGCCATGCTGTGACTGCATTCCTGGTCTTCATCCAGCTCTCCCCAGGACTTGGGCACCACCCACCTACACCTCCTCCCTTCTACCCTTCCCCACTTTGGGCTTTCCACTCTTGTCTCTGCACTTTGAGCCAAGTGCAGAGAGACAGCTACACGTAAAAAGATAATTAACAACATGAGCCAAGAAATAAAGACCATACGAGAGGTACAAATCATGTGTTTCAGGAATTTGGAAGAACTGGGCTAGGCTGACTTGGGAAGGATGGAGAGCAGGAAGGAGGACTTCTGGAACAGTGGCGGCAATTTGCCTAGACAGAACGAGCAGTGGTATAAGAGGTAGAAAGGAGATGGAAAGGATTTGGAATCTGATCTGTGTTCTATAGGTATGAAAATACAAGATAACAATACCCCCACTCTCAGTCTCTTATTTATGGTAAGCACAACTAATCGTACTCTATGGGTAGTCTTGCTGCTAAGGTTTGCACCTTTCTGGTCATTCAAATCCCCCAGTGGTTCTGAGGGAACCAGTTGGGCAATCTTTTCCCACGCAATTTACATTTTGTCCCATGGTGTGTAAGGTTGCCATGAATCAGGGTCAACCTGATAACAACTAACAACAAGTATCTAAAGACATTCCAAGTCAAAAGTTTACTCTGTGATGGAACCAGCTGAAGGTTCTCCAGCATCCGACAGGGAGCTCTGGTGGCTTAATGGTAAGAAATTATGCTGCCAACCCAAAGGCAATTGGTTCAAGTCTGCCAGCTGCTCTGAGGAAGAGAGATTGGCAATCTCCTCCAATGCAATTTACCACCTTTGAAAACTCACTGAAATGTCAGCTGAGATGATTCCAAAGCCACGGTGTAGAATAATAACCAGCAACACCCAAAACCCATGTGTTTTCTTGGAGTGTCCAGCTGGATGCTCCCAGCCCGCTCAAAAGTTGTTCCAGGCCTAGGGATCTCCTGGAAAGGACTAATGATGATGGGAATTTGCCCTAGTTTTCAAACAAATCTGGAGTAGGGGCAAGCCCTGTTGATTCTCTGCAGGTCGGTACTTCTCCATGATGACGTTGATTTCTGATTACATGGTATGAAGTTACTTGCTGTCAGCCATGTGCATCTGAAGACTTTCAATATTTTACATTAACTTGAGCTCTACAACCAAAGTAACTTTCTTTGATTGCAGCTGTGTTCACTTAAATGCCACTGCTGTGCTGAAAAAAACACTTGAGTTTAAAGGAAGCCACTGTGATCTATAAAATCTGACCACATTTCATGTTAATACCTTTTATTAGGAGATCCACCTGAGCTGTCTCTTTCTCTCTTTCTCTACAGCCAGTAAAAAGTCAGGACTCTCAGGTTGCTGAAGCCACTCATGTAAATACATAGTAGTTACTGAACACACCTAGCTACCAGGAGCTGTCATATACAGGGGCTGTTCTTTGTTGTTATTATGTACCTTTAAGTCAGAACTGACTCATAGTTAACCCTCTAGTGGGTTTTCAGGAGCTAAGTGCGATTGGCACAGGACAGAGCAGAGTTTATGGCTGTTGTACATAGGGTCGCTATGAGTCGCAAGCAACTCAATGGCACATAACAACAGCAAACAACAAATATATTACAAAGGAGGAAATTGTTCTTTTTCTCCCACAGAGAAGCTAGTGGATTTGAACCATAAACACCAGATATTGTCCTTGTCTTCATGGAGTTTTGGCTAGTAAGGAGAGATAGACATTTAAAAACTTAAACATGTAAATAAATGTATTGTGAATGAGTATTATCAAGAAAGAGAAAAGGACATTAAAAGTATTCAGGAAGGATCTGTTTTGAATTAGGTGAATTATTGTTGTTGTTATGTGCCATCGAGTTGCTTGAGATTTATTGTAACCCTATATACAATAACTCTGAAACCTGTTCTATTTTGAGCCAATCTCATTGTTTCTGACTCACCTGCATTACCCCCATTACTGTGTCAATCCATCTCATTTGGGGTCTTCCTCTCCTACCCTGTACCTCCACCTTTCCAAGCATGGCGTCCTTCTCCAAAGACTGGTCCCTCCTGGCCACATACCCAAATTATATGAGACGGAGCTTCAAAATCCTTGTTTCCCACATTCCCTTACTTGTGAGAACAAATCTGAGCTGCAAATACTCGATGTAAAAAAGACTTTCTGTCCTGTGACCTCACGTGCCTTCCAGGTTATTGATACTTTGTTTTTATTTCTCAGACACACCTTTGGTACCCACCTCCTTTGCACTCCCCTTGCATCATCATCTCCTGGAACTTGGAATGCTCAGCCATCATCTGTCCACACCTTCACTCTCTATCTATGGCCCTGATTCTCTGGGACAATCCTTTCACTTACAGTCACCCTCTAGTTTGGGTCTTATTATATATAGCTATGATTTAGACACTTCATATCCCAGGCCCAATTTCTTTTTTTCTTACTTCCTCCTCCCCTACCTCTCCTAAGCCTACATGGAAGTTTCATAAAATGTCTTTGTGTTGTGTACCATAGAGTCAGATCCAACCCATAGCTGACCCTCCAGCAGGTTTTCAGAGGCAGTTAATCAATCACACGGGAGGAAATTGCCCATCCTTCTCCCGCAGAGCGGCTGATAGCCTTGAACTTCCGTGCCTTCCGGATAGCAGTGCAGCTTTTTGCCAGTAGGCCACCAAAGCTCCTTAGAGTTTCATACAATTAAACTTCATTTAAAAGCTTCATTAAAAAAAAAGCATCCTCCATGTGGTCCAAATGCCAAAGCTGTCTTCTGTCTTTCATTAGGCCATTGTTAAGACTTCATGTGCGTTCTCATACCAATCAATTGGTTAGCAAAGTTGCTCCTCACCCAGTCATCAGAAACCATAGACTTTCTCTTGTTTACTTCAGTGTGATTGGGTAGGGTCCCAGAAATTGTGGGGTAAACATGCTGGGTCTGTGTTTTCTGCTCCAGAGCTTAGCCTCAGGCTGCCAAGAACCCAAAGGTGGTATTCAAGGCAGTTGCTGTCACCCTCTTCATAGATTAGTTCCTTTTCACAGAACAGGAGACTAGAGAAGAACTCTACGTAAACAAGTGTTACCAGTCTCTGGAGAGGGAGTCTCTGGGCCTCGCCCTACTGGGTCAGGCATTCTGAAAGGCAGCCTGCCTTTGGGCTTGGACCAGACACATGAGTTCTGTGCAGCACGTCTACACCCTAAAGGGAGAAGCTGAATAGCAACAATTGTAATAATTATGGAACAAATAATAATGATGGGGACAGACTGAGGGCTTATCCTTTTTTAATAGATGGGAAATTGTGAGATGTGAGATTTGAGTTTCATAGATGTGAGATGTATCCCAAAGTTACACCAAATTCGCACACGATGTGGTCAGGGCTGGCAAGGATCTTTGTCCCCACGTCCTTGATGCAGTCACTTCCTTGACTATACATCCAGTTCACATACAAAGGCAGGCACAGAGTTTAATGCTTATATATACTCCACCCTCTCTGTTCACAGACAGCGACACTGAGACTTGGGAGGAGAAGATGCTATATGAGGGTGGCACAGCCAAGTGGCAGAAGGGCTCTAGCTCTTTCTGACTCCAAAGTAAGACATTTAAACACATATACTACTATTACCTTACCTAGCTGCCCTACCCCCTACCCCCCAGCTGGAAAACTAAGATCTGCTTCATTGCACCATTTAGCAATTGTCTAAAAGGTAGAATGTGGTAAAAGGCTTGGGGAACATTTTGAAGTAGTGAAGAAATTGATTAAACAAGCAAATCTTGTTGAAGGGAGTTTGTGAATTGGTTCTAAACAGGCATCTGAAAGATGAGTCAGGTGAGATCAGGTAGGTATGGGAGTAAATAATTGCATGTGCAGGAGTGAGAAGAAAATCTTGCATGTGAGGGGATCCAAGCTGTAGCATATAATGTGTCAAAGAACAGCAAGCTCAGTGCTGGAAGGGCAGGCAGGGGGGCAGGTTCTGAGCAGCCTCAGGGGCTGGGTTAGGGAGGACTTTGTGCACAGGAAAGGCATGACCCATTCACACGTTTCAAAGATCACTCGGGATGCTTTGGGGAAAGGAGACTGGAGGAGAAGAGGAGGAAAAAGAACAGTTGTCTGGAGTTGCCATGGGTCTAGATAAGAAATGACAGAGGTCTGGATAAGGGTGGCCCCTGCAGAAATAGAAAAAGAAGAGGTGATTCCAGAGCTCGACAGTGAAGCCACACTGCTCCTTGTGCTGTGTGTCTCTGTGCTAACCTGGGTGTTGCCGTCACCGCCACTCTGATTAGTGATGGCAGATGCACTCCCACTATGGTGAACGGTGAAACGACTCTGAGAAACAGGTCTCGCAATGAAAGAGCTTTGTTACAAATTATATTCTATGTTGTGTTGTTGAAATATGTCAAGTAATAGCCTCCTTTCCAAAAAGAAAAATTACCCAGACTCTTTTTGTTGTCAATACACATTCACAGTATTCACAGACTTTTCATTGAAAATTGGAGCAAAGTGAATTGGAAATTGGCAGCATTTCCAGAATGCATAAGTCATAGAAATGAAGGGGTGTCACTGGTTCAAGGTCACCTTCTGCTGCTCCCAAGAGCCCCTCTCTGTGTGGTAATTAAGTGTTGTCCCTTCTTCGAGCTTCTCTGGATATCATATTCGTTTTTTCTTTAATATTAGTTTTATGGTCTTAGAAAAGAGGTATCTTTCTAGTCTCAGTTTCCTTATTTGAAATTAGAGATAATAACACCTACCTTATAGAGTTATTCTGTATAATTTGTTTAATAACTTATGAGTGCTTATTGTGTGCTCCGGTGACCTAGTCACCAGGGAACTGTACTATCAACCCCAAAGTGAGTAGTTCTCATGCGATGTTATTCCAAATGGGTGACCCTGGAGGACATTATGCTTAGTGAAGTATCTCAGTCAAAAGGACAAATACTGCATGATGCCACTGTTGTAAAACAGGACTGACATCGGGGTTGGGGGGAGACTGAGAAAGATGGGTTCAATAATGTATACTGCATTGAAACAGATGAGGGAGAAAACTGTTTAAAAGGGATTTGTGATTAGGTATTTTTGTCATGACAGGAGTCCAGAGCAAAGGCTGCATAGTGGAGTGGACCTGGGGAAGGGATTGTAAAACAGTGAAAGAATTTTTCTTTTACTTTTCCAAGAGGGTAGTGTACTGGGGGGTGGGGGAGGGTTGGGAGAGGAGAAAAAAGTAAAATTAAACAACCACATGGGGGGAAAAAGTGAGTAGTTCCAGTCAACCAGTGAGCAGTCTCCTCCCATGAGATTCAGCCTCTGAAAACCCACTGGAGGGTCAACTGTGAGTCTGTTCCGACTTGATAGCAATGAGTTATTTGGGTTTTTTTTTTATTTTTTAAAAATTTATTTCTTTCTCCCGCCCCGTCCACGCCTCCCGCCAGTTCTTTTCTCTTTGAAAAAAGAAAAATATTCTTTCATTGTTAT
>NW_006399794.1:2938336-2955174 GCF_000299155.1 Elephantulus edwardii
CCACCCCCATGTCAGTCCTGTTTTATAACAGTGGCATTATGCAGTATTTGTTCTTTTGTGACTGAGGTGTCTCACTCAGCATAATGTCCTCCAGATTTACCCATTTTGTATAATATTTCATGAGTTCTTTGTTTTCAATGCTGCATAGTATTACATTATGTGAATATACCACAACATCTCTGTTCATTTCATTTGTTGATGGGCACGTGTGTTGTTTCCAACAAAGCCAATATAAACATGGGGATGCATATTATCTGCTTGGGTGGCAGTTATGGTCTCTTTAGGGTTTATTCCAGGAGTGGAATTGCTGGGTCAATGAGTTTTGAAGTTACTGTGTGCTGGGATGTTCCAGGGTGACACAGATGGATAAACACTCCATGGTGGGTAAAAAGTGGGAGATTCAAATATACCTAGCAATATCTAGGGACTTTTCTATATTCTTTGCATGAAATCACCTTAATATTTTTTTTAACACTTCTATTAAAAAGGTATGATTGCAATCCTTGCAGACCTGGGGCCCAGTAAGAACAAGTGGTGCCTAAGGTCATATGGTTAGTATGAAACAGTGTCAAGATTTGAAGCTAAGGAATCTGATTCCAAACCTTGGTCATAACCACTGTGGCACACTGCCTCCTTCCCCACACGAGCACAGTGCTTGGCACATAGTACAGTAGACTTCAGTGAGAATGCTGTTTTCCCTCCATGGACTCTCAGTAACATTAAATGCAAGACAAGCGTAGATAAGAAGTTAATCAGTAAATAGCCTTTCAACTCCAGCAGCCTACAGAGAATAAATGGTATGATGTAGACTAATGGAAGACCTCCTCCCACTTTCTCACACAGAGGGAATTAAACTAAATCTTGGACTTACCTCACCTTAGACTCAGACTTACTGCTACTAATGGACACATGTTATACTTAGGAACATTATTTGCCAAATTGTCAAGCTGACAATGCCTGGTAAGGGACCACTACTGTAGACTGAGAGATTTTAATTGCTTTCTCTCATAAGCCTCATTTATCAGCTATAGCCAGGTGTTTCCAATTCCTCTTACATTTTTTTAAAGTATCAGTCATTAACTTATTTGGAGTCTCTGAGTAGTACAAAAAGCTAATTCATGTGGATATTAACTTACTAGTTGGTGTTACAAGTCTAACCAAAAGCACTTTGGAAGAAATGCTGATGATAAACATCTGAGGGGAAAAATCAGCCATTAAAAACCCTGCATAGGAGAGTATTACTCTCACATGCAAAGAGTCACTTGTTGAATTGACTCAATAGCAACTCATTTTATTCATTCATTTATTCATTCAAAAAGTACCTACAAAGAATCTGCTATGTTCAGGGAATTCTGGAGGTGTAGTCCATAGGGAGTTGTCCTGTCAACTCATAAAGGCTGCTCCTTGCTGGTGGTTCTAATTCATTAGTGGCTCCTCTGGAGAAAGATTAGCAGTCCCCTCCCATTTTATTTGTAACCTTGGAAACCCAGTGGATTGTCAGCTATGAGTTGGATCTGACTCAGTGGTGATCAAAGAAAGACAGAGAGAACCTACTGTATACAAGTCTTGTTGTTGAGTTAATTTTAATAGCTCATAGTTTTTTGGTTATCACCTTTCTCTTTCCCTTTTGTTCCTCTTGTGTGCCATAAAATCAGATTCCACCCATAATTTACCTTCCAGCAGGTTTTCAGAGGCAGTTAATCGTCTGGGAGGTGATTATCCATCCTTTTCCCGTGCAAGGACAACCATACACAAGTCTTAGCACCAATTATGTACAATTCTTGTGTTGCATGTTGTTTTTTGGTTTGGTTTTTTTTTTATTTTAAATTTATTTTAATGAAAGTTTACAGAGACTTTGGATTTCCATTCATTTGTTGTACTTTTCTCCCAGCCTACCCCATTCCCTGCCTCATTTGCTTTTCTTTTTGAAAAGTAAAAGAAAAAATTATTTCACTATTATACAATCCCTTCCCCCAAATCCACTCCACTATGCTACCTTTGTTCTGGACTCCTGTCATAACAATAACATCTAATCATATATCCCTTTTAAACAGTTCTCTCTCTCATCTGTTTCAATGCATTATACATTATTTATCCCATCTTTCTCAGTCTTACCCCAACCCTTATGTCAATCCCGTTCTACCACTCTCAGTGCAGTATTTGTCCTTTTGTGACTGAGATGTTTCACTCAGCATAATGTTCTCCAGGGTCACCCATTTTGTGTAATATTTCATAAGTTCCTTGTTTTTGAATGCCACATAGTATTCCATTGTGTGAATATACCAGAGCTTCTCTATCCATTCGTTTGTGGATGTTTTGTAGTTGATGGGTGCCATTTAGTCAAGTGCAACTCACAGCAATCCTATGAACAATAGATGTGAATCCTGTCCTCCCCTGTGCCATCCTCATCATCTCTGACACACATGAGCCCTATAGACATAAATAAATGAGACAGCCTCTGCTGTCTAGCAATAGTCAACAGGGAGTGTTGAGTTCTCAGCAGGTAAGTTGTCCTAAAAACTAGCTCTGCCCTGCTGCTAAGCAAGAACTTCACAACAGAGACCATGTGGTCAAGATCTGGAGAGATGGATTTTGCTTTTTTCAGCTGGAGAAGTGGGTGGGCATCCTGGAATTATAAACAGAAACACAAAATAACATGCACATTCAGTAACATTAAAGTACAAAGTGGTTGGAATAATTGTGGTAAGAGCTCTTAAGACACTGTTCTTTGACACTCATCGGGCAAGAAGGTCACTTTTGTTTCTTTTTCAAAAACAAATTGTAATCCTGTTCCAGCTCCTGTGCACCAGGGGAAGGTGGTGGTGAAAGGTCTAATGTCAGTCTGGTTGTTATGACTCTTCCTCTCCCTTGGGTTTAGCAGAACTCTAGGTTCTGGAAAGGGAGAAGGGGAGAAGATGTGGGCTTTCTTTTTGTGCTGATCACTCACCCTTGTCCAGGGCCATGCAGTCCATTTGGAGAGGAGTCTTGCTGAGAGCTCTACATTTCATTCCTTTTCTCCCTAAGACAAACACAACCCAGGTCTTTGGTCACAATATGACTAATTGCTTCTTCGAGGGAGCAAGATTGAATAGTGAGAGGGATGCAGAGAGATGGTATTTTAATTCTCTGTTGTCAAACCCCATAACAGCAAGGAAATTTAAAAAATAAAAAAAAAAAACCCAACCACCCAACAAAACACAAGTTAATGGCTCAATAAACATCCTGCTATAGGAATAGAAATGAGTTCCTGTTCATTCCCTTTGCTGACAGTGGTCTGGAGAAGAGAGATGATTCCCTCAACTCACATGGCCTGCCCATGGGACTAGGGTCAAGGTGTGGGGTTAGATCTGAGTGCTGACAAGTGCCTTCATGTCTCCCGCAGGTGTGGCAATGTGGTGGGAGCGTGGAGGTCCTTCCCTGCTCAAGGATCGCCCACATCGAGCGAGCGCATAAGCCTTACACTGAGGACCTCACCGCCCATGTCCGCAGGAATGCTCTCAGAGTGGCTGAAGTCTGGATGGATGAATTTAAAAGTCATGTCTACATGGCGTGGAACATACCCCAAGAGGTAGGGAAGCCCTGTGGAGGTGGTTTTCTTGGGCTTTGAAGGAAGAGGAAAATATAGTAGATTTCTCTCATGGTTTAACCAGAGTCTTCTTTTCCATGGTATAATGGGTTCTCAACTCCCAAATACACTACTTAGGATATCAGACTTTGATATAGATTTTAATCCTGCAGGCTTTGCACTGGGAAAGTCTGCAGTCAGGGACCTCTCCAAATTATGGAGGAGCAATGATATTAGTTTGCGCACTCAGGAACATTCTGATTCTTTCCGATCACTTGTTATGCATCTGAGAGCTGGACAATGAATAAGGAAGACAAATTGATTAACAAGAATTGATGTCTTTAAGCTATAGTGTTGGAGAAGAGTGCTGAACATATCATGGACTGCCAAAAGAACAGATGTGTCTTGGAGAGGGTGCCACCATAGTGCTCTATCAAGGCAAAGATGATGAAGCTTTGCCTCACATACTTTGGGCATGTTGCTAGCAGGGGCTTTTCCTTGGAGAAGGACATGATGCTCAAAAAGTTTGAGGGTCAGCAACAGAGAGGAAGATCCTCAACCAAGTGGATTGACATAGTGACTGCTCAATGGGCTGTACTGTGTCAGAAAATGTGAGGATGGCACAGGATGGGACAGGGTTCAGATCTAACTAATATTGTTCTCTGTGATTGAGAAGAGAGCTCGGGTGGCCTTGTTCATAAGGTCATTATGGGTTGTACTTGACTCGATAGCACCTAACAACAACAACATGAGATGACTGAAAACACTGTGCAGCTTAATCTTTAATGTAACATCCTTGTTCTTAACCACCATGAAGAGGTTTTTAGCAGCAGATTCACCCAATACAATCCATCGCTATTTCTATAGGTGTTCATTGTGGAGCCATATGACAAAAGTCACATAATGATCTTAAATTTCCCCTAGATTGAATTCAAGCTCCTTCTCTTGAACCTTTGACAAGAGTAATACGAAATAGACATATGCATTTGAAGGTCAATATGAATTGGGATTGGTTTTGGCATTTCCTGAGCCAAATAAATGGGGACACAATGTACTCACATAGGGACTCTCACTAGGACCAAAAAAAAAAAATGACCCTGGGTTTACTTTAGGCTGATTCCAGCCTCAAAGAACCTCCTCATTGCCTCCCATGTCCCTCGATCCTTTAATCACCTGTACGGTCAGATGCTCGAGAAAAGGCAGTGTTTCACTAGTAATTTTACTCAACCTTGCTGTGTGTCATATGGAAATGACTTTGTCCGCTGAGGAGGGAGAACCAACAGATGCCAACCGCAGACTTCCAACCTGCTTCCCAGCCTGTCTGCCTAGAGTTCGTCTCTTATGTTGCATTCAGTGTGAAATGATGCTATAGACGGCATGACTTCTTTTGTCCTTCTCAAGGCCATGGCTCCCTCTTGGGAATCTTCCAGAAAGCCTCAGCTCCCTCTCACTAACAATGAAGCAGCTTAAAGTTCCTATACAGAAGCCCTGCTCCTTGACGTTTTCATCAAACTAATATTGCTCTCTGTGATTGAGAAGAGAGCTCTGGTGGCCTTGTGGTTAAGAAGTTGTGCTGCCAATTCAAAGGCAGGCAGTTCAAATCCATCGGCTGCTCCACAGGAGAAAGATGGGCAGTTTCCTCCTATGTAATTTATGGTCTCTGAAAACCCACTGGAAGGTTAGCTGCTTGTATATTCTGATTTGACAGCGATGAGTTGAGTCATTGACATGATTGAGAAAGTAAACTAGATCATACATGGGCCAGAATATTTAGGCAAAAGAGGGAGAAGGGTGAGGAAAGCAAAAAAGAACAGCTGGATTGTAGACCCTGAAATCAGTGAGATCCTGGCAACTGGGAGGAAGAGTGAGGAACCAAGCAGTCCCAGCTTCTATGTAGCCAACCCTAATGCACCAGCCCCTGGATTGCATCTCTAAAGTGGGAGTGTTTCTAAGGAAACCAAGATGCCTTCTGGACGTGTCTATGGCTGTGGGAGTTGGATCACCGTTTTCTGCGCAGGGTATGGAGCTCTGCCGTGGGTGTCCCCTGATGGCAAAATGTTAAGAACGTTTAGAAACTCCTCAGGGGCTCAGTAGTGAAGCGTTGTTGATCCTCAGGCTCTGCTGCAGGACAGGAGGCCTGTCCACACTCCTGCCCACGTCTCTCTTCATGTCAAGCTGCAAGCCTGTCAGCCCTGTTCCCCCTGAAGCTGACAGATACTGAGATGGACATCAAATCCAGCAGATGAAAGAGAACGGAGGGAGTGAAAATAATTGGGAAATTCTAAAACCCAGTGACTATGACTCCTCAGAGAGGCATTTCAAGCCTAATCTAGTGGTTTGTGAACATGAGAAAGGCAGATAAGAGGTGACATGTCCAGGAGACAGCCTTAGGTGGAGAAAGAAAGGGTCAGTGCTTTCATTTAAAAATCATCTCTTGATCTCCTTCTTCCCTTCTACACCCAAACGCCTTCTCTTATATTTTACAAAACTTCTAGAGAGGTGGCTCATTGTTATATCCCATTCATTCATCAGGTCAAATCCTAATATTATCTGGAAATCCATACTCTCCCATTTAGGTGAAAATGAGGCATGGCTTGTTTACATATGAGACCCTTAAGACAATGCCTGACAGATAAGAGACATTTAGTAAACATGAGATTAAAAAGGAAGAGGAGGAAGTGTAGACAATGGATGCCCTGTTTGTTTCCCTCTTGTTAGACTGACAAATCTGTTACCTGTTTACTTAATGTTTTGTTTACAGGCCCTACCAGTTCCTTGAGAATAAAATAAGTTCGGGTACGTAAAGATATTGAACAGTGCCTGGCACAAAGTTTTAACTAAGACTTAACTGTTGTTATTAAAATTATTACTTATACCTATTTATTTTCTCCTCAGTTTTAAAACAACTCTTGCTGGGCAAAGGCTTCCTGCCCTTTGCTGTCTCTGCTGAGTCCCTTTGGGGCCGTGTGCTGGGGTCAGCTGACCCTCCCACCTGCCTCTCACCACCTTCAGCCTCGAGCTTCTGAAAGGTCAGAGGCTCTTCCAGCTCTCACATCCTTCGGTTTAAATTGAAAATCAGTTTGCTTGTTACCAAACAGGATGTATCCATATATTCCTAGAAAGGGTTCAGGAATTCAAGCTCGGCTCCTGTTTCCACTACTCTAGGCTGAGTGCCAGGGATAGTCCATGTGCTCCTGCTTAGACAATGGTCCTTTCTTTACGTTGGCTGTAGTTGCAAAGCCTAAGCCATCTAGATCTTATTACCATGTTGCTGCACACACGACAGGAGTAATGAGATGTTTCAGTGCGTGGCTGAATGTCTTTGTTTCCATAGAACAGCAAGGCAAACCGAGCACCTTGAATTATCAGAAATTTATTCTCTCACTGTTCTGGAGGCCACATGTCCAAAATCAAGGCGCTGTTGCTGCCACGTTCCTTCCACAGCTCTAGGGGGAAATCCTGCCTTGCCTTGCCTGGCTTCTGATGGCTGCTGGCATTCCATAGCTTGAAGATGCCATGCTCCAATCTCTACGGAGTATATCCATGTTTCTCATTGGGAATCATATTTGTATCACCATTTCTGCTTTATGGTGGGTTCAGCCTTAAAGGGATTCAGGGACAACCTCCCTGACTCATCTAGGAAGTGGGATATGTGGAGTCTCTACCCTAAGACTCCTAGGCTTAAAGAAATAATTTTGCTTTTACCACAAGGACTTGATCTCAGCAAGAAGAACAGGATCTTCCAAATGCATAGTTTTAGGTTAAAAGCACAAACTGTATACCCAAGATGATTGATTTGAAATCTCAGCTCCATTACACATTAGCTTTGGGATTTTAGAAACATTATCCAAGAGGTTATGAATCTCTTTTTGTATTGATTCCTGACACTGCCAGACCTTCAACGAGGTGGATTGAAAAGTGACTCTATAAAACAGTGGGTTCAAGAATGTCAGAGATCCTGGGGAAGTCACAGGATGGAGAAAGGTTCAGCTGTTTCTGAAGGCTCACTGTGAGTCATAGCCAACTCGAGGACACCTGTTAATATCACCACCACAACATATGTTTGAATGTGACAGTGGGTATATGTAAATATCAAAGAAAATCAAATTATCACAATGTATTTGTTTTTAAGTCTTCTTGGTACTGTTGTTGTTAGATGCCACCAAGTTGAGTATGACTCATAATGACCTTATGAACAACAGTTCTGATTTCTGTCCTATCCTGTGCCATCCTCACCATCTCTGATAGACTTGAGTCCATTGCTATAGGCACCAAGTCAATGCATCTCAATGGGCATCTTTCTTTCTGTCGCTGAACCTCCACCCTTCCAAGCATGATATCCTTTTCCAAAGAATATTCTCCTAGCAACATGTACAAAGAATGAGAAACAAAGCTTTGCCATCTTTGCCTCCAAGGAGCACTCTGGTTGCACCTTTTCTAAGGTATACCTGCTTGTTCTTTTTGCAGCCCATCAGAAATTCAGTACTCTTCTCCAACACCACACCTCAAAGGCATCAATTATTCTTCACTGATTATTACAAATAGTGTTAGAATTAGTATTATTTAATCTTTGCTATCTTCTCTGTCTTTCTTACCTTACAAATCAATGACTCTTATCTCTTCAAGTAGGAAAAAACTTTACATTGTCATCTCATTTCCTGGATGGTCTAGTGGTAAAGAGTTACACTGCCAACTTGAAGGTGTGCAGTTCTAATTCACTAGCTAACTCACATGAAATAAAGATGGGCAATCTCTTCTATGCGATTTACTACCCCTGAAAACTTTCTAGAAGGTCAGCTATGGGTCCATCCCACCTTAATGGTAGTGGTTGTTGTTGTTGTTGTTGTTGTTGTGTGCCATTGAGTCACCTGCGACTCATCGTGACTCTATGTACAACATCCCTAAACGTTGCTCTATCCTGTGCCAATCTTATTGTCTCTCACACACCTACCCCCATTACCCCAGTCACTGAATCAGTCCATCTCGTTGAGGGTCTTGCTCTCTTGCACTGTCCCTCCAACTTCCCAAGAATGACATCCCTCTCCAAGGATTGTTTCTTCCTTGCAACATGTCCAAAGTATGTCAGATGAAGCTTCAGAATCCTTGCCTCCAGGGAGCAGCCTGGTCTGACCCTCTCTATGATGAACTTGTTTGTTCTCTTAGCAGTCTATGGTAACATTCAATGTTCTTCTACAGCACCAAAGCTCAAAGCCATCAATTTTCCTTCTATCATCCCTAGTTATTGTCCAGTTTTCTGATGCATAGCAAGTAATTGCAGACTATGGCCTGGATCAAGTACACCTTAGTCTCCAGTCTGACATTGTTGCTCTTTAGTAATCTGGAGATGCCCCTGACAGTCAACATTCCCAATGCAATTCATCTTTTGATTTCCTGGCTGCTGATACCAAGAGTGTTGAATGTGGAGCCAAACTAAAGCTGTTAACAGCCTCAATCTTTTCACTATCTATCATGATGCTGCCAATTGGCCCAGTGGTGAGAATCTTTGTTTTCTTGAACATAACAATAACAATAACAAGACTATAGCTACAGTTTTTTAAATTTCTTTTGCTTTTCAAAGAGAGGAGCGAACTGGGGGGGAGGGGGCTGAGCAGGGAGAAAAGTGCAACAATGAATGAATGGAAATCCAAAATCTCTGTAAATGTTCATTAAAATTAATAAAATAAAATTTAAAAAATATTATTATTTAAAATATAAAGATCTGACCTCTTTCTTCTCAGGAGCCTTCAATGGTAATCCTTATCAATGGCTGAACTTACTTTTCTGAGTCCAAATGTGGACAGTTATGGTGTAAAGGTACGTGGGGGGAAATGCATCAGCTAACTTCCTACATGGTCCTTTCACAAGACAGTCTCCAGGAATCTTGGATGGTGCCTTCTGGATCCTTTGTGGTTTGCGGAGACACTGCTTTCAGTGGTGACTGAATCTCTGCATTTATCTCCTTATCCAGGACTCAGGGATTGACATTGGGGACATCACCGCTAGGAAGGCCCTGAGGAAGCAGCTGCAGTGCAAGACCTTCCGGTGGTACCTGGTCAGCGTGTACCCTGAGATGAGGATGTACTCAGACATCATTGCCTATGGGGTGGTAAGGAGCCTGCCTTATTCACACACAGACAGGGAGCTAAGCAAGAGGAGATGCAGAGAGTAAGGTGAACAGAGATGATCCTCTTGGCCTCCACAGAGGGACCTCTTGGCCAAGAAGTTGGTTTATGGGATGGCAAAGCAGCCTTAAGGGATCCATGACTGCCTAGTGGGTAAGGGGTTGTCCTGCCAACCCGAAGACAGGAGGTTTTAATCACTCAGGAGTAAGATGGGCCGTTTTCTCCAGTGCAATTTATAGCCTTTGTAAACCATGTGGAGTATGAGCTATGAGTTGGTCCAGACTTGACAACAATGAGTTGTGTCTGAGTTGAAAATAGCTCTTTCACTAGAAGAGACTACCCATCTTTCTCCCACAGAGCTGTGTGTGGATTCAAACCACCAGCCTTTGCATTGGTAGTGCAATACCTTACCCCTAAGCCACCAGAGCTCCCTCATAAACACTTAAGATTGTTCCACTCCTAAGTGAACAGTGACTCTGCTTGACTCTCTTCTTTGCTTATAGGCCCCCTAGCTCTTTGACCTTATGCTTCCTTCATGCCTGTCACACAGAATCCAAGGAGTTAACCTGTGGCTAGTCCGGGAAGAAGGGACATGAGGAAAGAAAACACAAGAACAGTGCCTCACACCATGGCCTTCTTACAGTTTGTCAGAGCAACATCAAGAGGACATGCTGTGGTTGGAGGGTCATTAGCCACATGTGACTATTTAAATTAAACTACATTAAAATGAAACAAAATTAAAAATGCAGACCTTCAGTCCTACTAGACACATTTCAACTCCTCAACAGGTGCATATGACTTAGTGGCTACCACAAGAGACAATGAGATATAGAATATTTCCATCATCACAGAATGTTCTGCTGGACAGAGCTGCTTGAGAAGTGGAATTAGGTACTTTTGGGGGGGGCAGGGAGAAGAAAGAACATGAGTAAGAGATTCTTGTAGTTGTTGTTGTGTACTGTTGAGGAGTTGAAACTAACTCATAGCTGATTCTCCAGTAGGTTTTCAGAGGCAGTTAATCACATGGGAAGAGACTGCCCATCCTTCTCCCATGGAGCATCTAGTGGCCTTGAACCACGTGCCTTCTGGATTGCAGAACTGCTTTTTGCCACTAGACCACCAGCGCTCCATAAGAGATACTTAGTCTTGTCTTTTATTGTCCTAAGCAGTTCAGCTCTAGTCCTATCTACATATTCCATTTAGTAAAACAAAACCTTGTAGTCAATTTAAAATTGGAAGACAGTGTAATAAATGCTGGCTTTACCCAAGCTTAAATACCTAAAGATTCCATAATGCCCTGGCATGCCCCTCCACCCAAGAGACTTATGCCTTCAAACCACGCACAGAACCTTCCTAAAAGGAGTCCTGAGAAATACAATGTTCTTGAGCTCCCTCTGAATTCCTTTTTTAAGACCAGTTGGAAATATTTACTAAAGTTTAAAATGTGCCTCTTTTAACAACTACATATACAGAAATTAGCCTGCTTAAAGGGCTTTTGCAATCAATAAGAATGCATCTGAATTCCAAAATCAATCTCCATAATAGTCTATGTGTTTCCTACTGCCAAAGGGGCCCTTTAGAGTAGTGAGAGAAGATCTTCACCCTGAAGCCCACAGCGTCCCTTTTCAGCAGGAAGTAGCTAAGAGAATACGCCATCCCCTTTTCCTTATGACTCAGGGTGAAGTCTCTCTCAGGGAGGAGTGATAGGGAATGGCAAAGGACACACTGACAAAGAAGATTAATCAGAACTGGCTTTGACAAGCACTGTGGCATTTGGACAAGAACAAACTGGGAGGAGGGTAGAGAGAATAGTGCAACAATGAATGAGTGGAAGCCCAAAATCTCTGTAAATGTTTATGAAAATTAATAAAATATAATTATAGGGAAAAAAAAGGGCTTTTGTTGGTTGGCAGGAAGCAAGATAGAAAAGGTTTGGATCAAGGGGTTTAGAATCATATAAATAGATTTTAAATCATAACCATACAATTTTCCAGGCAAGTGCCTTAACCTCCATGGGCTTCAGTTTCTTCTTAGGTTAAACAATGTAAAAAATGTCCTCATAAAGTTAAAGAAAGTCTATGATATGCAAATAGGTTTCAGTCTCAGGTTAAAATACTTTGATTTGATAAACACTTGCATTCTTATTCCCAGAAGCATACAACTCTTGAAATATTTCAAATGACAGCTGATTGAATTTTTTTAAATACCTCACTTGATTTGCAATGACTTACAGTCTTAATGTATGAATTTATTTTGGGTGGTTTTTTTTAAACTGACATTTAAATCCTCAACACTGCCCTCTGGGGTTCCCTTCTACACTCACAAAGTGACTTGTCCATATTAAGAAAAAAGCAAAACAACATGTACCATTACTGTCAAGTCAACTCTGATTCAGTGTGCCCTCGTGCTTATAACTGTAGCTCCACAGCTGTTGTTTGCACGTAATTGACAGGCCATTTTCCCAAAGTACCTCAGAGGAGATTTGAATCACCGATCTCTTAACGTTTTGCACCAGTCACAGCTAATAAACAAGGAAGTTGAATCTAAAACACTTAGCTTTTGAAACCACTCTGATTCCTTTTTTTTTTTTTGGAGAGTGTCTCCTTGGACCTGTCTAATATTCTGGGACAAAAACTTTGAAGGACTAGTGTCTTCTCCTTCAGACTCATGCAGAACCCTGCTCAAGGCCAGCCTTCGCAGGACTGCCCTGGGCAAAGCATTGCCCAACAGACGGAGCTGGACTTGCTAAGGCTTTGGGCTCAGGATTGTTTATGGACTTGCCACTGTGAGCATCTTGATATTATGAAGGAGCCAGAGCCAGGATCTATAAACATCTGGGCCCTCTGTGACCCCAGAGGCCAGCCTGTAGGAAAAAAGCCCCATCCTCCCACAAGAATACACACAGCACAGTTGACTAGTTCTAAAGTAACTACCCAGGGGCATCTTGTCTCTCCCCTCCTCAGGCTGGTGTGATTCATATGTCAGAAAACTATTCAGCTGGTGCTGCCCAGCTATTCTCTGAGGCTCCAGATCCACTCATCACCATGGAAACATGCTGGGCTGAACAGTGCCCCATCCGCCCTCCTACACCCCCCAGAAGTATCCTGAGGACACAGCCTCTACTATGCCCGTATATTGACCCAAAGCAAGCTATGTGTTGTGTAGGGCTGGCCTGGGACTCAGTATACTGTCCATCAGTCTACTGTCACTCCAGAGATACTATTGGCCCCAACCAAGTCTTTAAGCCACAGCAAACTTTTAAACTTGTGTTTTCCACAATGCTGTCAACTGAGGCTGAACAGAAATAGCCACATTCACCAAGAGTGACAAAGGAGCAACAACAATAGAGTGTGTACTTGCAGCCATTACAGTTCTTGGTCTTGACTAAAGGCACTCTCATCCTTCAAGCAAGTGTCTCATGTACATGGACAGAGGGTTTTCTATGTAGACCTCTCAATGCCACACCTCAAACCTTTCACTGATCAAAAGTGAGCGGCATATAGAGAGTTGTTTTCTAGACCTCTCTGAGTCCCAATAGCCAGGGCTGTTTCACTGTGTCGTGCTGAAAAGCCATGCACTCATCATCTCTGATGGTTCAGCTATGTAGCAATCTCAGAGGCTAGCAGAGATGTCTAACCCCCTGCACGCTCATCTGCCAGCCACTGATCAGGCCCCACCGCTGCTCCAGCCAGCTTCTCCTCCCTCAGCCCCTCCTCTGTAAGCTGGGTCCTTACATGAGTGGTGGTCCAGTTGCTTGTAAAGAGCAAAATGACTTCCTAATGGGGGCAACTGGGTGAAGAGAGTGAGGCAGGAAGCAGCCAGGAGAGATTTGCTGTCTTGGAATCATTCCACCTGACGATTATCTTTATCCTGAAATGAAGAGACCTAAAATCTATTCAGGCACAGAAGTTTCTTCCTTGTGTTCTTTTCAACTCACGCCCAAACTACATTGTTCCAATTAGATGACTTCTCTTGGACTCACAAGGCAGTGTTGAATCTATCACTCAGCCCTTTAATCCACTGATGGGTCCCAGGAATTGCTCCTGCTGGCAGAAGGGCCAGTAGGACCTACTGGGTGAGAATGGCATTCCCAGGAGCACTGCACTGCAGGCCTGCTGATGGGTAGTTTTGGATTCATTCCTGGCCTGGTGCTAGCATTACAAATAGGGCGGCATCTGGAGGCTCACATGCTTGACTTCTAAATGTTAGCTTCATCAGTTATTCATACCTTGACAATTCGCAAAGCCTTAATTGTTCTAGTAATACCATTTAAAAAAATTCTTTTATATTCGTTTGTAAATGAAGATTTACAGCCTCAGAAACATGATGGAGACTCTTCATGAATTGGAATTGATTAAATCACAATAGGTTAAGCTCTCAGCTGCTACCTCAGAGGTTGGTGATTTGAGCCCACCAGTGTGCTCTGTGGAGGCGAAGAAGGTGATGCTTCATCTCACGTGTTTTGGGCTTATCGTTAGGAGAGACTATTCCCTGGAAAGAGATGACATGCTTGGAAAGGTGGAGGCTCAGCCAAGGAGAGGAAGACCCTGGATGAGTTAGATTGATATGTGTCTGTGGCAATGGACTCAGATGTGTAAAGGGTGATAAGGGTGGTGCAAGATAAGGCAGAGTTAAGATCTGTTGTTCCAAGGGCCACTCTGAGTTATACTCCACTTGACAGCCCATAACAACAACAACTGCTCAGAGCTCTGGTGGCTTCGTGGTAAGCAGTTGTGCTGCCAGTGCAAAGATACATGGTTCAAATATGTGGACTGCTCCACAAAAGAAAGAGAGGTGATCTTCTGAGTAATTTACTGCCTCAGAAAGCCTGCTGGAAGGTCAGCTGTGGATTGGTTCTTGACTGTACTCAACAACAACAATGGCTTTGTAGAAGAATCGACTTCTATGAAGATTACAGCCAAGAAAACCCAATGAGGCAGTTCTATACTGTTGCATGGACTCTACGAGTCAAAATCAGCTCAATGGCACACAACAATAACTGCATGCCAGATCTGCTTCTGTAATAGTTAGAAAGACGTTTGGTCACTAATAGGGGAGGCAGGCAAGTGAAGATGCAGTAAGGTAACAATATGCTAAGTGCTTCATTGGACTCTCTTGGTGGAACAAACGTTAATGCTCTTCATCTCTAGTCTAAAGTTGATGGGGCAAGTTCAAGCAGAGGTAGAAGTGGCCTAATAATAGTGTTTCTATTCTATCTCCTAGTTTGTTGGGATATACTTGAGGTCTTAAAAGCTTGTAAGCATCCATCCATGGTATAGTGATTGGTCTGTGTTCAACAGGAATAGTAGAGGAAGAAGGAAAGTCAGGAATAGGAGGAATAGATGTGACTAATAGCCTCCATGAACAACTACCTCTCTTGCCATCAGATGAGAAGAAATGAAGGGTTCCCAGCTACCATGCATCAGAGAGTTGGACAATGACTAGGGAGGATACAAGGAGAATTGACACCTTTGAGCTGTGGTGCTGGAGAAGAGTATTGAATGTACCATGGACTGCCAATAAAACAAATAGATTCATCCTAGAGAGGGTTAAACCAGGCTGCTCCTTGGAGGCAAGGATTCTGGGGCTTCGCCTGACATACTTTGGACATGTTGTAAGGAGAGACAGGTCTTTAGAGAGGGACATCATGCTGGGCAGAGTGGAGGGACAGCGCAGGAGGGGAAGACCCTCTATGAGGTGGATTGATTCAGTGACTGGGGTAATCGGGATGGGTGTGTCAGAGGCAATGAGATTGGCACAGGATAGAGCAGGGTTTAGGGCTGTTGTACATAGGGTCACTATGAGTCGCAAATGACTCGACGGCACATAACAACAATAACAATTTGATAAAAAGAATCTTGACTTAAAAAGGGTAAATGTACAACAGAATTTTAAATGCTTGTATGCTCTAAACCTCCCAGAACCATTAAAGTTGGATGAAAATACCTAAAACTATTACCCTTAGATGATCATTAAACTTTAAACCAAAGAATATTCCCTAAAGTTTTCTTAGACCTAAGGCACAAATGAAGACTTGTACACCAGTGTTCATAGCAGCATTATTCACAATAGCAAGAACATGGAAACAGCTCAAATACCCAACAACAATGGAATGGATTGAGAAATTATGGTACATTCACACAATAGAATACTATGTAGCACGCAGGAACAATGATTTTGTAAATTGCTACTTAACATGAGAGAGACTAGAGAGCATTATGCTAAGTGAACTAACTCAGTCTCATAAAGATAATACTGTTTAAGACTATTATTGTAGAACAAGTATGAGGATCCAAGGAAGGAAGAGGGGTGCTTAATCATAGGGTCACACAATCTGATGGGTGGAGGGCAGGGTGGATAAAAGAAAAGGGAAATATCCAGTGTGAAAAACAGTGCATATGAACTTTATGAACTTTGAAAGTAAACCAGTATAAAATAAAAAACTTTTTTTAAAAAACCCAACAAACCAGTTACCTTAACTAGTTAAAAGATCACTTTTGAAAATTATACTCTTTTGAAAACCATTTGTATGTGACAGTAAACATATGACAACTAGATTAGATAGAAGCATTAGAAATAAGGAACAGTGCCATTGATTAAGACCCCAAAAAAGGAGAATGAGAGAGATTGCACTTAAAATGTACTCAATGTCACTGTATTGTACATTATAGAAACAGTTGAACTGGTGTAATGTTTTGCTGGGTATCTATAGCAATGTTGTTTTTGTTGTGTACCATCAAGTCGGACTGACTCATAGCAGACCCTACAGCAGGTTTTCAGAGGCAGTTAATCGCATGGAAAGAGATTGCCCATCCTTCTCCTGCAGAGCAGCTGGTGACCTTGAACCACATGCCTTCAGGATTGCAGTGCAGCTTCCTGCCACTACGCTACCAGAGCTCCATAACAATAAATAATATTTTTTAAAAAAAATATAAATTTAAAAACTCATAATAAATAAAATGGACATGCTTATATTGTATTGTATATTAAAATCTTATCATATATATGTGAAGAAAGGTTTGTCAATCTGTTGTTGTTGTTGTTATGTGCCGTCGAGTCTCTTGCGACTCATAGCTACCCTATGTCCAACAGCCCTAAACCCTGCTCTATCCTGTGCCAATCGCATTACCTCTGACACACCCATCCCGATT
>NW_006399794.1:2956744-2990322 GCF_000299155.1 Elephantulus edwardii
GAACGAGTTCTGTCCTTTTGATTTTCTGACCTCTAAAAAATTAGTCCTTGAAAATTCTATGGAATACAGTTCCACACTGACAACCATGCAGTCACCCTTGTCTGAATCAACTCTATGACAACTAGTTTAGTGTTTTAATTTGGTTTCTGTAAATTCTGTAATAAAAGAAATAGAGTGTACCAGTGAGGCACAGAATAGGTTTCACACCCAGCCTTGATGAAAGAAGGTTTCCAAATTGAAAAATAATCTGAGGCCCTAAAGAAAGAGAATCTTAGTCAGGTAAAGAGGGGTCAGGCAGCATGGAGAGGAATTCTCACAACAGGAATAGCATGACAAACGCAGGAGCAAGATGGGGCAGAGCCGTTATGACACCACAGCTCCTTCATCCTCCAAAGAGCTAATATTATGCACCTGCCTGGAGTAGTTTGAAGATTAGATGTGATAACACATAGAATGTGCTTTCTCTGGTACCTGGCACATAGCTGTATTTATAAAGCCAATTCCCCAAATGGCTCTCGGAAAGGTTACAACAGTAATAATAGCAGCTAACAATTATTGCTCATTTGCTATTTGCCAGTGCCTGCACTAAGCACTTGTAAGTATTGTTTCTCTTAATCCTCATCACAGCTCTGTGAGGTCGGCACTGTGATTATCCCTATTTTAGAAAGAAGAGAACAGACAGAAAAAGGAATTAGGTAACTTTGTCTAAGACCACAGCTGGAGCCAGAATTCCACCCTGGCCTGTCTCATCCACTTCAACAGGCCACCTGCTTAATGGGTGAGGGGTGATGTAGAGACAGGGGCCACTTATCAAAAAGCACAGACCCCTTCCCCCACAAACAAGGCTTAGAAATCCACGTGAAAGGTGAGTCTGGCATCAGAACCCTCTGGCAATAACAGCTGGTCTCACTGGCTTCCGATGTGACACCCACCCGTGCCCCCTGCCCTCAGCAGAAGTCCAGAGAGTGTTTCCATAAGCTTCTCCCACACCAGCAAGTCAAGCAGTAGGTTTACAGAGGAGGCATTACAGCGTAGATCCTTCTGGGACTCCTGCCTGGGGCCAGTGCCATAGAATCTCTATGAATTTAGAATTAATCTGCTTTCACCCCATAGAGGAAAACAAGTTCAGGACAGAGGACTTTGTTCTTTGTCCCCTGTTGAGAGCAGGATATGCACAGAACACGTGCATGTCTCTGGTTATCTGTTCCCTTTCATGCCCCATAATTGAGTTCATTCCACTCCTGCGATAAACTTCAGAATTAAAAATTCAACCATGTCTTATGACTTTCTCGCAGGTAGACACCCCAACTGTAGTCCACTGGCCCTTGTCTCCTCTGTTCCCCAACTCATATCCTGACAAAGGGTTTTGATTGCTAAGGAGAAAAACATTTCCTCCAGCTTGATTTGAAGAAGGTAAAAGGTAGCCACCAAGGCTTTACTCTGGGTGCAGGAATTTACGAATGCCTTCCAGCTGGGAGACCACAGGAGCCACAGTCAGGGCTGACTATTCACTCTTGTCTGTCTGCCTCCAGCTTCATCTCTCCTTGATCACAACGATTTGCATATATCTCAGTAGATCTTCCCCTCCACCATAAGTGATTTCACAATTCAAGAAAGCTCCACCCATTGACTGCAGACTCCTTCTCTCATTTAAATGCCTAAGACAGTATTAAAGAATGGTGAGGTGGTCAGGGAGCTCTCGTGGCCTAGTGGCAAGAAGCTGCACTGCAATCCCAGAGTACATGGTTCAAATCTACCAGATGCTCTCCTGGAGGAGGGGCAATCTCCTCCGGTACCTGTCAGATCCAATTAGATGGTAAGCACACAAAAAGTAATAAAATAATTTAAAATAGAAATAATGAGTTTATCAAACTCGAGAGAGAGAGGATGGAGGGGTGGCATGATGTGAAAATTAATAACTCGGCATTAACTGTGGATGGGGGCTTAATCCCCCTGTGATGAGGATGGGGGCAGCTGGTCTGTGCAGCTGACTGGTGAGGAGGGCCATATGGACAATAGGCTGCCCTTTCCAAGGGTTAAGAAGAAATTTAAGCCAGAAGGGCAAGTGTGATATTAACATTCTTACCTAGAATGTTCTATTCATTGCCAAGTCTATGAGGCAATAGGCACATAAGGGAAAGTAAAGGAATATTTTTCTCTTATTCTTCTATCCGACCTCCCATTCAGGACACCTTTTGCTGCTAATGGCCACCTCACTGCTGAATTTCCAGGAAGCAGGGAGAACCTGGTGTCCTAGACCTGAAAATCACTTATATGTTACATGCTCTGCCCCAGTCCCTAGAGACAAGTCCTATTTCCAGGGTCCAATAAAGGCCGTTGTGCTACCTCTGTGGAAAGGTTTAAGAGCCCGGCACCATGGAGTGTGTGTGTGTGTGTGTGTGTGTGTGTGTGTGTGTGTGTGTGTGTGTGTCTTTTGTTTTTACCTTGTTTCTGCTCTCAAAACAGGGCTTGCTATTTAACTAGATGCATACGGAGTCCTTCCACAGAAAAGTGGTCTTCCCTCAGCTCCTTAAGTCAAGGCAAAAGCTGGTGCTCATTGCTTTCTATAAGATTTAAGGCACTTTGGGTTTATTATAGATATAGAGCTTGTCCAGGGAAATTCTTGTTTCTCCTGACTTAATGCATTTGCTTTCTGTTTCTTTTTCTTTGGTGCATCATTTCTCCTTTGGTGTTCAGCTGCAGAATTCTCTGAAGACTGATTTGTGTCTTGATCAGGGACCAGACACTGAGAATGTTCCCATCATGTACATCTGCCACGGAATGACGCCACAGGTGAGTCCTCTGAGATAGCCCATGTCAGACTGTGCGCACAGGTGGGGGAAGGATGACTGGACTCTGGTATGGCCACTCTGGGTTCAAAAGCTAAGAAACTGTTCACTAGCAAGTGTCCTCAGAAATAAATGGGATGATCTTGCTTGCCTACTTGGAAGAAAGCTAGGGAAGGAGATGCTAGGACGGAGTGGGACAGAAGGAGAGAATTTCTAAAGATAAATCCTTGAAAAGGTTACAGGTAGATGACCACCTTGCTTCTGGCAGCTGTATCCTAATGAGAGGAATCCAGTGGTCCCCAAGCACCTCGGTAGCTCAAAACACCCTCAGTATATGTTTCAGGAACCTAAGGCTCTGTCCTTTACTTTCATGGCCAAATTTATAGCTTTGGGACTCCTTTCCAGTTCTTAGTACTTTCTCTCATTGGAAAATGAAAGGAAATAAGAATTCCATAGTCTATGTCTCAGATACCCAAAGAGTATGCCAAGACACAGTAAGAGAAATAGTCTATTCAACTAAGCACAGGGAACAACTCTTCATGTCAAATACCATAGACTGACATGTTCTGAAAATTGATAGTTTACTACTTTTAACTCCAAAACTACACAGTGATACAAGTATATATTTAGTATCTCAATGTAGTATTTCCAAGTGTTATTACCTGCAGATAAGCAGAGAACATGATGATATTTGTGTTGTCTGTGTAAGAATTCTAAGACTTCCACGTGATTGTCCATTATATGTACACCTCATCTTTTTGTGGACTGAGCTTCTGTGATACCAATTGCGGTTCAACAAATTATACCATATTGATTCATTCTTCAGAATTACACTACTATGTCATTTAATTGGAGACTATTTTCATGAAAACAATTTTATTGAATCATCACATACTTACAGAAAACACACAAATTACAACCATACAGCCTAATGAATTTTCGCAGAGGAAGCTCACGCATATAACTAGCACTCAGAGAATAAAACATAATTGCCTAATTTTTTATTGTGATTTAAGCGAACGTTTACAGAGCATATTGGCTTTCCATTCAATCATTCTACACATTTTACCTTATAAGACTAATTATAATGTTATAATACCCACGAGGTCTGATCATCTCCTTATTATATATGGCCTTTCCCTTCACCCTATTAATAAGGCTCTATTATTACGTTTATCAATTTTTACTGCCCTCTCCCTCCTTCCTCATCCCTGGTAACTATAGATGAATGATTTGATCTGTTTGTAACCCTTTCTTTAGCATTCTATAAGAGAAGTCTTATATAACATTTATAGTTTTGTGGGGGAACCTATTGAACTGAACATAAGGCCCTCTAGATTTCATCCACGTGATGCAGTGTTTTTCGAGTTCTTTATCATTTATTCATGCAGCATAGTACTTGTGTTGAACTTTATATAAGTAGCATCATGTGTGTCCACTCACTCGAGTTTTTTATTTCTCTTTTGCGTTGTTTTTCTTTTCATTACTAAGTGGGATTTTATTTCCTTAATATAACCATAACTCATCTCTTTTATCATTAATGACATCTGTATTGTTGACACCTGCTGGGAACATCTTTGCCCCTTTCTTTTGGTGCATATATGCAGTCATTTCTGCTGGATACACATGTTGGGGTAGAATTGCTAAGTCAATTATTAGCTTTAATAAACACGACTAAATAGCTTCCCAAAGCAGTTGCATCAATTTGCACTCCCACCAGCAGTATCTTAGAAGTCTGATTGTTCCACATCCTTATCAACACTTGATATTATTGTTTGTCTTTTTAATTATAGCCATCATGAAGCATGACAGGTTAGTGGTATTATATTTTCGTTTTCACTTGCATTAAATTGCATTCATTTGCATTTCTCTGATAACCAATGCTATTGGGCATCTGGATTTTCAACGCAAAATATGTACAAGTTTTCTTGAATGTGGACTTGGTCAGTTCAAGACCTTTGATCTTTTTTTGTAAATTTCCTCTCTGCCTTAATACTTCTGATCAAGGAAATGTTGAGTGAATTTGCTTTTAATAGATCAAAATAGGATTACACAGGGTTGATTGCTTATCTGGGCACTAGAATTTGGAGAGGTCCCTAACTTACTCACCCTCAAAACCAAAAGAACCCTACAACTGCATCTTACTGGATTAGTTCCTAGTTGCCCTCTTCCATCATCAGCCTTGTGGCTAAGGTATCAGTCAGTACCTAGATATTAAGAGATTTGAGACCAGCCTTCAGTCCAGATACATTTTCCACAATAAGGAAGTGGGGTTTTGGCAGGACTTTGTTGAGCTTGTCCTGTCCAGTGAACTAGGAGATGCAGGGGAGTCAGTCATCCTGACGTTCTACATCCATGACACCCCCAAGCCATGGCTAGAGTTCATCCATCCACAAGGAATGGATGAGAAAGTGAGGAGGCAGGGTTTCTAGCTGAAAATACTTTCCAAAAAGTATCTGCCAGCTCTCAAGTCTTCATTGGCTCATGGGCAGGATAGAAAAGGAAGTATCTATCTCGGGAGGTATGCATCTGGAATGCCCTTTATCAGAAAAGGTAGTGAATGGCTTAATTGTTTCCATGTGTCTTTAATCTTCACATTTCTTTCCCTGCCTCAGAAAAATAAACTATGGTACATGTGAAGGGAATGCTTAACCTACAATTCTATGACTTTCATTCACTAATTGTTGTTGATTGGTGTTGAGTTGAGCTTTATGCACAGCAACCCTACGAACAAAAGGCCTGAAAACTTCCTATAACTATCGTCATTTATCAAAGTTCATAGAGTTCCCAGAGGCATGTTGTTTAGGAAGTGGATGCCACTCCTGCTTCAAGGATTCATTAATTATTTAAAAGAATATCAGATAACATCTGTCTACTGTGTGTCAGACATGTCTTGATCCTAGAGGACAGTTAGGAATTGGATAGAAGTCTCTGCCCTCGTGAAGTTTATATTCCATAACTGGAGACAATTCTTTTTTCTTAATACTCAAACCTTCACCTCAGCCAGGCATGGATTCTTCCTCTTAAGAAGTGTGGCTATGTGTGAGCTTCATTCCAGGGATTTTAGGACTAGGAAGGAGACCAGTATTTTGACTTCTAGTTTCTCTTCCTGCAGTTTATTCATTCACTTATTTAGCAAACCTTGGAGAGGGACATCATGCTCAGAAGGGTGGAGAGACAATGCAGGAGAGGAATACCCCAGATGAGATGGATTGAGTGACCGGGGCGATGGGAGTAGGTGTGTTGAAATCAGTGAGACTGGCTCAGGACAGGGCAGGGTTCAGAGCTGCTGTCCACAGGGTCACTATGAGCCACAGGTGACTCAATGACACATAACAACAACAATTTATCAAACACTTGACACACTGCCTTTCACAGAGTTCAGCTTTTGGAAAGTGTCGTTTTCCTTACAGACTGTATTTAGTCTAGAGATCACTCACCTCACTGATTCACTCATTGTTATCTAGTCAGAACTGACTCATAGCTGACCTGCTATTGAGTTTCCAGGCTATAAATCACACAAAAGAAAATTGTCCCTGTTTCTCCTGAGTTGCCACTGGTAGATTTGAACTTCCAGAGAGGTGCAGCCTTTGCATTAGCATTGCATCTCCTTCAGACTGTGGCACTTACAACATGGTCTAGTCTGTATCATTATCTATTGCGTCAACGGTGGCTTGGGCTACAGAGACTGGGCGCACATCTATACTCAAACCCTTTGAGATCTTTTTCTCAAATGCCATTCATAATGTCCACTGTGAGAGAGTTGATAGTAGCGGGTCTCAGAGAAGGCCTTGCTTAGGAGAAAGCATAGTGGAACTAATCAAATTAGTAAGGTGAAGCAACTGAGAAGCATGCTAATTGGTTAATGAGTAAACGTAACCATTTTATTTAAATTAGCAGCAAATTTCAAGCAATCCTCAAAATAACTGAGAATATTAGCCCTAATTAGTGTAACAGCCCAGAAAATATCTTCTGATGGCAAAAATACAATAATGGAGCTCCCCACGGGCTCTGTTTATCCAAACCGTCACCCATGCACTCACTCATTTGCTCATTCACCAACCTTGTATGAAATATTGTTCTATGCCAAGAACTCAGAGAGGCAAAGGTGGCATTGTTCAGGTCCCCGACCTAGAGGAGTCCCAGTGTAAAGAAGGAGGAGAGACTAGCATAATGAGAGTCCATATGATGAAACCTTGCTACCTACTGCCCCCAAGCACTTCCTCGTTAGCTCTGGAGATGAAAGGGGACAAGACAGAATCTGACGGCTTCTCTCATTCTCTCTGCCTAAATCTTCTAGATGGTAAAAGACACAAGTGAGGGGAGAAAAAGGCTTCTCCTATGAGAAGGTAGATTCTTGATGATAGGAAAAGAGATGAAAGGAATACTTTGATTCCTTCCAAAGTTCCTGAAATATGGAGACTGGCACATTTATGCTTCAAGATGTGCTGTTTGACTTATGGTATAAAGATTGGAGCTGAGTTAGAAGTGGACTGTTTTAACCTGGAGATTAAATCCATATTGGAGCAGTTAAGTGTTTAACAGAATAAAACGGTCTGGAATTGTAGGGCTTTTTTGCCTTTGATTTTGGCAATTTACTTAAAATTCTTAGTTAACTGTACATACACACACATGCATGTACCTATTTCCCAGTTTCCTTGTGTGGTAATCATTCTCTGGTGGTCTCTCATTTGCTCCCAGGTCCATAATGAAGTCATCCCCCCTGCCCTGGCTTCGCAGACTGGTAGCAGGGAGCATGAAGGACTTCTCATATGTTTTTGTCTCCAGATCTCAGAGATAATTGCAAAAATGTTTACTTTGTGGGCCAAGAATTTCATTTTCCAGCCACTTCTCAGTGACCTTTGGCAGATTTCTCCATTTCTTTATTATTTCATCTATAAATAAATAAAAATGCCAAGCACTGGCTGACTGTGTTTTTAAAAAAACCAACAAACAAAACAGCCTTCCTTCAGTCTTGAGTTTATTTCCTCTCTCTAATGTCATTAGAATGTGCCCTCTACCACTTCCTTGCAGTGTGGTGCATGGCACCAGGCACCAGCTGACATGAGTTCACACAGGGTCCTGACAGGTAATGGTTCTGAAGTTTGGACTGGTCTCCTCCAGGTCTGCATTATTCAGAAACTGGCCCAGACAGCATTGTTTAATATTGGTTTGGATCTTTTTATTTACTGGCTGCCAAGCTGTAGTCTCATACAATTCCAGAGGCTACTGTTCACATAAGACACAGAGAGAGTGGAGCCTACAGTGTTTTGCTTTCCACACACATATAACCTTGTGGCATGTTAGCTTTTACAGTGCTAGGTAGAGGTTTGAGAAGAACAGCATTTTTCACTTGAAAGAAGAAAGGCAGTGAGCAAGGCACAATATAGTAGGAAGAACATGAACTTGGAGTCAGATAAGACTAAGGTCTACTTCCAGCTGTGCTCACAGCACTTGTCTGATTTGGTCAAGCGACTTAATCCTGCTGACCCTCAGCTATGGTGTAATCTCTGAAATCAAGACAGCAATGGGCACATCCTTGAATTATTGTGAGAGTTTATGACAACACCTATTCCAGTTTCTAGAACATAATGGCAGATGTTATGTCCTACTGAGAGCAAACTCTCCAAGGGCCAAGAAGGGAGGCATTTGAGGTTGGGAAGAGGAAGGCTGATTTCTCCCTGGAAATCCCTGGGCTGCAGTTGCTCCCTTCACCTTTGTAGCTCTTTGAGCCACCCATGGCAGTCCCGTGCCTAACGTGACCTGCCTGAATCCCAGGACCAGGAGCAGGTAGCCCTTTAAAAAGTCTTTACCTTTTACCTGAGAGCTGGGGTTTACCAAGTTCTAGAAACTCATTCACAATGACACAACTGGTCTTTGACATGATTATTGACCATTACAAGTGCAAGCACTGCATTGTAATGTTTCCATGTGACCCTTCTGGAAGAGGGACCAGGAGACCTCAGTGTACTGTAGACCAAGGTCTCTCAATCTCCACACTACTGACCTTTTAGATCATATGGGAGAAGTCTGCCCTATGAATTTTAGGATGTTTAAAGCATCTCTGACCTCTACCTATTAAATATAGGTAGCAATAATGCCCCCTAGCTGTGGCAACCAGAAATGTCCCCATAAGTTGCCAAATGTTGCCTGTAGGGAGAGTGGGGTAGATTGTCCAATTTTAGAATTATTGATGTAGGGCTTTATGAGTCTCACTGTGAACCAAAAAGTCAACAGTTCAAATCCACCAATAGCTTTGTAGGAAAAATGTAGGCAGTCTTCTCCCATAAAGATGGCCTTTGAAAATTGATGGAGGGTCACTATGAGTCAGAAACCAACTCAATGGCAGTGAGTCTGAATATGAGAGAACAGGGAAAGGGTAGAGGCCACTGGTTATGAAGCAAATCAATGTGGACTCTTAGCCCATGGCTGGGGAAATCAAATGTGAGTCAGTACGTGCATGAGACAGCTCAGAAGAGAATTCAGGACTAAGGCACGCTTGAGGCAGAGCCTCTAAGCTGGCTTTATTGTTGAGCTGGCCTCCTGACTCAGAGTCCTAGAGATCTCTTCTGTCTGAATAAATCTCTTTTCAGCAGTAGTTGCCTCCTCCCGCTTCTCCCTTTCTTTTTCTCTGTGTTGCCCTAGAATGCTGCTGGCACCTATTTCTTATTCTTTAATCACTGACTCAAAAGCCCCCTCCTCCATGAAGCCCACCCTACACTGCAGCCAGCTGCTCCCTCCTCAGGGCTACCTACTCCCTGGCTGTCCTTAGAGCTCAGCACCAAGGTTGCTTTTGTGTTCCCACCTGACTGGCATTCTTGCCTTGCTCCTATCTGTGTCTGTTATTCAGACGAAGAATAACAGATTAACCCAGCCTGCTGTCTCACTCCTTCTTCGCAGCCTTAGAGAAAGGAAAAGAATGGAACTGGGCCGATCCCTTCAAAGCTGACAGACTATCAATCCTAGCCCTGTCAACTATTAGCTGTGTGACCTGAGACAGATCCTTCATTTCTCCTCACTTTAAATGTATATTACTGAAAACACTGCTTGGTTCAGAGTCAGTACTGCTTAACTACAGAAGGAGAATTGATGCCTTTGAGCTGTGGTGCTGGAGAACAGTACTGAATATACCACGGTCTGATAGAAGAACAAACAGGTTCATTCTAGAGAGGGTGAGACCGGGCTGCTCATTGGAGGCAAGGATTCTGAAGCTTCATCTGCCATACTTTGGACATGTCGTAAGGCGGGTGCCAGTCCTTAGAGAGGAACGTCATACTTGGGAGGGTGGAGGGACAGTTGCAAGTAAGGAAGACCCTTGATAAGATGGATTGATTCAGTGGCTGGGGTACTGATGGTAGGTGTGTCAGAAACAGTAAGATTGGCGCAGGATAGAGCAGGATTTAGGGCTAGTATACATAGGGGTGCTATGAGTCACAGGCAACTTGGCAGCACATAACAATAACAACAACATAGGCAAACATTAACAATTACATTATTTTTTATGTTGTTCTTATCTGCTGTCAAGTTGACTCCACCTCATGCACATGGTTCTCTTACTATCCTTCTGATATTGTGGATGAGACCATTGTGATTCATAGGGTTTCCATTCACTGGGAAGCATATGGCCAGGCCTTTCTTCCTAGTCTATTTTGTCTGGACATCCCTCCAAAATCTGTTGAGCATCATAGCAACACTCAAGCTTCCACTGAATGTGTCTATGATAAAGTTGCATTGGAAGGAATCAAACCTGAGTCTCTTACATACCAAAAAGCAAATCCATTTTGATTGAGTTGATCCTGGCTTTCAATCACCCCCCCACCAAGGACAAAGTAGAACTGTTCCTTAGGATTTCCAAGACTGTAAATATTTTCAGAAGCAGATTGATTAATATTTCTCCCTCAGAGTAACTCGTGGATTTGAACCTCTGACCTTTTTGGCTAACAGCCCAGTGCTTAATAGATCTCCAGCAAGGGAGGTAAAAATTCTACCTTGGAATTGCCATTGCCCTAACTATGTGTTGTTCTATGATAGGAAGCTCTGGTGGCTCAGTGGTTCAGAATTGCATTGCAACCCAAAAGCATGCATTCCCAGCTACTCCATGAAAGAAAGAAGGGCAGTGTCCTCCTATGTAATTTACTGCCTCTAAAACCCACTGGCAGGTCAGCTAGGAGTCAGCTCCAGCTCCACAACACATACGTATGCTGTGCTACCAGAGGCCAGTCTCCATCTGGATGAAGTGAGCTCTGAAGTGATATCCCATCCTGAACTAGGGACAAATCATGTTTCCATCTCTCCTTCGGAACTGGGGCGGAGCTGGTGGTGGCCTGAGGTATCTATCTGTTCAGCTTGGAGCACAGGAGCTGAGGTGGGAACAGAGGGCATCACGAGGCACATGGTTGTTGATGCTGCTGTGATAACCGTCTCTTCACACCACCATGTAGTGGTGAACTTTGGCTGCTCCTGGAGCTTGGATGCTAAAAAAAGAGCATCCTTGATTTCTTATTCCTTCCACATTATATGTTCTTCACTTCATGTCCAAACTCCACAATTAGGAGTTGTAAACAGTGAGTTTTGTATGAGTTTTATTAAACTCCTACAGACTGGGAACAAACAGTCATTAGTGGCACCACAGTGGGCCAGCATTTAGGAAAATGTTCAGGCTCATCAGCCAGAGAGAGGCAGCTCTCCTGCCCCCCACCCGCTCAGTGGCTCACCTGCCACATACCTCCTCCCATCCCAGACCATCAGAGACCAGCAGAGGAGCCTTAGTTATGCTCATTATCAACTTTAATCACAAAAGGACATATGACAAGTACAGTTGCAAGTTGTTTTATATGTAGCATTTCTTAGATTATGTGCATAGTAACAGCAAAATTGTTTTATAAAATCTTTCTGCATTGACTTTACATTATTAATTATAGCAGCATTATAAACTGAGTGAAGCTTTTCACTTTTGTCCTTCAATTATCACTTCATTCTCAACAAAGGTATTGCTATAAGTTTACAAGTATTAGCTTGCACAACATTGTAGTTAAAACACGAGTATACTTGCTGGGATCAGCAACTATGAAAACACCAGTAGCAAGAAAAAGTGCTTACAGCACTTGCAGACAGAATCACATGATTCAAAGAATCACTGTAATTGGGTAATAATGACAGCCCTGATCTGAGAGTATTAGATGATTCAAATAGTAATTACCATCGAGTTTCAGCTTTACATGAATATTGATACATGTAAGCTAAGCTTACGTGTTTTTATTACTGTAACTAACTACAGAGATACTTTTGCCAAGAATAATAAGTTTCTGCTAGAATTTTACAGACAGTAAAATGTCATCGCTACGACGCTGTCACCCAGTGTGATCCATACCCCCTGCGTTCACAGTGACATCACTTCATGCACCATCCTTAAGGATCTTTGTATCCCAGGCCCCTCTGCTCACCAGAGTCAAAGGTGCTGAATTTACATCTGACTTCGCTCTGTGCTCTAAAAAGTCACTTCCCCTCAAGTCACCATGAGTTGGACCTTGTTTGATGGCAGGTAACTACAGTCAAGTTATGATGTAGGAGAATATTATCTCTTTTTTAGACCAAATATTTTCTTTGTATAATTACTTGTGGATAAGAAGGATATATCTTGAAAGATAGAACTTCCTCTGCTGGAACTGCAGCAAGATCATAGTCATCTGCCTTGACAATGAGCCAGTAGCTATGAGTGTAGGCCGGACATGAGCAGGACGGCACCTCTTCCACCAAGGCCTTTCCCACCACCAGGTCAGTAACTGGTGGGCCTTCCCATTTGATCCAATCTCCAGGCATCTTATCCAAACTTCCAGGAATTCTTATGTCAGGACTGAGTCTGATACTTCTTCCTCCAGCCTTCTGGGCGTTACTACCCTATATATGAATTGTATCCAAGAGATCCCAGGATAAGAATAATGTGTCAGTGATGTTTTATAAGTTGTAAGCATTAAGCTTTTCATCTCAGAGAAAAAACCAATCCTGGATGGGACAGGTGTAATGTCCCCCTTACAGATACTTCCTCTTTCATCCAATATAGATGCCTTTATGCCTCTTGTACAAAGTGTAGACTCCAGGAAGTTGGCTACACCCTTTGCTACTTCTTGTGGCTGTTTCTTAGCAGGGCGTCAATGGCATTTTGAGTGTTGCCGTTCTCAGCTGTACAAGCCTGTCCTATTCAGTGCGAGATGTGTAACCTCCCTGGGCCTTGATTACCACTTGTGTCTACAAAATATTCCCATACATCTCCCAAGGTCTCCTGCAGGAGGTTGCACTATCTCTAATCAAGAACTTCTGACAAAAAGGCTCTGGAGTGTGAGAATGACTGGTAGAATTCAGTGGGGGATGTCTGAAAAGCCTTTAGACCAGGAGCAGCTTAAGAGCATGCTTGTCTATTTCAAGACAGTTCCTGAGAAGATGTGTTCAGAATCTATCATGGGCATAAGTGGATTCTTATATTTAATTTTCCAAACTAACTCTATTGTCACCACATTGCCTTTTGTCCCAGAAGCTTTTTCTAAGATCTATTCATCGCTGCACGATAGTTCTGCCAGGGAAGAGCTCGAGTGGAGTCCACGAGGTCAGCACCGCGTTAATATCCTGGGAATTTTAGCAGAGCTGGGCCCGCTAAATCAAATACCATAACCGTTTTATTTTTCTATTACTCAAAAATACCTTATTAAATGCAGGAACACATGTGGGAGTAGAGGTTGACTTGGGTGAAGGATACACTTAAAAAAGAAAATTCCTCAACTTTTTAAAAACAAAGTTTCTGGTCTTAATTCTTGCAGAATCAGACTGAAGAGTAGTTTTATATATCCCCAGGATCTTTAGCATCCTTGGAATATACCAGGATGCTCACAAATTGCCCAATTTTATTTGCCTAGAACATTGTAGATGCTTAACAAGTATATATTGAATGTAGGAATGGAAAATTAACAAAAATCTTATGAGTGATGTTAAAAAATGGACTGAGTCAATGTTTTACTTTCTAACTCCTTTTGGACTTTAAGTGGTGCTAAGATTCACTGTGTACCTACCCAGAGCACCTGAGGATAACTGATGCCGAAAGAACCTTTCATCTTCCTTGACGTTTAAAAAGATATGATAGCAAAAGAGCTCCGACTACAGAGTGAGGGAGTGGAGGCAGCAGAGGAGTTTGCTACAAAGAGGTGGAAAGAAAGGAGCTAAATATTAGAAGGGAAGTGTTGTTGTTGTTGTTGTTGTCGTAGATGACTCATAGCAACCCTATGAACAAAAGGCCTGAGCACTGTTCGTACATAGAGTTTCCGGAGGCAAGCCATTTTGGAAGTGGATGCCGCTCCTGCTTCCAGGCTTGTTTTAGTCGGAAAGCTCCAGCAAACACTGCCCACCATGGGTACTCATGCTAAAAGGTACATATTCTGATTTGGTGGCTGTTCCTATTTAGAAAATCAATAAGGGGGTTTTGATACTGAGGATAAGACAGCTGTAAAGAAAACTTGATAGTTAGGGAAAGGGAGGGTAATCAAGAATACCAATGTTCATAGAAGCATTATTCACCATCAAAAGAACAACAGCCCAGATGTCCAACCACAAACAAATGGATTGAGAAATTATGGTACATTCACACAATGGAATACTATGCAGCATGTAGGAGTAATGATTTTGTAAATTATTACCTAACTTAGGAGGGACTGGAGAGCATTATATACTGAGTGAACTTACTCAGTCCCACAAAGACAAATAGTGTATAAAACCATTATTATAGAATGAGTATAAGGATCTAAGGTGTGGGGGGGAAGCAGAGGGATGAAAATGTGCAGAGAGGGGGATTAATCATGGAATTCTACAATTTGATGGTTGGGTGTGGTGAGGGAAATTGGAAGAATCTGTTCTGGAAAGCAATGTATTTGAATTTTGTAAATAAACTAGTATAATAGTAATAATTAAAAAAAGGAATACACAACCTTGAAAGAAAGGGAAGTAAGAACAAGAAAGAATGAGGTATAAGGCCCAGGTGGTGGATGGCCTTGCACTGCACGAAAAGAACTTCAGCTTCTGCCACTGAGGCCTGAATGGCTAGAAGACGGTTCAACAGGAACACGTTCATAGGCTGTCTTCTGCAAGTGACTCTTGAGATGCAGTTTGGTAGAATTAATACCTAAGCATACAACTGAAGGGAAGTGGCAAGGACCCTGACCAGACACCCAAAGAAGGAATGCTTAGTGGCTTGAACTTTGAGGACTTGGTGGAAGTTGGAGACAAGGAATTTGTGGCATGTCTAATCTTTCCAGTTCCATTCCTTTTTTTCTGGCAGTACTCAGAGTCAAGGACTCTTCTTCCCTGAGATGAGAGGCTAAAGATGCAAAGGTAAACTTTGCAGGTTTGTTGAAAGCAGAAATAAGGGAGTAAAGGACTTGAAAGTGCTGGCAAGGGAGTGGTTTAAGGAATGTGGGTGTAGCCTTTCTAGGAATGTGGAGAGGCCAGAATGGAATAGAAATAAGAGAGGCAAGAGCTAAGATCATAGTTCTAAAGGTTGATAAACAGGAGTTTGGGGAGTAAAAAGAGCAAGAAATCAAGATTAATAAGAAGTTAAATAGGGTAGAAGCATGGAAATGGAGGATAAGGCTCTGTCTCCATCACATTCATCCACTCCAGGAGCCTACATAGCTTTCTGGCTAGGATCAGATGGGTCTTGTGGAACCTTTGCTCTGTCAGGGAAAGGAATCCAGTTCCTTTGCCCAGATGCCAAGGGGGAAAGACGGCTGGATCACTGTGACCTAGAGAGGTGAAGGAAGACTTCCAGAGGAAGAGCTGTACCTGGGTCCTAAGGAAGAATAGGATGTGTGGTAGCAAAAGAAAAGCAGGAAGAACACCTCAGGAATGAGACCACAATGGAAAGGCATAGAACTGGAATCCTTCTCTCCTAAAAAGCAGAAGAGTGTTGTTTCTTACAGATAAGCTTTGGAAGCAGATAACTTGAATTCAGATCTCAACATACCTAAAGTATATGGAACAAAGCTTCAAAATCCTTGCCTCCAAGGAACAAACTGGTTATACTCTCTCCAGGACAGACCTATTTGTTCTCTTGACCATCCATGGTATGTTCAATACTCTTCTCCAGCACCATGACTCAAAGGCATTGATTCTTCTTCTGTCATCCTTAGTCACTGTCCAGCTCTCTCTGATGCATAACATGCAATTAATAAGTCTATGACCTGGATCAGGTGTATGTCAATCTCCAAACTAACATCACTGCTCTTTAGCACTCTGGAGAGATCATTGACAACAGATTTTCCAAAGGCAACTCATCCTTTGATTTCCTTACTGCCGGTACTAAGGATGTTGATTGTAGATCCAAGCAAGATGAAATCATTATCATGATACTGCCTCTTAGCCCAGTAGTGAGGATCTGTAGCAGTGGGAAATAACTTCTTATAATGATTTATTTTGTTTCTCTCAATCTTGAGAGAGAAAAAGAAAAGTCATTTGCTGAACATCACTTTGAACTATAGACCTTATAAACATACCTATGAAAATAAGATGCTTGTGTGATTTAGGTTTTACTACATGGAAAATTGTTCCAAAATTTAATGGCTTGAAACACATCCTTTTAGTTTAAGATTGTTGCTGTTGTTGTTAAGTGGTATTGAGTCGAGGACAACTCATAATGACCCTATGAACAAAAGACCTCAACCCTGTTCTATAACTATTGTTGTTTCTCTCCTTTCATAGAGTTTCCCGAAGCATGTTGTTTAGGAAGTAGATGCCACTCCTGCTTCCAAGCCTGTCTCAATCTGAGAGCTCTACCAAACACGGTCCATAATAGCATTTGACACACCAGTGGCACAGTGTTCAGCATCACAGAAACCCCAAGTTACTTTGGTACAGCTAATTAACAGACCAGTGTTGCGGCACTTAAAAAAAAATTCATTCAAAACACCATTAACACCAGGCCCAAGGATCCAACCCATTTTAAATACAAAGCCTTGTCCTAGCTGACTCTAAACAAGAGGCTTCCAGCTCATTGTTAGCTAAACCTACAAATCCAGTCAGCTCACACACAGTTATGAATGGAAGGAAAAAACAACCAAACATTCCACACTCGGCTCTTACCAAAACAAGGAAACTCACCTTCCAGAATCCAACTGCTTCACACATGAGCCTCCAAACTGGAGACTTAGGGGCCCAACTGCCTTTTAAATATAAGGCCTACCTACCAGATCCTAGTTGACTCTAAACAAGATGCTTCCAGCCCACAGCTCATTGTTGCCTAAACCCAGCAAATCCAATCAGCTCACACACAGTTGTTTAAGATTAAGCATCAGCAATTTGAAATAAGATTAGCCGGTCATTTCTTCTGGTCTCAGCCAACTTATTCAGGCTTCTGAGAGGGTCAACTGCTGGTGACCACTTCTGGAAATTGACTGACTCTTGGTTGGGGTGAGAGGGCTACTGAGGCACATGTTTCATCTTCTAGTAGGCTAGCCCAGGCTTCTTCACATGACAGTAGTAGCAGGGATTTCTAGGAGCAGCATGAGTAGTCATGAGCAAATCTACATTTCTACTTGCATCACATTTCCAACATAGATTTCAAGTAAGTCACACGGCCAACCCTACAGTCAAGGAAGAGGTCAAGGAATAGACTATTGATGGAAAGAGCTGCAAAATCACATTGCAAAATGGTCTGGACACAGGATGGGTAAAATCTGTGTCTATAATGTGTCATGATGTCCTATCATGTCCACTTTGTAGTATTTCATGCATTTATTCATTCATTCTTTGAAAATTATGTATTGAGCTTTAGGGGCATGGTCAACTGGGAACTGTACTGCTGACCCAAAGGTCACTTGTCTCTAGCAGTTCAAATCTACCGGTGGCTCTGAGGGAGGAGATGAGCAGTCTCTTCCCATTAAGATTTATAGTCTCAAAAACCTGAATGAAGGGTCACTATGGGTCCAGCTGGACTTCACAGGAGAGAATTAAACATCTTATGGTGCAGTAAGAAAATGAACTCTTAAAAGAACAGCCTTGGCTACCTAACACCTTCTCTGGCAGAGTGCAATCCATCTGGCATTTACTACCTGAAGCCTGTACCACCCAATAAGGACATGAACTGGAGCGTTTTCTCCCATTAAAGAAAGTTGTATTTTCTCCCAGGAAAAAGAAAGATGAAGATCATGCCAAAGCATAGTGCTTTGTGTTTGCACTTTAAACTCAGGAGCCATGATTTCATATACCTGAACTCTATTTTCTCTGGGTTAACAATTGTCCAGGCTTTCAAATTGGTTTATACTTAGACAACCCCCTCCACCACCTCCTGCTGATAATTTGCCTTTCCACTGAAGATATTTTGAATCAGAATTTACATTTTAACAAGATTTCCAGGTGATTTTTATAGATCCTTGTAAGAATCTCTCAAGGAGCTGGTTAAAATGTAGTTTCTGATTCAGTATCTCTGAGGTAGAAAGGCAAATTCTCAACTGGAAGTTGAAATGAAATAAACCAGTATGAAACCTGTTTCTCCTTAATGTTATCTTAAATGCAAGTTTTATTAGTATGCTCTTTTCCATGTCTTCCTGAACCCTGATATTAATGTCTAGATTACACACACACACACACACACACACACACTCTCTCACACACTCTCTCTCTCTCTCCACCTCTTGTATGGAGAACAGGGGTAGATTCTTATGTACTAATCCGTAGTGGACCAGAAACCATTCAGGTTAGTTTCTGATTAAGTAATTTCAAGTAAACCCATGTATACGTTATTTATTGGTTAATCCAACACTGGCTGGGATCATTCTAAACTCTTTGTAATTCAATGAAGGATAACTGTTGTTGTGTACCAGAAACAGATTAAGCCTCATCAGTTCTGATGCGGATTAAGTAAGGATTTGACTTGACAGGGACTGTGCCCTGAAGGCAAATAAGGAGAACTCTTCTGGGAGAAAGAACCTTGTTCTAGGAGGAGGAGATGAAAGAATCTTGGAGTAAAGGCTATGAAAGCACCAGAGTGAGGCTGGATGAATTTCTGATGTGGAGTTTACATGTCCCTGGAAAAATTTATTAGCATATTAATTTAATCAAATGATAGGCTTTGATTATAGGTTAGGGGTCAAGCAAGGAGCTGTGGTGGCATAATCTGTAGGTTGCACTGTTAACCCAAAGGTGGCAACCCACAGACAGCTCTGTGGGAGGAAAATGGGCAATCTCCACTCCATGTGATCTACAGCCTCGGAATCCCAATGGAGGGCCAGTTATGAGTTGCCACCTGTGTGGCAATGAGTTGTTTGGGTTGTTGTGGGGTCTTTTGTTTTGTTTTTGTTTTCATTTTATGAGCCCAGCAGTGGGTTTTATAATGGGGTTCAATGGTAAGCAAGGTAAACATTTCTGTCCTCAAAAAACTTGAAACCTGATAGGAATAAACCAAAAAAATTAAAACCCTGTCATTGAGCTGATTCGAACTCATAGTAAACTCTCCATTGGAGAGTTTGTGAATCTTACAGGCGGAGACTGCCTCATCTTTCTCCTGAGGATCAGCTGCTGGGCTCGAACCTTTGGTTGGGAGGCCAACTGTTTTATTAGTCAGGCTGTCCTTGAGTTACACTTTTAAGTGCACCTTTAAATCAAATGGATAGGTAAATTGGATCAGGTACACAAGGCTTTTGTTTAGCCATACTTCAGTGCAAGAAAAGGAGACCTAGTGACATAGAGAAACATGTCAGCACAGAGTAACATGTCAGGCTGGTCACTGTAAGGTCAGCAGTGTGAATTGACCAGGCACTCTCCAGGGGAAAGATACGCAGTCTCCTCCTGTAAAGATGTATAGTTTCAGAAACCCAGTGGATGCTCAGCTGTAAGTCAGAAACAACTCAACAGCAATGAGTTTTGGCTTTGTAGAGGTTGTTGCAAGAAAAAGCTCAAAGCTTTTTTCAATGACTTAAAAGCTACAGGTACAGCAAGTGAAGGTAATTAGGGTGAAGATTTTGTTTTGAGTAGAAGTTGGTCTAAATGTCTTAAAGGGTTCATTTATTTTAAATTGTTTTAAAGGTTAGCTCAAATGTTTCAAACATCAAAGGACAAGTATGTTGTGGTTAGGCACCATCCTATGAGTATGATTCATAGCGACCCTACGAATAGCTGACCTGAGCCCTGTCCTATCTTTGCCACCTTCATCTCTGACATACTAGAGCCCATTGTGGAAGTCACAGTGTCAATTATGAGTTGTCCCTAAGACTGATATTTGTATACCAAGGACTTACTGCATACCTCCTTCAAATAGAGAACATCCTGACGGCATAATTTTTTCTCAGTTTGGATTAGGCTTGTTAAATGCTGTGTACCCAACAGCACAAATCATTCTATTCACTTCCCCTAAAACCTCATGACATAGGTATCAATATTATCTCCTGTTTTTATAGATGTGTTAAAATGAAGAAAATGAATGAATTGTTTAAAGTCACACAGATAGTAACCACTAGGATTTTAGTCTAGGCAGTTTGGACCTAGAGTCCCTGGGTAGTGAAACAAACAGTTAACTCCCAGGGCTGCTAAACGCAAGGTTGGAAGGTTGGAAAGTCAGGTCTACTAGAGGTCCCTTTTAAGAAAAGTGTGGTGATTATATATATATATATTTTTAGAAAAGAAAAAAAAAAACAAACAAATCCCACCTCAGCCTTGAAAGAATCTCTGAGGCACAGTTCTGCTCACACACGTGAAGTCACTATGAGTCAGAATGAATAATAACCAGTTAGTTTGGATCCAGAGTCAGTCTTTCCTGAATCAGCTCCCTCCCCACCGCGCCATTCCATCTTGTTTCCTTGGTATGCATTTTAGGCTCCTGAGTTTTTCTTAAGAGAATAGACCCTTTACAGTTCTCTTTAGGTATAACTACCTGATTCAGGAGCATAGTGAAATAGTGGACCAGACAGCTCTAGCTTGGTTACATTCCAGTAACAAATAGCACCAACATCTCATTGTCTGAGAGTGACAGATATTTCTCAGTCCTGTTATATGTCTAATTCTTTTCTGACATTATTGTGTCAAAATAATTTTTGTAATAATTTTTGAAAATTTTTGAAAAGCAAGGAGCCCTGGTAGTGTAGGGAATCAGGCCACCCCTGGAGAAAAAGATTATCAACCTGCTCCCATAAAGATCTACAGCCTCATCAGAAAACCTACTGGATGCTTCTTTCTGCTCTGTAGAGAAGCTATGAATCCAAACCAACTGGACAATTTAGGTTTTAAATAAAAAATAAAATTAAATTAAATTAAAAAGGCATGCTTTTCACTGAAAGCACAAGTTTCTTTGACATGTTATCATCTTACCTACTAAGTCATTACAAGTAACAGCTTTGCTGAATGCCTCACCGCAGCACAAAAGAGGTTACCATCATTTCAGCCTCTTATGACGACTTCCCTCATCAGCTACCTTCTGGCTTCAAAGTCCCTCATCAGCTACCTTCTGGCTTCAAAGTCACTGCCTTGCCTAGTCACTCACTGCCTTGTCTTTTAGGGTTTGGCAGCCCCCTTATGTAAGATCCATTTCCTTATTGTCAGTTGAAGCTAATGAGTCTCAAATCTCAGTGACTTCCAAGAAGAAAAACAAGAAGACTTGTTTCTTGCGCATACCATTTGCCTCACCTCGCCTTTTTGTGGGGCCAGAGGACCAACCCCATCTGGAACACTGCTGACCTTGTACAGAGAGAAACGGGGTTTACTGCTTGGCCAGACTGTGCAACAAGACCAGCCTGCAGCAAGATGCAGTTACAAGAATGTAAACACTGTTCTCATTATCCCAGGTGTAGACATGCTCCTTTTATTGCACTCCACAGATATTTCCTTTTTTATAGATTGAAGGTTTGTGGCAAACCTGCTTCAGCAAATCAATCTGTGCCATTTTTCCAGCAGTGTGTGCTCACTTCATGTTTCAGTGTCATATTTTGCTAATTCTCACAATATTTCAGACTGTTCGTCGTCCTATTGCACATTAAATAGACTTTAGCATAGTGTAAGCATGACTTTCACATGCACTGGAAAACAACAACAAAACAATGTGTGAGTTGCTTTTTCAGGATATCCATCTGAGATATGCCTGTATCGTCTCTGTTTGTCTCTGGTCTTTCACTGGTCTCAAGGCCTCACTCAAGCCTATGAGGCCCCTGTCACTCAGCTCTCTCCTAGAGCACAGAGACTTAAAACGCAAACACAGGACAGCGAGCTGCAAACACCTCAGGTCATCGGGAGCTCAGGAAGAGAGCTCACCTCCATTGCTCCTAGCCTGAGTCTGACTAATTAGGACAAATGCGGAAGAGAAGAGACAGGGGTTAGCGCTATTGACTGAGCAGCTAAACTGCCATCAACCCCATTGGTGCTGGTAGAAATATAGCTGTCAAATATGTGGAGTCTTCCTGAAGCTAAAGTCTCAAGCCCTTAGCCTTACATGTCCCCCTTTACCAGGGAAAGGGGCTCTGGACCACGGGCCCTGCTTTACACATTTCTGTCCCATCACAGTTATGGTCATCTTTGGAAATGTTCTTCATTTCCTTTTCATGCAGCGTAGCTCTGTGGCTGGTGGACGTAAGATCATTTTGGAAATGACTGTCCTTCGTCCCTGATTTATCATCAGCCCACAGCACATCACTAACCTCTGTGTTGAGGGGTTAATAACCAATAACCAAACCCTTAAATCATCACCCCGTCCCTCAACTGCATGGAGGCCTGCAGCTTCTTAGGTAAAATGAACAGAGCCCATTTCTCATACATATTAGGGGCATAATGGTCACCACTCCATAAATTGAAATTGAATAAGGCCAGGCTTAGCTGCCCTCTTCCTAGCCATGTGTTGAGCTGTTTCTCACCTACTGTTTCCATGTCCTGACCAGGTTAGGGGCTCTGGAGCTGGACCAGTCATTTCTCTGCCAGTTGCCCTATGGAAATCCATCCGTTACCTGCCTTGCCCCTGGTTTGTAGCCCCTAGTAACAGACTAGGACCTGACAACAGCTTAATCCTCACTGCTATTCCATTTGCACAACACTGAGCTGCTCTGCAGGAGAGAGATGGACAATCCCTTCCCTTGCAATTTACAGCCTCTAAAAACCTGCTGAAAACCTGAATCAGTTCTGACTCAATGGCCCATAATAATAACAACAAATAAGGTGCATGCTCTGGTGGCTAAGTGTGGAACAAATTACACTGCTAAGCCAAAGTTCAAATGTACCAGTGGGTCCTCAGGAGAAAAATAGGCAGTCTCCTCCTGTGGCAATGGACAGCCTTGGAAACTCAGCTAGAAGTCAATTCTACCTCAACAGCAATGAAAAGAGGAGGAACTGGAGCTTACAATGACTGAAATGGCTTTCCTAAAATCACTGCTAGAAACTAAGTCCAGACTACTTGACTTGGAAGTTCATGATCCCTATTCTATCAGGTAGTCTCCTACACCTGTGGTTTCCAAACAAAACTGGACCCACCCTCAGAATTCCCCATTCAGTAAATCTAGGCTGGAACTCAGCAATTGGCATTGTTAATAAAGTCCCAGGTGGTGAGGGAGGATCACAAACTGAGACAATTTCAAACAATGGTGTTTCCTTATCTCCTGACTATCCTCAATAGAATCTTTCTTAAAAATGCTCCTTGCAGAAGAAATTCTACTTGCTGCTACAAAGAACAGGTTTTAGAAATCAAGAGGTTGTGGGTTCTTCTCCCCTATTTCTTTTCGAGAATCCTTTCCCTAGGAAACCTCAACAAAAGTAGTCTTCAACCCTGATCACATATTGAATAACCTGGAATCACTTCCTTTACCTCAACTCCAAACTCACTCCCTCAGAGTATATTTCAACTCACAGCAGCTCTCCATAAGATTTCCTAGGCTGTAAATCATTGCCAGATGAGACCACTCATCTTTCTCCCTCAGAGAAACTAGTGGATATAAACCACTGACTTTTTGCTTAGCCCAACATGTAATGCTTAATGCTACCAAATTGCTTTACATGGCAACTCCATCCCCAGTGATTTACATTTTTTTAAAACTCTACCCCAAGTGATTCTAAAGTATAGCCAAGGTAGGGAACTGTTGATCTAATTTGATTTCACAAAGGAACTTTTGATTCTGTTAGCCAGTGGTCATTGCGTAGATTCTGACTCATGATGACCCCACACATTTCCCTTGGGTTTTTGTGACTGTGAACTTTTAGCAGTAGAGCAAATGCTTTTCTTCTGAGGCAGTTATGTGTGAGCTCGAACTTGCAACCTTTTGTCTAGTAGTCAAATGATTAATCATTGTGCAGAAGGGCCAATTTTGATTCCTTATCTTTCCACTCCACTCTCCACTCCATATTTCATAGTCCCAGACCTTCCTCCTTTTCCAAGATAAAGCTCTTACCTTCTCTTCCAGGAAGCCACCCCATTGCTGTGGTCCTAACTACAGCTTGGCCCATTAAGGCTTTTTGCCACTCCTCGTTTTCATGCTTTGTTACCACTCCAGTTAGGTGTGACTTTTGACTCTCTAGGCTGTTATTGTACTCCTCTGTCGTGTCCACCACCCTTCCAGAGGACAGGACTCTATATTCCTTGTTGAGCAGCAGCAATCAATCATCCAGGGTACTGAGTTCTCTCAAGATGAGAAATGAGCACAGAGATCCTGATTCAACCCAAATCACTTTTCCCATGGATCTACCTGTAAACACAGTATCTTCTCCAGAAACTCTGGTAAAGAGTGTCACCCACAGCACAGCTGTCCTACTCTCTTTACCACTCTCCAGGCAAAGAAAGGTTCCAGTTAAATGCCACTGCCCCTCACTCACTACCACTGTTCCTCCACACTCAGCAATAGCAGCACTCAGTGTCTCTAAGGTGCCTCACGTCTCAAGGGCACCCATCATATAGTCAGCAGTGTTGTCAAGGAAACAGCATATCATGGGAGAAATACAGATGTTTAGAATTCTTATGTGTATTATGTGGAAGGAGATCCTGGGTGGAGCAAAGACTAACTTTTTTTCCTGAAAGATTGAAGGTTCTAGTTCATCCAGCAAGGAAGAAATCCCTCCAAAGACAAGCCTAGTGCTCAATACCTACTCATTATTGGCTAACTCATTATCTGACATTGTGCATTCATGACAATAGTGAAACATCTATTTAAATATTTTAGTCATTAATGGGTATGTCTGCCATTAACAAATGTCAAGATGCAAGGTGAGGTTTACACTAGCCATGATAATTCAAATTCTATGTCAACTTGGCTGGGCCATGAATCTTAAGTGGTTTGGCAGCTATGTAATGATGTAATCATTCTATATAATCTGACGTAGCCATCCTCCATTTTCACATAACAGCCTGATCTTTGGAGCATAGCCATGTCAATAAGTGAGGAGAGGGTGTACTTTCAGGGTAAGAGCCATTAAAACTGTTAGAGCAAAGTTCTACTCTGACACACATGGGATTCTAGAGCTTAGGTAGTTTTCTGCCTCTTCTCTTTCTATCATATCTGAACTCTTCCTTGCATCAATGAACAAAAGTAGATTTTTCTGACCGCCTTCCATCTAACATGACAATGGCTTTTGTGTTGTATTAATGGGATAGAGTATTGGGTTTTCTACCACTCATTGGTAGAAGCCACTCTTTGTCTAGTATGTATGAGGGCAGAGTCCAGGGTTTAGGAAGGTTTTTCCACCCACCTATCTTTCAGTGGTACACATCTTCGCATTATATCAGAAAGGGATATAGGGAATGGGGAGATTTCATGTCTGTCACACTGTTGTTATGTACTGTAGAGTCAGTTCAGAGGCAGTTAATTGCATGGGAGGAGATTGCCTGTCCTTCTCCCGCAGAGCAGCTGGTGGCCTCGAGCCAAGTGCATTCGGGATTGCAGTGCAGCTTCTTGCCACTGGGCCACCTCCCTGTGTATCATACTAATGGCAACAAATTACCATCTTTTACTCACAGAGAGCCTGGGACATAGATGGGCTTCCCTAGATGAGTTTCTCTAGTCTCTGCTCCACCCTCAAACACAGGCAGGGTTGCACCCTTGCATCACTGGTAAGGCCTCTTATCCCACCTGCAGTCCTTCTCATAAACCTCTACCCAGTGGAGGCCTATAGAAAAAAGTTGGCAAGTGATTGCAGTTTCCTCTTATATCTGGGACCCTTGGAGATTCTAAAGTTATACTTGTCCATATGCATCCTTTAAAAATTCATTAAGTCTTCATTAAAATTTCAGCTCTTATGGTGACCACTTCATCCTCTCATGTTTTGCAAAAGTGAGAAAGCTCCTGCGTCCTAGCTCTCATCAGCAGAGCTTTGGACTTCAGTACATCTAGTTGCCATGGGACATCGGCATTCTGATGTTGTTAAGTGTCCTTGAATCACTTGTGCTCATTGTTGTTGTTGATTGTCGTCCAGTTGAGCACAACTCATAGAGACTCCATGAACAAAAGGCCTGAAGGTCTCTACAGCTATTGATACTTACCAAAGTTCATAGAGTTTCCAGAGGCATACTATTTAGGAAGTGCATGCCAGTCCTGCTTCCAAATCTGTCATAGTATGTTATTGTTGTTATGTAGCAACCTTATATACAGCAAAATGAAAAACTGCCCAGTTTTCTCCTTTATCATATCTTCATTTTTCCAAGCATTATGCCTTTTTATCAAAGACTGGCCCCTCCTGCCTACCCTCCAAAAGTATAGAGACAAGGTCTCACCATCCTTTCTTCTAAGGAGTGTTCTGGCTACACTTGCTCCAAGATAGGTTTGTTCATTCTCTTGGAAGGCCATTATAAACTCAATACTCTTTATCATACCACAATTCAAAGACATCAACTCTTGGTCTTTACTCACCATCCAAGTTTCACATGCACATGTTGTTGTTGTTATGTGCCGTAGAGTCGCCTGTGACTCATAGCAACCCTATGTACAACAGCTCTGAAGCCTGTCCTGTCCTGAGGCAATCTCACTGACTCTGACACACCTACTCCCATTGCCCTGGTTACTGTATCCATCTCATCCAGGGTCTTCTTCTCCTACACTGTCCCTCCTCTTCTCCAAGGATCAGTCCCTCCTGGCCATATACCCAAAGTATGTGAGATGCAGCTTCAAAATCCCTCCAAGGAGGAACTTGATTTCAACCTCTCCAAAACAGACATATTTGTTTAGCAAGGCAATTGAAAATACTATGACTATATATAGTCTTTGATCTTCATCAGTAAGTGCTTCAAGTTCTTTTCACTTTTAGCAAGCAAGTAATATCATCTCCAACATGTTGTTAATGAAACTTCCTCAAATACGATGCTATTTTCTTCTTCATGTAGGCCATCTTCTCAGATAACTTTTTCACCCTGAGAAGAGATTGCAAGATTCTGATTAAAAAAAAATATTTTGTAGATTACTCAGAGATTTCTCATATTAGGATAGAGGTAACATTTTATTCTGTCTAAAATGTAAGAAAAATAAATTATACTACCCTGTAGGTAAATGAGTACTGCTTTTTTCAATAGATATTTTTAGGGTCACTGTAGAAAGAAATTGTAAACATAAAGTACAAAAAGTTCCTACATATTCCCTTCACCATACACAGTTTCTCCTACTATTATGTTTTATTCCTGTGATACATTGATATAACTGATAAACTAATAGTGATATATTCTCATCAGCTAAAAGTCACAGTTTACATTAAGATTCCTGTGTAGTGTATTATGAGCTATTAAAATGTTATTATTCTTTAAGACTTTTTAGAGAGATTGAAAAGTACTCATATCTAAGTAGGAGAAAACTGGACATAGGGACACAAGACCGGAATGTCTGTCTGAAAGGGCTGAAGGAAGTAAGAATAGCACAGCCCTTCACTGCCCCACAGCAGAAAGCAGATAAAGAGTCCATATACCAGCCCATGATGCCTCTAGAGCTGCACCAGCAGTAAGAGGTTCGTTTCGTTTTTGCAGACTCACAGGCTTACAGGTATGGTACCAACAATGAAGTTTATTAGGGAAGGAAACTGGAGAGTAGGGGAGGCAAAGAATATCAGCCAAAACAAGTCCAGATTTAGTCCAACAATCCCAAGGCACAATTCCTCAGTTAGTTCAGGCTCTGGTTTCAGTTCAGCAGTCAAATCCAAATCATCCAGCAAGGTTAGCCCCCAAGCATACAAGCTTCTAACAAGCTAAAAGTCAGCTTCTCCTTAATTATCTGACAAGAACAGCAAACACCTTTAATTGTGGCCTTTATCTCAGGGCTCCTCTGCTTACACAGTTTCACCACAGTCTCTCTAATACCATCATCAGGGTCTCACCAACAGAATCTGCTGCAGTTTCCCTCAAGTCTTGCCACTCCCTGTATGTAAAAGCACTCTTTATCTTATCCTATTTCCACACTTGTTTATGATTTGCAAGACTATGTTTCTGCAGTTAAGGTAGCTGGAGACCAGAGGTGGCTAATGGGGGGAAATAAAAGCAGCCAACTTTTAGACTAACACCACAACTCTTATGGGGTAGTGTGTAATCTGTCAGGCTGCTAGCCAAAAGATTGACAATTCAAATTCTTTCCATGAGAGAAAGCTAGGTACTCTCCTCTCTCATAAAGATTTACAGCTTCAGGAACCCACTGGAGGGTTGCTATTAATCAGAACCAACTCAACAGACTTGTGATTTGAGTTAAAATTTGCAGAGCAAACTGATTTCCATTCATACACATTCCATGTCATTGATTTCAATCCCCACAATGTAAGAGCACTTCTGCTTCCTCCTGCTGTTTTCTGCTTCCATTCATCCTTCTTTCCTCACACCACTTTCTGAGCTTTTCTCTAGAACATGTTCTCTTTTGATCTGTCTGGTTGATTATTCTAAGATTGTCTTTTTCCCTTGGTGTTCCTAGTCACCTCTAGGCCTGTTTGGATGGAAGTTTGACTAGACTTAGGTAATTTCTGTTCCAGGATTGTAAGGTGGCTGTCTTAGTTCCACCAGTCTCTATCAGACCTGCCTACCTGGTCTATATTTTTATGTATAACTTTATCGTTTTATAGAAGGTGCAACTTTGGTGAGAAAGTCTAGTTGGAACACAACTACGTAAGTGATACCTCACATGGCTTTTCCCCTCCATGAAATAGAGAGCTCCTTGAGGACAAGGACCGTATCTCATTTGTCTCTATGTACCTAGTGTCTCCTTTCATGTCTGGCAGATTCTATACATTATGTACCTCTTTTGCAGAGTGAGTGAATGAATTGAATGAGAGGCATAAGGTATGATTCAGACTGTACCCAGCAGGGCTTCTTAGCTGAGAAAGTGTAGCTGGTGCTTGCAAGCCTGCAGACAGTAAAATTAGGGCATCTTGTACAACTTTGTTTCCCATTTTTATGTTGAGGCCATTTACTGATTCAATTCACTACCAGCTGGGCCTGTGAGATGTCCAAGTGACAAGTTAAGAGGATCCTCTTGGCCGACTCTTTCTCTATGATCTGCCACCTTCATGGTTACACTTCTCACAGTGTGCTTTGTTGTTGGCTTTTTAAGTAACAAACCACTGTCTATTCCTATTATGATCTTCCCAGACTCTAGCAATAAACAGCTCCGATGACAGCTGAACCAGATAGTCAGTGCTCACATGTCTCTCAGAACAGCTCCCTTAAGCACTTCAGTGCAGCTAAGTGGATAAAGCTGGTTTCAGCGATTTCCTGGGTGGCCATTGTGTCTGGAGATGAGACTCAGACCCGAATGACAGGGAAGAAGAAGGGCTTGAGGTGACAAGGCCCCCAGGCTCTCCTCGTCTTGCAACCCCAGACTCTCAAGTCTCAAGAAAGCTGGATAGTGATACTTACATAACAAGGACTATGTGCTGCCTTGAGGAGAGATTGTGCTACATTCAGCCCAAGGGTAGTGCACGTTTTGGAGAGAGACCTGGGAGGCAACCTAAGTCTCCATGGTTTTGCATATTCAGGGAAGGCCTCCTGAAAGTGGTAAATTTTTGTTTCTGCCAGAATCAAGATGGGCATATGGAAGAAGAACAAAGGACAGTTCGTGTATTATTATGAATAGGGCCATTGTTGTTGTTACATGCTGTCAAGTGGCTTGTGATTGATTCACAATGTCAAATAGGTCTGAACCCTGCTCTATCTTGAGCCAATTTCATTGTCTCTGACACATCTGCCCCCATTGCCCAAGTCACTGTGACAATCCATCTCATCCAGCATCTTCCTCTCTTGCACTGTCTCTCCACCCTTCCAACCATGATGTCCCTCTATAAGGACTGGTCCCTCCTGTCAGCATGCCCAAAATGTGTCAGATGAGCTTCAAAATACTTACCTCCAAGGAATAGCTTGGTTTCACCTTCTCCTGGATGGACCTGTTTGCTCTCTCAGTACTCTTCTCCAGCATCACAACTCAAAGGCATTGATTCCTCTTCTATCATCCTTAGTCATTTTTCACCTCTCTGATACATAGCAAGTAATTGCAAAGACCATTAAAGCCATTGTTTCTGGCTATAGCAGTCCCTCCAGCTGGTCTGTTGGCTTCTTCAGGATCGGGATCATGACTTCTTTACTCTTTATCCCAAGAACTTAATTTAGAGTTTAAGTTTTGATTGAGTGGATGACAAGAGATGTATGAGATGCCTAATTACAAGGCTGCTTAATTTCCTAAATCCTACATGGCTTCAAACTCTCCCTCAACTCTAACAAACCGAAAGTACAGCTGGTCATCAGTTCTCCTTGGTGGGGAGCTGGAAATCCGAGCCACAACATTCCAATTCAAAGCTCAACTCTTGCCCATTGTAAATAGTGAATAGGCTCTCTCTGCCTCTGTTTTCCAGCCAGGTTTTCTCACTAAAGCTGCACATTCTGCGTTTGCCTTCTAGTCATTAGGGAAGAACTTTGGTCACAATGATCGTGACGAGAAGAACATGTCATCTTCGCAATTTTTATGTCTACTTTCATAGATTCACTAAATTTGATACCTTGGAGAATAGATCCCTCTGTCATGAGCTCTTTCTTTGCTCCTCCTCCAGGCCCACTTTCATCCTTTTCCTTCCACCAATCAAGATTGGCTATTTGAAGCAACTCAATAAGCTCCCGTTTCCTCTAGCTTCTGCCAGTGGGCTGACCCAGTAGAAGACTGGAGTGAGAAGTGGAGTGGACAACTGAAGATTTTATTCATCACCACTATCTATCTTCCCTGAGAAGGTACCTTGGTGTGACCAGATCCCACCACTGAAGGTTACCACTCCTTTCAAGGCAGTTCTGTCTCCAGAACTTTTCTCTTACAGTCTCTGGTAGTCTCTCCCTCCCCTCACTATCTTGGACCAAGGATTGATAACAGTTCTGTTACAATACCAAGGGTACTGTTTCCTTACTCTCTACTTGCATTGGGAAAGTCTGCTATCTGAAACCTCTCCAAAATACAACTATGTCAATCTGGAGACTAAGGTGTGCCTGATCCAGGCCATGTTGTTGTTGTTGTCATCGTTGTTGTTATTGTTGTTGTTGTTGTTATGTGCCGTCAAGTCGCTTGCGACTCATAGCGACCCTATTTACAACAGCTCTAAACTCTGCTCTGTCCTGTGCCAATCTCACTGTCTCCAATACACTCATCCTGATTGCCCCAGTGACCAAATCAATCCACCTCCCAGAGGGCCTGCCCCTCCTGCGCCTGCCCTCCACCCTCCCAAGCATGATGTCCTTCTTCAAGGACCAGTCCCTACCGACAACATGACCAAAGTATGCCAAACAAAGTTTCAGAATCCTTGCTTCCAAGGAGCAGCCTGTTTTAACCCTCTCAAGGATGAATCTGTTTGTTTTATTAGCAGTCCATGGTACCCTCAGAACTCTTCTCCAACACCAAAGATCACAAGCATCAATTCTCCTTCTATCCTCCTTGGTCATTGTCCAGCTCTCTGACGCATAACAAGTGATTGCAAAGACCATGGCTTGTATCAGATGCACCTTAGTCTCCAGAGACACACCGTTACTCTTGAGTACTTTAGAGAAGTCTCTAACAGCAGACTTTCCCATCGCAATACATCTTTTAATTTCCTGGCTGCTGGTGCCAAGAGTGTCGATTGTGGAGCCAAGCAGACTAAAGCTGTGAACAATCTCAATCTCTTCACCACCATCCTGATGCTGCCAATTGGTCCAGTGGTGAGAATCTTTGTCTTCTTGATATTAAGCCTCAATCCATACTGAAGGCTGCAGTCCCTGACCCTCAGCAGCAAGTGCCTCAGGTCCTCCTCAGTTTTGGCAAGCAGGGTTGTGTCATCTGCATAACGCAGATTGTTAATAGATCTTCCACCAAACCTGATGCCGCATTTCTCCTCATAGAGCCCAGCCTCCCGGATGATCTGTTCTGCATACAAGTTGAAAAGGTATGGAGATAGGACACATCCCTGGTGTACGCCCTTCCCAGTTTTGAACCATGCAGTGTTTCCTTGCTCTGTTCTGACGACTGACTCTTGGTTCAAGTATAAGTTTTGCATTAGCATGATGAAGTGTTCTGGGATTCTCATTCTTCTCAGAGTCAGCCACAGTTTGTTATGGTCCACACAGTCAAATGCCTTTGAATAAAATCAAGCACAGATAGATGTTCCTCTGGTACTCCCTGTTTTCAGCCAACATCCATCTAACATCAACTACAATATCTCTAGTACCACAACCCCTAATAAACCCAGCCTGGACTTCTGGCAGTTCTCTGCTGATGTGCTTTTCCAGTTGTTTTTGGATAATCTTCAGCAGAATCTTGTTTGCATATGAAATCAGCGATATTGTTCTATAGTTTCCACACTCTGTTGGGTCACCTTTCTTTGGAATGGGAACAAATATAGATCTCTTCCAGTCCATTGGCCAAGTGGTTGCTCTCCAGATTTCTTGACACAACTTGGTGAGCACATCCAGGGAAGCATCTGTTAGCTGAAATATGTCAATTAGTATACCATCTATTCCTGGGGCCTTATTTTTTGCTATTTCCTTCAAAGCAGCTTGAATTTCTTCCTTCATCACCATAGGCTCTTGTTCATATGTTGTTTCATTAAATTCTTCTGATCCAGATCCAGGCCATAGTCTTTGCAATTACTTGCTATACATCATAAAGCTGGAGAATGACTAGGATGCTAGAAGGGAAATTGAGGCCATTGAGTGGTGCTAGAGAAGAGTGTTGAATATACCATGGACTTGTAGGAGAAAAAAACAGGTTCATCCTAGAGAGGGTGAGACCAGACTGCTCTTTGGAGTCAAGGATTCTGAAGCTTTATCTTACATACTTTGAACATGTTGCAAGGCAGGACTCATCCTTGGAGAGGAATGTTACGCTTGGGAGGGTGGAAGGACAATGCAAGAGAGGAAGACCCTTGATGAGATGGATTGATTCAGTGACTTGGATAATAGTGGTAGGTGTGTCAGAGACAATAAGGTTGGCACAAGATAGAGCAGGGTTTAGAGTTGTTGTACATAGGGTTGCTATGACACATAACAACCACCACTACCACCACCCTCTTTTTACCCTCCTCCCTAACTTGAGTGGGCTGTTTCCTTTTGGAGCCTTAACCCCTTATACTGGCCTAAGGGTCTATCCTTTTGTAAGTTTTTTGTGTATAAAAGTTTCACTTTTGCAAAGATATTACGTAGTTCACAGCATATACAGTATCTCTAACTAGTTTTCATAATGTCTTTTTTTCAGTTGATGAACCAATAAGGAGCTCTGTGTACTATGTTATATATTGCACTAAGGCCCCAGGAATAGATGGTATACCAATTGAAGTATTTCAGATAACAGATGTTGCCCTGGATGTGCTCACCAAGTTGTGCCAAGAAATCTG
>NW_006399794.1:3004241-3037458 GCF_000299155.1 Elephantulus edwardii
TGGTTGCTTTTTTTGTGTTAGACCATCCTTGCTTACCTGTTATGAATTCCACTTGGTCATGAGGAATTTTTTTTTATATGCTCTTGGACTCTGTTGGCCAGAATTTTGTTAAGGATTTTTGCATCTATATTAATCAGAGATATTGGTTGTAGTTTTCTTTTTTGGTAATATATTTGCCTGGTATTAGTATTAGGGTTATGCTTGCTTCATAGAATGACTCAGAGTGTTGCCTCTTTTTCTATTTTTTGTAATAATTTAAATGGAATTGGTGATAGATTTTTCTCTGAATATTTGATAGAATTCAGCTGTGAAGCCATTACTACATAACTTGGGAGGGACCAGAGAGCTTTATGCTGAGTGAACTAAATCAGCCTCATAAGGATAATACTACATAGACCATTATTGTAAAACTAGAAGGATAACTAGTAAAACATATGTGAGGATCCAAGGCGGGGGAAGCAGATGGATTAGGATGGATAGGGGGAAAATCTTAAGGTCACATGTTGATGGCTGAAGGAAGGGATGGTTTAAAGAAATGGGAAAGATCCAGCAGGGATCTAGAAAGACAGGGTAATGGTTGGCATAGTTCAATTTTAATTAATTTTATACAGTATAATGAATCGGAATGATTTTATAAAATAATATGAGTGAAGAATAATGTGAAATAATGTATACAAACCTTGTAAGTAAACCAATATAAAGTAAAAAATTAAAAAAAAAAGAAACATGGGAGTCTATCTTCAAAGATGTTATTGAAGGGTTTCCCAACTTCTGAGGACTGTTATGATGCAGGATTTCTAGTCCAGTACTCCTTAATGTCTACCTATGAGTTTGACTACATAATTGAAGGAGTGGAGTCCATTTAAGACCAGAAAGACCTCAAGAGTGCCTGGCTCTGCATTTAAATATTTTAAAGGCTGCCCTGTGCAAGAAAGAGCTAGGAGAAAATTGGGACAATTTCTAGGACTACTCTCACATAGAGTTGTCCAGAGAGAAAGTGACCTCATGGGAGTGTACAGCAGCCCATCAAAGGCGCTACAGTTCTGAATGGAGGTGGAACTGGACAGATGTAAGGGCTGTCAGGCCTGAAATTCTGTAATTCTGGCTTTCTGAAGATAAATTCCTGTGAAGGGCTTTTTTTTCTATACAAAAATCCTACAAGGCTTGCCTTTATACAAAGCATCATGAATATGAAAATGAGCTAAACTCCTGGTATGACAGTTCTGTTTCTCACACTGTGTGAAATTATCTACCTGTTATTTCATCCCATGCTTCTCCCAATCAGTTAATAGTTTGGAGGGCAGGACCCAGGTCTTAACATTTTGATGACTTCAGCACCTACCATGCAACCTGGGGTAGAGGCGACAGACCGGAGACTGCAGTTGATTGGATGAAGGAGTCTTAATAAAATTATAAATATTAAATGAAGACTTCCTGGATTCCAGATCTTAAGCTTAGTTTGTGGGAGATCAAAAAAATAAACAAAACTCTACTTTCATTGAAGAGATTGAGATTGTTCACAGCTTTGGTTTGCTCGGCTCCACAGTCAACACTCTTGGCACCAACAGTCAGGAAATCAAAAAACGTATTGCAATGGGAAAGTCTGCTGTTAGGGACCTCTCTAAAGTACTCAAGAGCAACAGTGTCTCTTTGGAGAGGAAGGTGCGCCTGATACAGGCCATGGTCTTTGCAATCACTTGTTATGCATCAGAGAGCTAGACAATGACTAAGGAGGACAGAAGGAGAATTGACGCGTTTGAGCTGTGGTGCTGGAGAAGAGTATTGAAGGTACCCTGGACTGCCAAGAAAACAAACAGATTCATCCTAGAGAGGGTTAAACCAGGCTACTCCTTGGAGGCAAGGATTCTGGGGCTTCGTCTGACATACTTTGGACATGTTGCAAGGAGAGACAGGTCTTTGGAGAGGGACATCATGCTGGGTAGAGTAGAGGGACAGCACAGGAGGGGGAGACCCTCTATGAGGTGGATTGATTCAGTGACTGGGGTAATCAGGATGGGTGTGTCAGAGGCAATGCGATTGGCACAGGATAGAACAGGGTTTAGGGCTGTTGTACATAGGGTCGCTATGAGTCGCAAGCGACTCGACGGCACATAACAATAAAACAACTTTATTGATATATGTGTGCGTGTATTTTTATTTTTACCCAAAATAGCACACTGAAGGGGGGAGAAAAATAATATTCAAGGACATTTCAGGGTAATTGACAAGGAACCCAGGTTGGTTAGAAAATTCCTGCTTTCTCCAATGAACACTTGTAGTCTTGCTGGAGTACACAAAGTTATATTTTCTACAATTTCAAATTTTTACAGAAATGGGAAGTGTTTTCTATTTAAACAAATATGCATATACTATAGAGTGGAGTAAATATTTGCATGAGTATTTTTTTAAAAAAACAACACAAACAGGAAACTTCAGGGGAATGCTAGGGTAGTCAGAATGCATTTCATGCTGGCTCTGGACCCTGAAGTGGACACTCTCTCTTCTCTCTTCCCTCTCTTTTCTCCTCCTCTCTCCTTATCTTCCCCTCCCCTCCCTTCACTTCCCTTCTCCTCTCCTCTTTCCTCTCTCTCTCTCTTTACTGTTGGGGCTGTTTGGTGGATTTGTTCTCCAGGGTCAGCTCAGAGTCCATGGGCACCCAGGGCAGACTTCCCACAGGAGGCCTTCCCCTCATGACAGACCCTTTTCTTGCCCTTATTCTTAGCACAGTACTTATGCAGTTTCCAAATGGAGAGTGTTTAGGGTAAAACAAAGATGTCCATTTGTGCCAAGAGATAAGAAAGATTTTTGCAAGAGTGTGGGGAGACTCCCCACCACAAATCAGAGGACCACAACTGTCCACTGAAGGACATTTGGCTCTGATTTGTAGGATGTGCTTTGATAAGTTGGTGTAAAATAAGCTAACCACTCAAAAAAAGAAATAACTTACAGAGCACATTTCCCAGGGAACAAGGCTTATTCTGCCAAAGAATTTCCCAGCACGTGAAGGGGAGGAGTTGTCAGCTTTCTCCCTCTCCAATCTCCAGCGCTGTCAGGAAGTCCAGCTTTGAGAACCTTTTGTACTGAAAAGCAAAGACTATAATTGAGTATTTCATTATGATTCCAGCATAAAATAGCTTTTCATTTCCATGTCACATGAAGGGGCAAGTATGGAACTGTCCAGCCTTGAGGGATAGCTCTGTTTAGGCCATGAATGTTTTCTTAGTTATTTTTAGTTTATGGATCCAGGGGTTGTCAGCCCTGCAACTCTTTCACCCCACAACGACCCAGGGCCTGACGGGATCACTTAGTCCTTCACTACCCAGATGGATCGATTCAGTGACTGGGGTCATGGAGGTAGGTGTGTTAGAGACAGTAAGGTCAGCACAGGATAGAGCAAGGTTTAGAGCTGTACATAGGGGTTTCGAGTCACAAGCGACTCAGTGACACATAACAACATTACAATTACCTACCTTCTACTCCTAAACCCTTCACAGCAATCTTCACAGACTGAATCTCACTCAGGCACAGGTGAGTGCCCTTTAAGAAACAAAATACTGCAGTATTTATTGAGTAAATGGAGTGATGAATATTCATAAAATAGGAAGATCTCTTTACAAAAGACTTAATCTCAGGATTTCTTTAAATAGCACTAACATCCCACCCATGCTTTGAAGTATTTGATTTTTAATCATTAACTACTTAACCTGGAAACTCCTGAGCCCACTATGCTTAAATCTAAAGATCCACTGGGCCATTTGCCCATGGAAAATTAATTAAAAATGAAAGTAGAGTAGGAAACAAGAAGAGAAGCCCTGGAATTATAGACTTCAGCACATAGCCAGGCACCTGGAAAACGTCTTGAGGAAGTGAGACCACCTGTCTTCTGCCTCTATAGTCCACTTCGGTGGGACAGTGCAAACGATAAGGCCATTCCAGATCTCTCCTGAAAGGGGGTGATGATTTCTTTAAATGCATTAAGTCCTGGGGCCCCCTCAGTGTATACCTGGAACACAGCCAGCAGCAGTAGCGCCAACAACCCACCACTGAAGCCAAGTCAATTCTGACTCACAGCCACTCTGTAGGATAGAGTGGAATGACCCTACACTGACTCCAAAGCTGTACATCTTTAAGGGGGCAGGCTGTGTGTCTAGCTTCTGTGAAATAGCTGGTGGGTTCGAACCACCAACGTTTTGGTTAACAACCCAACACTTAACCTAAGGTCCACCTCCAGGACTGCTGAGCAACAGCACCCGGACACTTAAAAAGACAAATTGAGGAGTTCTATTGAATCTGATTTCAAGGGCTATATCCTTTCACCATACCTGTTCAATCTGTATTTTGAGCAAATCATTGCAGAAACTGGACCTTATGAGGAGGAGTGTGACTTCAGAGGAAGGCTCAGAGGAAGACTCATCAACAGCCTGTGTTATGCAAATGACACAACCTTGCTTGCTGAGAGTGAGGAGGACTTGAAACTCTTACTGCAGAAGGAAGATCAAGGACTGCAGCCTTCAGTAAGAATTACATCTCAACACCAAGAAAGCAAAAATCCTCACCACTAGGCCAACAGGCAGGCGACATCATGGTAGGAGGAGGAAAGATACAAATTGTCGAGTATTTCACCTTATTTAAATCTACAGTCAGCAACCTTGGTACTTGCAGTCAGGAAATCAAAAGACATGTTGCATTGGGAAAGTCTGCAGTCAGGGACCTCTCCAAAGTGCTGAAGAGCATGGAAATCAGTTTAATGACTAAGGTGTATATGACCAACCCATGGTTGTTTCAGTTGCTTGCTATCCATCTGAGAGTTGAAAAGTGAGTAAAGATGACAGATGCAGAATCTATGCCTTTGGGTTATGGTGCTGGATAAGAGTGCTAAATATTCCATGGACTGCCAAGAGAACAAAGACATCTATCTTGGAGAGGGTGCAGCTCCTTAGAGGGATGGATGGTGACACTTGGTCTCACTTACTTTGGACATGTTGTTAGGAGAAGCCCGTCCTTAGAGAAAGACTGCATTCTTGGAAAGGTGGAGGGTCAACAAAGGAGGAGAAGACACTCAACCAAATGGATTGACACAGTGACTATAACAATGGGCTCAAGTGTGACAGAGATGACGAGGACGGCACAGGACAGGGCAGGGTCAGATCTGCTAGTCAGAGGATCTTTGAATTTACTGTGAGTCTTAGTAGATTCAAAGGCATCTAACAATAACAACACTAAATTAGAAAGTTAGGCTCAGCAATCTAAGTTTTAGAGTTTTGCTTTGTTTTTACCTTTTATTGGATTTAGGTAAAAGTTTACAGGACAAAGTGGCTTTTCATTCATCAGTTTATCAATATTTTATTTCATAAACAACATGCCTCTGGAAACTTTATGAACTTTGATAAGTGACGATAGTTATAGAAAGGCTTCAGGCCTTTTGTTCATAGGGTTGCTATGAGTTGTGCTCAGACTCGATGGCAATCAACAACATTGATTTCAACCCCACAGCACACAATGTAGCAGCATTCTTCCCATCTCCTCCCTGTGTTTGCCATATCCATTTGTCCTTTCCTAATTCTTCCTGCCTTCTGACCTTTATCCCTGGCCAAATGCTACCTTTTGATTTTGTGTAGTTGCTTGTTCTATGGTGTGTGTGAAGCCCTCCAAGGGACTCTGGTACCTCCTAATCATTTACCTAACCTAAATCCTTACTGGGGGGAGGGGAGGATAATCTGTGCTACCTGTCCCGTTCTTGGGCACACCCAGCACACACTTGGGAATATTAAGGTAGAGACGTTTCTGAATGTAATCTGGGGTCTGCTTCCATGAGTGTTGATGTGTGCGTAGCAGGTGCTTTATGTTGACACATTTGGCATCCGGACTCCTCCTCCTCTTCCTCCTCCTTTTTGCAAATGAAGGGAGTGGAGTTCATAGAGTGAGTGGCTCAACTACCTCGAAGGGCCAGCCTCCTCACCAGAGCCAAGGCAGAACGGAGTCCTCTGTTCTTTGTTCCGGTTCTGAGTACCTCTCCTGCCCTTTCTAGTCACTACTCTAAAGGCACCCAGAGTTAGGAATTAGAAATTAGGCTAGGGGCCTGGGAGCCCGCTCTAGGAATTATTATTAGCCTTTTTAATTCTATACATTCAGTTTTCTATTTATTTTTTTTAATGCTGTTTCCATGTTTAATTTGCTTTCCATTCCAATTAAGCTCTCTGTGTGCTAGAGCTTCTCTCCTGCCAGGTTTAATTGCCCTTATTTAAATTCTTTAATTAAAAGTATTGTGTGTTTCCAGATCCTGTAGTTGTAAGTATTACACAAATAATTTAGATGGTCAGACTGGTAAACCAAGTATCTGTGCCATCCACAGAATTGAGAGGTCATTTGACTGAGGAGCCCAACTTCAAACACCAATACCCCTGGGCCATCAGATTGACCAGAAGGCTGCCTTGTGGGCCCTGATGTTAGGACAAGAACCTCCAAATGCCTCTCCCTGCTTCATCCCAGTGAAAGGGGAACGTTTCATGGTTAACCTGACCATGGAACCCTGGGCAAGTCTGCAAACCTCAGTCGTTAATCCTGCAAAATGAAGATAATCACAATGACCATATTGTAGGTATATTGTGAGACATATGAGAGATGAGTGTGTAACCCACCTGCCTCACAGTCTCTGCTGTGCTCACACCCATTGATGCAGCCACTGTTAATTCATCCCACGGAGAGTCTGCCTATCTCTCACTCTCACGGACCTTCCATCTTTCCGAGCGTGTCATTCTTTTCAAAGGAACTGCCCCCTTCTGACCACATACCCAAAGCATGTGAGGCAAAGCCAAGCCTCACCATCCTTGCTTCTGAGGAGCACCTTGACTGCACATCTCAAACAGAGTTGTTTGCTTTTCTAGCAATCCATAGTAAATGTAATTACCCACACAGCAATTCAGAAGCTTCAATTCTTTGATTTTCCATATTCATCATCCAACTTTCAGATGCCTAGGAAGCAGTTGAAGACAGTATTTAAAATGGCAACCTTGCTCTGCACCTCTTTAAAGAGGACCTTTAAAGCAGGTTTGCCCAATGCAATATACAATTTCTTGACTCCCACTGCCGAGGGGTGCTTATTGTTGATCGAAGTGAAAGGAAATCATTGATAAGCTCAATCCTTTCTCCACTTCTCGTGTTACCTATTGGTCCAGTTGTGAGGATTTTTAGGGTTTTTTTTATGCTGAGGTATAATCCATACTGAAGGCTGTAATAGGTGTTCAGAATCCTCTTCATTTCCCACAAGCAAGGTTGTGTTATCTGCGTATTGTAGGCTGCTGATGAGTGTTCCTCTAATCCCAATGCCATATTCTCTTCATACACTTTCTTGCGAAGTTTCTTGGTAGCATAAATAGTTAACCTTTCTAACTGACTGCTAAATGAAAACTTGAACGCCTGCAGAGGTTCATCAGAAGAAAGGCCTGGTGATGCTTGCAGCCTTACAGACCTCGTAGAGCACAGATCTCTGCATAAGTGGCATCACAATAAGTTGACATCAATCTGACAGTAGATTTGTTGTTGTTGTTGTTGTTGACTGCTTGGTTTGGTTACTCTTTGTATCTCAGACCCAAAGCTTGAAGTTAGAAAAGTATCAACCAGTGATAACACCAGACTTCCCCCAAGGGTGATGAACTAACCAGGAAGGAATGGAGCTTTGCTGTTTTGTGAGTGGATTTTGCTCAGAGAGAAAGACCATCTGGTTTGGTTAGAGCAAAACAGGATTGAGTCAGGAGGAGATGGTGAAAGTAGTTCACCAAAGAGAGGACTGACTCCTCTCTCCACACACCAAATGTGTCCCAAGGAGCATCCTGGGCTCTGCCCAGAAAAGTCAAGGTGACCTCACAACAAATTCTGGATGTCTCCAGGCAGAGTGTCGCCTTAACCTCATGCTCCACCCTCCCTGACAAGCCCAGACACACTCCTTGAGCCATCTTCTCCTTCAAAAGCTCCGATTTTGATTTTGGCTCACTACATTTCCCCACAGCCTCCCAGGAAGCCACACTGGCTGCCTCACCCCAAGGTTACCACATTTCCTGTCTCCAGGGTGCTGAGGGCACGGTTGGGCCAGGGTTAGGGCCTGGGAACTGTGCGATCTGAATCTCTGAAGGAAGATTTTACTTCTCAGAGGCCTCCACTTCTACCTCCCTCTCCCAACCCTTGACAAGGCTGAGAGGAAAAGCACACCAGGTTTGAAATGTCCCTTGTGGCTGATGGAGGGGATTGAAGGCCCCTCTGTCTTTGGGTGCATTTCTCCATCATCAGGGATCTGTGAAGCAGCCTGCTGCTGTTGGCAGGGCTGGCCTAACCATGAGAGAAGTGCAGTGGTCAGGACCATTAGGGGAGTGCACAGGGTGTTTACTCTGATGCTCTTCTATGTTTGTCAGGGACTTTCCCCCTATTCTAACACTAGGAATCTTGCAGCCTTATGTTGCTTTGTTGTTTTATAGCTGAAAGGGACTTCCCATCACCCTCCGCTTCCCATCCTCCCAGTAAGCAGGGCGGAAACTATCAGCTGGCCCTGCAGACAATAGAATCAGAAAATGGAGAGGCTTTCTCTAGGCTGCAGAGCTGATCCCGAGAAAGGAAGCCAGGTCTTTAGAGTCTAGTTCAGCATGCTTCCCTTTGGACACCACTGCCAAAATTCTAGCAGACCACGATGACTCCATGGGCTCCAGAACAGAACTGCACTCCACAGGGTTTCACAGCTGTGCATTTTTCCATAACAGACCACCAGGCCTTTATTCTGAGGTTCCCCTAAGGGGATTCAAACCTCAGGCTTTTGTTAGCAGCCCAGAGCTTAACCATTTGCACCATCCAGAGACTCCAAAGAGATACTGTGAATTAGAAAGCTGAGCTAGTTTCATGCCCACTGACTCTGGTCCCAAGAATGTGGGGATAGACATATTGGGAAGCTGGCAGAGTACCAGGGGTGGTTGCAGAGGCTAGCTACAAGCTCCTTAAAGAAACAACAGGAATACGTTCCAGCCTGGGTGTGGGTAACAGATGTACAAAGGCTTGAAGCTTTCAAGAATTTACATAGGAACTATAGAAATCCTGGCGGGCTACATAGAGTAAGTGTCACAAATAATGCCAGTCTTGAGACCCAAAGTGAACTGTAGCATCTGAGAGGACAACTGAGACTGTCCTCCACAGTTGAAGACTTCAAAAGCATGATGTGACCACTAAAGTACCAGGTTCTGTGAAGGGATCCTATTGTCCAGTGCTTTGTGGACATTTCTTAAGGACATAGCACAACTGGAACATTTTCCAAGACAGCCAACTTATCTGACAAAAGAATACAAAACCAGCCCAGCAGAAGTAATCAGGAAACTAGGAAGTTTAATCTGGAAAAACACAGACCCAAACGGCAACATCACAATAGATAGAGAAAATATTTTGCTTGGATCTACAATAAATACCTTGATACCAGCACTCAGGCGACCAGGAGGTATATTGCTTTGGAAAAAGTTTGCTGTCAGAGACTTCTCGAAAGTCCTGAAAAGCAGTGATGTCAGCTTAAAGACTAAGGTGCACCAGCGTGATACAAACCATGGTTTTTCCAATTACCTGCCAATGTATCTGAGACCTGGGAAATGAATAAGGATGACAGATGAATTGATGCCTTTGAGTTGTGATACTGGAGAAGAGTACTGAATATCCCATGGACTACAAAAAAAATTGAATATACATCTCAGAGAAAGTGGAGCCATAATGCTCTTTGGAGGCAAGGAGGGCAAAGTTTTATCTCACATACTTTGGACATGTTGTCAGGAGAGGCTATCGCTTGAGAGGGACATCATGCTTGGAAAGGTGGAGAGTCAGCAAAAGAGAGGAAGACTCTCAACAAGATGCATTGACCCAGTGTCTATAGCAACATGCTCAACTCTGTTGGAGAGGATAAGGATGATACAGGATAGACAGGGTTCAGGTCAGTTGTTCATAGAGTCCCTATGGTCATACTTGACTCCCCAGCACCTAACAACAGCAATGGACAAGGCCATGACTTTCGTCTGTTGGGGGGAAGGAGTAAAGCAGCAGCAGAAGAGGCCTGAGTGTGGAAGCCCAAGGGAGTAGCCTAGGACCCCTTGTGGTTGCCCTGACATAAGGAATTCAGTTCAGTAGATGGAGAATGTTAAAAAGGTAGAGAAGCTCAGGGGAAGAACGTGCTTATTGAAGAGGGCTCTGTGGTGCTCAGGGTTTTACTGTTAAAACTGGCAACCCTAGCCGTTGACTGACTTTGCCAAGTGGATGAGCATGAATATGCAAATAGGGCAGGTTAGCCTGTCCATAAGGAGATTGACTAGTATTGCCATGAAATCGACCAGATCCAGCAGCAGAATTTGAGAGTCTCAACCTCAGCAAAGAAGCAAGAGTGTGACCTTTAGGGCTAGAGATCGTTGTGCCAGCCAGACCAGGGCCTGCAGGAGCAGCAGCGAGAGCAGCCACAGCAAAGAACTGAGACCTGGCGTGAGGTGGAGCAGACCTTGGACTGTTCTACACTGTTAAGAGTCTTTGGCCCAAGTTCCTTGGAGAATAAGGATAATGAAGGGGTAGGGTGCAGGAAGCAGTAATTGGCAGGACTGAGAGCCAAACACTGCAAGGCTGAAGGCTCAGGTACATGTGAGCACATTTTGGAAGCTGTCATCACTGAGTGATTGTATTCTGCTGCTAACCTGAATAATAGCTTTTTAAACTTCCCTAATATAGTTCTGTATGGTCTAGGAGCTATTGTAGTGAATTTTTGACCCAGTAAAGCAGTAAGATTAGTGTTAGAATAAGTAGAAAGCGGTACAGGAGTGTGGAAGACATGTCTGACCTCATGGTAATTGGTTTTGTGTGGTTGATGTTGTTGACAAGAACAGTTCCCCTTTGTGGAGCTGATACAGGTCTGATAAGAACATCCCCACACAGCCTTTGCTCCTTTTACAGCTGTGTTAGAACTTTTGCAAATATCGTTTCAAATAGAATTCAAATTTTTATCTTCAGTGTACCAACAGGTATACTAGGTAAGTATACAGACAAGAGTGGATTGGTTTACTCACGGCCGTATGTACTTCAACCCTCGCAGACACTGCCAGTTTTCTATCTAGAAATGGGAACCAGGCCTCTGGAGTCATCAGTGCTGACTTGAACAAAACCCAAGCTCCTGGATACTATCAATTGGACCACTGAGCATGGACCCTAAAAGCCAGAGTTCCTGGGTCACTGACGATGCTCAAATTCAGGTTAATCATGAACCAAGGCTTTTTAGAACAAGGCTTCAGTCAATGGCTGTTGTACACCCTTCCAGTGTACCCACTACCAGAGGATGGTGAAGCCCATAGGTTGTGTGCTACTAACCACAGTACCCACTGCCTGCCATTGAGTCAATTGCAACTACACAGCCGCCTACACTAGGTCTCTGAGGCTGTAAATCTTTTTGGGTAGGGCAATATTGCCTGCCTTTCACCCAAGACATAGGTGATAGATTCAAACTACCATCGTTTCAGCTAGCAGCTGACATGTTAAGCCTTACCCAACCAGACCTACTACTCCTGCTACCTCTCCATTGTCCGGTGCCATGAAGTCGATTATGACTCATGGCAGCCCTATCCCACGCCATCCTCACCATCTCTGCCAGGCTGGAGCCCACTGTTACAGTGGGAGCCGTCAAAGCAAACCAATACTCTGTGCCTCAGCCAGGCAGAGATCTTTGTCCCAGCAAAGAACTAGTGGGCTGTGAAGAAAATGGAAAGAGATGGTCAGAAGGAGCATCTTGGGAGAAAGTCACCACTCTGAGCATGTGGTTTTGTGGGTATGTTCAGCCTCAGGCATCTGACCACGTGAATAATCTGAGCCCCGCCAGCCTCTAGGCCTGAGACTCCCAGATCTCCTTGCATGTGTTGTCTCTGTGCCTGTTGACCTTCTCTCTTCCCTGCTTCCCTAGGGAGGCCCCATCCAGAACCGCAAGTCCAAGCGCTGCCTGGAGCTGCAGGAGAACAGCGATATGGAGTTTGGCTTCCAGCTGGTGCTACAGAAGTGTTCGGGCCAGCACTGGAGCATCACCAATGTCCTGAGGAGCCTGGCGTCCTGACCCCATCGGGGAGCCGCCTCTGCCCGCCCCTTTGCTACTGTGTAGCACCTGCTGCCATGCTGCCTGCTGTCCATGTGCGGTTGTTTGGAGTCTAGGAGAGCCAGGTCAGTGGGCCCCGGAAAGAGCTTTTTATTTCCTATTCAATTTTCATGGAGTTTATAGAAAGATGCTGACTGGTGGGTGAGGGTATCATATCATAAACTATTTTGCAACTGTAAATATGGGATAAGTGGAAATATTTATAACTGACAATAAAACACTATTGATTAAGAAAAGGGTTCTGGTGGTCATTTGGTGCTCTTTGGAGACTGAGGCCTGGCTCCTCTGAACTTGGAGTTCTCAAAGCCAAAGATACGTCGCCATTTGCCCTTTCTGCTTCACATCCTTGAGAAAGACCTCTACATACTGTGCACAGTAGGAGTCGCTTGTGCAAGCTGCCAGCTTGTTCTGTGAGGCCCAGGGCAGGCAGAAGAGCACTGTGACCATGATCCCCACCTCCCAGGGTCGTCTGCTTCCAATTCTCCCCAACAAGGTTCCTCCTCTGCAAGGCACCCTGGCCTCTTAGTTCCTGGAGAGACTGAAATGCTCAGTGGACAGTGTCCTCTCCAGAAGTCTCCAGGTGCCTCTTTATCTCCCAAAGCCATCTGCTGCTCAGCCCCAGCAGAGACACTCACCTGCAGCAAATTCCTCTCCCCCTGATGAAGCTCCTACAATGATCACAGCTCCCTCCCAAGTATGGCTGCATGTCAACCCATCCGCACAGCCTCAGGAGACCATGGCCCTCAGAGAGGAGCCACCTTTCTTGGAGCCTATGCACAACCCTCCAATAGTTCTGGTGCAGTATTTCTTTCCTAGTCCATTTCCTAGTGTTGCTGTTTTCATTTTGAGGGTCTCCTGCTCTAACACTCCTTCGGCTCTCTAGCTCACAGCAATGCAATGGTAACTGAATGATAACTCTAACTAGAAAGAACTCTTTCTGGACAGATTTCAGCCCTATCTCCTCAAGTTCTCTGGAACCTCCTTCCCAGGGTCTCAAGCCCAGGCATGTGCTTGTTTGAAGTCAGTATTTTATAGCCAAAAACCAGATTGATGGTTTTGTTATGTGCCATCGAGTTGGAGCCAACTCACAGCTGACCTGCCAGTGTGTTTTCAGAGACAATAAATCACACAGGAGAAGAGAAGACTGCCCATCTTTCTCCCATGGTCCAGCTGGTGGACTCAAATTGCCCGACTTTGAATTGGCAGCACAACTCCTTCCCACAAGGCCACCAGAGCTCTGCTCTATGCACTCATGGGGTCCAGAGGACAGAAGGACCTGCTATCTCGCCCGTTTGCACATCAAAAGGGATCTGCTGCAGGTGAGCTGAAAGGTACCTGGTAAGCAGTAGGGACCAACAGGGGCTTCCTGGGCCACCACCAATAGACTGCTCTTTAAATTCTCCTGAATTCCCAAGGAGTTCGTGGACTCCTTGCCTCTAGAGAATGCTCAAGGCATTTGCCAGGTGGTTCACAGCTCATGGCCATCACCCAAGATTTTACCCTAGGGAGCAGGAGCACCCCAGGTAGAAAGCAGAAATAGGCACTTGTAATTGTAGACACGGCCTTGCCTACTCTCTGGAAGTCACAGTTCTTATATCCTCCCTGTGCTTATTTCCCTTCTTAATTAAACTACACTTATTCCTGGGATCAATTCAAAGCCACATCTGCATGTGATTGTACTGTCACTCAGACTTCTAAATGTCCCCTCTGTTCAGTTTACTCTCTGCCCACCTGTTCTTCACTTCTAAACCATCACCATTCTGTTTTTCATCATCACCCCCACAGGATGCCCTATAATAGTGGGGGCCCAAAGTGTAGCTCCTGGGCCAGCAGGAGTGCAAACTTGTTAGAAATGTAAATTCTCAAGCTCCTTATTCAGATACTCTGGGGTTGAAGCCCAACAAAATACACTTTTAATAAGAGCGCACATAATTCTAAGGTCTTGTTAAAGAAGCTTGAGACTTACTACCCAGCACCAATCTCAGTCAGTTCACATCTGTCCTCAGCCACTCCTGTTAAGGCTATTATCTCCAATATCATCCATACTGCTCTCCTTATTCACACCATCCTCCGCCTCATGTCGAGAGAGCCCAGAAATACCCCGTGTACCTGCCAGTAACACTAGTGCAGAGTGGAAAGAATAAGAGTGTGGACTCCAGCCAGATGGTCTGCATTCAAATCGCACGCCTACAGCTTGCTAGCCAGGTGGTTTAGGACAGTTACTTGACCTCTCTGTGACTCAGCTTCCTTCTTTTTTTTAAAAAAAAATAAATTTAGTTGTGTGTGTGTGTGTGTGTACCGTCAAATCGGATCTAACTGGTACAGGAGAAGATTGCTCCTTCTTCTCCGGCAGAGCATCTGGTGGATTCAAACTGCGTACCTGTTGGGATTGCAGTGCAGCTTCTTGCTACTAGGCCACCAGAGCTCCCTCAGCTTCCTTCTTTTTTAAAAGTCAAGATAATAGTCGTATCTAATTTATGGGGTTCTTGTGAATATTTAATGGGTTAATTTATATAGAACCCTTCAGACCATAATGAGTACAATGCCAGTCTGGTGCCCTAGGGAGTTGTGACATGGACCCAAAAGCTTTGCATCTCTAGCAGTTTGAATCACCAGCAGCTCCAAGGGAGAAGGACTGGCCTCAGAAACGCGAGGGAGAATCAAGTGTGAGTCGATTCGGACTCAATGGCAATGAGGTGTGGAGTACTATTATTAGTTCACCCTCTGAGACCTTGATGACCAGTTGCTGTCACTGATGCCCACACTCACCCTTGGCCATGCCGGTCACCATTCATCTCTCACTCTACCCGTACTAACACCCTCTTGTGTCATAGCCATCTTCCTGGAGGTGTTGACATGTTCAATGCCTTTAAACCCACACATCTTTAGTGTCCTATCAAATACCTTCTACAATAACCCATTCCAGCATCCACATTCGAAGGTACAGACTCCACAAAGCGCCTCACTCCTGCGTAAGCCTCTATCTGTAATTAGAGATAAGTGGATTTGGAGATTATTAACAGGAAGGCAGAGTACTTCCCTGGGACACCAATTCACCGTCTCCTGCAACACAGATGCCCAGCCGCTGGACTAAAAGAAGTTCTGAAATGGCTCTTGAGAACCCTCAACTCTGAAAACGGAAACCTCATGGTTAGCCCATGCTCCTCCTTATCTCAGAAATACAAAAGACATTAAGTCTGAGGCTATGTATTCCTAGGGCAGAGGCTCCGGGTGGGTGTAGCACAGAGGCAGAAGGTCCAAGGTGTCATCAGAGGAGGAAGAGGAGGCCCCAGCCCACCTCCACTTCAGCCCTGTTACAGCCTCATCTGGCTGCTTTTCCCACGGTTGCTGCAAGCTAATTAGCAGCTGGTTAGGGGCTCTTTGAACACCCGGAGTGAGATCATTATTTTGCTTAATGATTTGCACATTAAACAACTTTGTTTCCTATTTTCACTCTTATTAGAAAAGGCTCCTCAAGCCTGCTCATGGCTTCTGACAGCCAGTCAATTCTACTGCTTGGCTCACAATCCAGTGCCACTGTCCAGCCCCCAGCCCTATCTATGTCCTGAACAGGGAAAGAACACTATGTGCTCTTTACTCCCCTTTGGCAGATGGGCACAGTTGCCAGTGCCACAACGGCAGAAGGCATAAGTGCTCTGGTCATATCCTCACGTGCCCTGTAGGCCACTGCTAAGAGTTCCAGCACATTCCCACAGGTCGTGCAGCTTCCTGCGTCTCTCCCTGAGGCCTTGGACCTAACCTAGACAATCAGGAATACCAAAGAGTTTAGGCCTCAGGAACAAACACCATCCCACAAGGGTGAGTCTCTCCCTTCTGTGCAATGATTGAAGGACTTTCTCAGAGGTATTGGGCCCCAGTCGTGTATCTTAATGAATACTTTACTGGCCCCCTGTCTCATCCCCCCACTTTGTCTCTGTGCCTATCAGGATCACCTCCAAATGCTTGCCTAGGAGTGTTCTCATGGCTTTACCTACCTCCTGGGCACCAGGGAAATCTAAATCTGCATCTGCATTGGGATTAGTCCTGTGAGTGCTGAGCCCGCCCACCCTGCGGACAGAGAGCTGTGTGGGTTTGCGTCAGACAATGCCAACAAGACATGTTTAAAATGGACCCTTCCACCCTCCCTCCAAAGCCCTTCACAGCGACCAGCCCTACCCTCCACCAGGTGCTCCAGTGGGCACCCTGGCCACTCACACCCCGCCCCATATCAAGTCACTGAGTGCATTCGTGGTAGCCATGCTTCCTAAACAGTTCAGAAACTATTCCCTGAGCCTCTCCATCTCTCCCCGTCTCTAGTCTCACTCACTTTCCATCTCATCTGTTCTCTACACTCATTGGGATCTTTCTGAAATGCAAATGTGATCAGATTTGTTCCTTGTCTAAAACCTTCAGTGGGTCTCATCAAAAGATTGTAAATGACTGCTCGGCCAGCAGCCCTCAGAGCTTCCTCCAGCAAAGTGTACAGAGGCCAAATGTTGGAAGCATGCAGGTCAGGGCCTTAGACACAGGGTGGCTGCGGGTGGCAGGAGCCCCTGGCTTCCTGGCAGGCACACTCACTGGGGGTCTTTAGCCCAGACCCACCCCTGAGGGAATATGACTGCCTTGTGGGTCCTTTGAACTTTTTTTAAAAGGAGAAGCAGCAGAGCTGTGGTGAAGAGCAGTCCCAAGCCCAGCTCTGTGTCTTTTCAGGAGCAGATAACCTCAGTAATCTGGATCCCACAGGGAGAAGGATGGGCATTGCACAAATGGCAGGGAATTTGTGTGTGAGTACCTGAGTTGTTCATCATCGCCCTCTGTGTCTACATTCTTCTTAAGAAAAGTTGTCCAATCACACCCCCAGTGGTCACCCCATTTGAACCATGGCCATGCCTTCTTGCCTCCAAAGAAGGTTCACCCTGACCCCCCATGTAGGTATCAAGGTTGGAAAGCAATCAATCAATGACTAAGTTAATAAAGATAAGCTGGGTCAATCAAACTATACCTGGGAATTTGCACCATTATGTATCTCAAAAATCAGTTAAGTTAGTAAAAGAGGCTAGGAGTCATAGAGATGTACAGAAACAGACCTTGTCACACTAAAATAGCAAACAGACCATTTGTAGGATATATAAGTTAATAGTTGCCTATATTGAAAAGATTTCTGAAACTCAAGCTTCCACGGATCAAAAGTACCAGAGTGAATGAGCATGAAATGAAGCACATCAACGGCATGTTTGGTCTTTGCCTCCTGCTCTTCTTACCTCATGCTGCTTCAGAATTTTGCATAAATATCTGGGGTTATCTAGGAGATGGTCTCTGTGAGGAGAAGTGTGGCATCAGAATTGGAGGAAGACTCATCAACAATCTGCGTTATACACATGACACAACCCTGCTTGCTGAAACTGAGGAGGACCTGAAGCGCTTGCTGCAGAGGGTCAAGGACTGCAGCCTTCAATATGGATTAAAGCTCAATATCAAGAAAACAAGGATTCTCACCACTGGGCCCAGTGGCAGTATCATAGTGATGGATGGTGAAGAGATTGAGATTGTTCACAGCTTTAGTTTGCTTGGCTCCACAGTCAACACTATTGGCACCAGCAGCCAGGAAATTAAAAGACATGTTACACTGGGATAGTCTACTGTAAGAGACCTCTCTCCAAAGTACTGAAAAGCAACAATGTCAGTCTGGAGACTAAGGTGCATCTGATACAGACCATGGTCTTTGCAATCACTTGCTATACATCATAGAGCTGGACAATGACTAGGGATGATAGGAGAACTGATGTATTTGAGCTGTGGTGCTGGAGAAGAGTGTTGCATATTCCATGGACTGCTAGTGGGTGAAATCAGGCAGCTCCTTGGAAGCAAGGATTCTGAAGCTTCGTGTGACATATTTTGGACATGTTACAAAGTGGGACCAGTACTTAGAGAGGGATGTCATGCTTGGGACAGTGGAGGGACAGCACAGGTGAGAAAGACCCTTGATGAGATGGATTGATTCAGTGACTGAGGTATATTGGCACAAGATGAAGCAGGGTTTAAGACTGTTTTACATAGGGTTGCTATGAGTTGCAGGTGAATCGAAGGCAAAGAACAACATCAACATTGGGGACTGAGTATCATTAGGCTGTGTTTTGGAGCCTCTCCTTGACTGGGATGCTACAACCAACGGGTCATCAGTTCCATATCTTGTCCATGGACCAAAATCCTTGGTCACGGCCCAAGCCGCACAGACTCTCTAACTGCATTTGTGACATCTGTCCTTACTCTATATACACTTTTCTTAATCCTTCCTTCCTTGGACTCTAGTCTCCTTTCATCTCTGACAAGAAAGGGGGCTGAAATTCAAGCCTGTCAGTTTGTATCTGGGGGAGAAAAATCACAGGTCAGAAAGGTCCTAAAAATGAGAAGAATAACAAAGATGTAATGATTGCATCTTGCTTGGACTAAGCATTGAGGAAAATGCTTCCCACTTTACAACTGATAAAACCAAAACACAGAAAAGTCAAACCACTTCATAAGGATGCATAACTAACTTCGTAAGAGGCAAAGGTTGCCCTTGAATCCAGGGAGCCTGATTCCACAGCCTACCCTCTTGGTCTCCTCTGCTTCTGTCAGGGGCCTTGGGACCCCCTTAGTTGCCAGAATTTGAATTTATGCACCCTGGTGCCAGTCCTTGTTACACTACCATGCCACTCATCATACTGTACTTCCTCCCAGCCACCTGACTGCCTTTGCATTTGCTTGGAATCCACGAGACATTCCAGGGCCTCTGGGACCCAGCCTCTGTGGGCTCCACATGCTGCCAGAGCTATAAACTCCACTCTTCTTTCTATTCCCCAGTGAGCCTGACCTTCCAAATGTGACCACTGTGAGAGTGTGATTAATGAGCCAATTATTTCTGGGGAAGACATCGTGCAAAATAAATAGCCCATTTCCCTTCAATTTACTGTTTTAATAAATAAATAGCGCTCCATGCTCTGGTTTTGTTTATTGCTGCTCATACCTGAAAGTTTGTGATGAATTTCTGTGTTGTTCGTTTCTAAAATTAATCAGCTCTGCCTGATGACTTTGAAATATAGGATCACATTTGTCCTTCGATGTTAACAGTAAGACAGCTGGGCAGAGACAGAGGAAAGGAAGATTTGGTGAGAATGGTGGCCAGGGGGTGGGACACTAGGCAGTCTGGGTTCAGCCATGAAGGTACTGAAGGGTCCACCTGTAAGAACTGCAGTCAGAGACACCCAGACGTGGCTGCATGATTTATGGTTCTCGGAAAACCACCATTTGGCTGATTTGGTCAAATTGGGAATATTGAACAAAAACAATCTATGGAAACCCCACAAGATGGCCCACAGAGCCTTTACTTTTTCTCCAGGAGTCCTCAGAGATTGTGTGTCACCTACTCATCTGTTTTCCTACCTAAGGTGCCTGTGTATTATGTGCAACAGACACAGAGAAAACTAGTTGGTAGCCTGTTCCCTCTCATGAGGTGTTCACGATCTGAAAGGGTGTCTTGCATGCAATGATGGATAGTCCTAGATATTCATTGTGATAGGAAATAAAAGAAACTCAACTACAGACTGTTTATAATTTGCATTTATATGCTAAACACTAACATATATCTTATTAAGTCTCACAATAGCTCATGAAATAAATATTAGGTACTCATTTTACAGATGAGGAAAGAATAAGAGGTTCAAATGGGATTAATTCACCCAGGATCTCAGCGACCATAGTGAAATAGTTCGTATAGTACAAGCACACTGTAGCATTTTGTTTTATTTTCTTTTCCATATAGATAAACTTTGTGTATGTTTGTGTTTCCATTCACATGTGCACTTTCCCATCTCTGGCTGGGAAATTCAGAGGACGCAAGAGAAGTCAAATTAGAACCTGGCTTCGGTGGGTGAAAAGGAGTTTTCTTCATGAAAAACGTAATAGAAAGATGTACCAGATAGACAAAGAAGTTTGACTTAGAGTGATGATATGTTTTTTATTGCATTTTGTCTCTCCAAAGGTAATGTTGAAGTCCATAAACTGAACAGATCATGAAATCCATAAACTCAACAGTTACAGGAGTAACTGAAGTTATTCCAAAAACTGTTAAGTAATCTGATTTGGAAGTAAGATCTTTGAAGAGATTATTCGTTAACACAGGTCATATAGGAGTAAGATAATTTGTAATACAATCTGAACTGTCCTTATAAAAGATGAGAGACTCAAACAGGTAGAAGAAAGACAACTGTGTAAGGATACATCTACAAGCCTAATAACGCCTGAGGCTACCAAAAGCTAAGGGACTCTGATGGTGTAGTCTGTATGGAGTTGTGTTTCTAACATAAATTCAAATCTACCAGCAACTTCTCAAGAGAAAAGTGAACAATCACTTCCTGTGCAATCTAGATCCTCTGAAAATCCACGGGTGGATTTTACAGTAATGAGAGAGGATTTCTTTGAGACCAGAAGCTATTCTATAGACTTCAGGAGAGCGTGGTCTCGCCTTCACACTGGTTTGGACATTAAGCCTTCAGAACTGTGAAAGAATAAACCTGTTGTTTAAGACCACCCAGATACAGTACTTTGTTACAGCAAATAACAGACAGCAAGCCAAAGGGAGAGGATGAACGAGGAAGGCAGGGAGGAACACAAAGAGGGAGGGAGGAAATGGAATGAATGAGTGCTTGGTTGTTTCCTTCCTGATAGGTGAGGATTTAGAAACATAACCAGCTGCCATGAGCTCAGTATCTAATGTGACTGGGAGTGACTAAGAACTTCAGCTTTGACTCCCAGACATGAAACCATATGGGTTCTATCTATCCCAAATTCCCAGTTAAGAAGGTATTTTACTGGGGATGGAGTCCTGACTGCAGACCTGGGTCCAGAACCATTATTGGTTTTACCAGACTGTTTCTCCTAGGGAATAGATAATTGGTCAGGCATTGACTAACCCCTTCCTGGGACTCTACTACTACATTGACTTATCTTTAAAACCTTAGCATTTCTACCCTTTGTTTTCAAGTATTCTCACCTCCTCTTCACCTCATCCATCAAGTTTGCCCCAAGCTGTTGCCCTAAGCTTAACTTGAATGTACCTTTTGAAACAGTGGTTTGCATTGTTAACCTTTTGAGAGGCAATGCTACCCCCTACCCAGTTTTCTTCTCATCCTAGTTGTGTTCCTTTAGCTTCAGCTGGCAGAAGAGGACCCACTATGCCCAAGGGCAGTTTTGCCAAAAACCCTCTTGGATAACACCAATAAGATGGATTGTTTGCAGCAGATAAAAGATGTCAGCCTGTCTTTTCTGACTGCCTGGCCAGACAAAAGTCATTTTTTTCCTTGCTAGGAAGTCCTGCCCAACAAGCTGAATAAGGGACATTCATTCATCTTCCAGTCTATTCTTTCTGGACAGATGTGACCAGCTGTAAAAGATGACTTTTATGCAGTTATTTACAAAGACCAGTATCAGCACTGTCCTACATACTTATTTATAGATGTAAGCATGTACAGGAGGGTCACTATGAGGTAGGTTTGCGAGTGCAAGGTGGTGGATGAGCATATGCATATGTACTCATGAAGAGACAGCACACATTTAAAACAAACAAACAAACAAAAAAACCCCACCCATTAATACCAGAAGCAGAAGTGGGCCATAAAAATTCTTAGCTTAAAGCAAACACAAATGCACCAGGTAAAGTCTTATCTGTCCTTGCAAGGTAAAGAATTAACTAGTGTCAACGTGACACAAAAAGAGTGAAGGTGAGCAAAGTAGCCAGCCCATCAAAAGCCGACCCACATGACTGATCCCCTGGCCCACCAACCATGCTCTCAATCTCCCCGCCGACAGTAGCACCCAGGAAGGCCTTAAAAACAATTGCACAGGGGGACTTGGGGTTTTTTTCCCTCGCCACCTTCCTACTGAGGGAGAAAGTCTCCACATGTGGAATTATTTTGGAGAATAAATGCTCTTGTATTTACATGCATGTAACTTGCATCTCTTTTGAGGGGCATTTTGTGGACAGAACACCCAAGGGGGACTATTTATATCCCTAAAAGGTGTTTGGGAACCTCTTGTAGGTTTGTGGGTTTTGTGGGTCTTGAATATAGTGCTTGTATGAATGGGTGTATAGGTACATTGTGTTTATGTATGTATATAGATACTAGTTTGTATATTTTTTTAAGGTTTGTGTGTTGTTGTTTTTGTTTTGTTTACTGGACTGTTCTAATTCTCTTAAATTTATTTTACACTTATCAAACAATTCTTTGGAGAATGTACACGGATCTTCTGTAGTCACTAATTTAGTGACTACCTAATAGGCAGTGGAATGAGAACCTAGAGAGTGGGAACATGCTCAGTTTGGTTTTTCTGGTCCTACCATTCAGCATTCACTCAGACAAACATATTTAACTGCTGTGTGCTGTAGACAGGAAATAAAGAGACAGTCACTGTCCTTTGGAGCTTACAGCTGAGACAAATACTAACAAATAATTAAACAAATCCTATAAAATCACAATTGCAATGAGTACTAAGAGGGATATATATACACCAATTTCTTACAAAGATTAAAAGGTAGATTCAACCTATTCAGAGAAATGAAAGGCCAATTCCCAAAAAGTGACATTTGAGTTTATTTAAATGTTTAAGAAATGTTAGTTAGAGGACAGTGGAATGTGCCTGAGAATAGGGCGTGGAAAGGCCCAGAGGGGGCTAAGAGAATGTTCAATCAAGCATGTGAGATCATAAGTCAGATGTAACAATGACAAGGAGTCAAAGAGGCCATGTGATGTAACTAAGGTTGTAATATTCACAGTTCCCAGACAGGCACATAGCATGTCTGTAGGGTCACACAAAAGTGGGACAGGACACAGGGCAACAACAAAGGAAGAGCAAGAAAGTAAGAAGCTGCCTTTACTGGGCTTTCAGGGTGACTCTAAATACTTTGTTGATAGTCTCTGGCTGGGTCGTTATGTTTTAATAAAGTTGCTACCTAGGTATAAATGGTTTGTTCAGTTTTTATTTCATTAACAATCAGATCTAAACTGATTGGTCATTTTTATTTTATTAGCAATCAGGTGTGGGCTGGAAGCTTCTTGTTTAAACCAATCATGACTTGGTGGATGGGCCTTTGTACCTAAAAATCAGTTTGGCCTAAGAGCCACAGGCCCAAGGACCTGGTGTGAAGACTGATTTGCTATTAGAGTTACAAACTAAATTGGCAATTTGTTCTTTTGGGGAGAACATTGTTCTAATACAGCACTTGTATGTTTCTGTGATACTTACAGATATAACACTGGTGTGTCAATAGGTTTTAGTAGAGCTCCCAGATTAAGACAGACTAGGAAGCAGATTGGCAATCCACTTCTTAAATAACAAGTTTTTGATAACTCTATGGACACTAGAGAGAAATGCAGATAGTTGTAGTAGTGTAGTGGTAGAGCCCAGACTGGAAGTCAGTTGAAATGAGGAAAAACAATAACAAACATCTTTTAATAATTGGAACATGAAATAGATGTACCTTCAGTGTTGGAAAACTGGAAATTGTAAAAAAAAAATGGAATGCACGAACATCTGCATACTAGGCGTTAGTGAGATGAGATAGACCAGTTTTGGACAATTTGAATCAGATAATCATATGTCATATACTATGCTGGGAATGAAAAACAGAAGAAGAATGGTGTTGCATTCATATCAAAAAAGTCACCTTAAAGTTCAATCCTGAAATACAATGTTATGAGTGATAGGATATTATCCATACACATACAAGGGAGACCCATTAACGCTAATATTATTCAGATTTATACACCTACATCTAGAGCCAATGAGGAAGAAATTGAAAATTTTTACCAAATCTTGTATTCTGAAAATGAATGAACATGCAATCAAAATGTGTTAATGATAATTGGTGACTGGCAATAATTGGAAACAGGGAAGAAGGAATAGTAGTTGGAAAATATGGGCTTGGTGTCAGAAATGAGGCTGGAAATAGAATGATTAAATTTTGTATTTATAATGATTTAGTCACTGAAAATAACTTTAAAAGACAAAAATGATGACTTTACACATGGATCTCACCTGATGAGCTGCAGAGGAATCAGATTGACCACATTTGTGGAAAAAACATCACTGGAGAAGCTCCATATCAGCAATCAAAACTAGACCAGAGGCGGATGGTGTGTCAGATCATCACTTACTCATATATAAGTTCAAATTGAAGCCGAAGAAAATAAGTCCACAGGAGCCAAGATATGATATCTTGAGTGAATTCCATCTGAACTTCAAGATAATCTTCGGAATAGATTTGAGGCATTAAACACCAATGATGAAAGACCAGATGAGTTGTGAAATGATGTCAAGGATATCATCCGTGAAAAAAGCAAAATGTCATTGCAAAAACAGAGGAGAAAAAACTACGATATATCATCTCACCCCAGTCAGAATAACAAATTTTAACAGAACAGCAAGCAACAAATGCTGGTGAGGTTGTGGAGAGACTGGAACCCTTATTCACTGTTGGTGGGAGTGTAAAATGGTGCAACCACTGTGGATGGCGGTATGGCACTTTCTCAAAAAGTTGCAAATAGAGATACCATTCGACACAGCAGTTCCATTACTGGGAATAAACCCAAAAGAGACCATAACTGACATCCACGCAGATATATGCACACCCATGTTTATCATGCAATATTATTCAAAATGGGTGATCCTAGAGGACATTATGCTGAGTGAAAATATCTCAGTCACAAAGGGACAAAAGCTAAATGGTGCCAAAGTTGTAGAATGAGGCTGACATTGGGGTTGGAGTAAGACTGAAAAAAGCTGGATAAATTATGTTTACTGCATTGAAACATGAGGGAGAGAACAGATTAAAAGTAATATATGACTGGGTATTATGGTTATGACAATAGTCCAGAATGAGGATGCATAGTGCAGTGTACTTGGGGTGGGGGGATTGATTATATAACAATGAAGAAATTTTTCTTTTACTTTTCAAAGAAAAGAGCTAACTGGGGGTGGGTAGGGGTGGGCAGGGAGAAAAATGCAACAATGAATGAATGTAAATCCAAAATATCTATAAATGTTCATTAAAATAAATCCAGAATTAAGGTTGCAAAGTGGAGTGTGTTCGGGACAGGGGGATTGTACACCAATGAAGAAGTTTATCTTTTGCTTTTTGAAGAGAGGAGCAAACTCGGGGCAGGGGTAGGGGGTGGGGGAAGTTGTAGAGAAAAAGTGCAACAATTAATGAATGGAAATCCCAAATCTCTGTAAATGTTCATTAAAATTAATAAAAAAAAATACAGAGGAGAAAGAAAAAAATAAAAATGGATGTCAGAAGAGACTAAAAATTGTACCTAGAGCATTGATAAGCCAAAATAAAAGTAAAAAAAGCTGAACAGAAGATTTCAAAGGCTGGCTTGGAAGGACAAAGCAATGTACTATAATGAAATATGCAGAGAGCTTGAATTAGAGAACAAAAAGGGAAGTAATCTGCATTTCTAAGCTGAGAGAACTGAAAAACAAATTTAAACCTCCTGTCAAATGTTGGAAGATGCTATGGAGTAGCATCCACTTCTGAAATAACATGCCCCCAGAAACTCTATGAACTTTGATAAATGTTGATAGTTATAGGGGGCTTCAGACCTTTTGTCCACAGGGTCACTATGAGTCATGCTCAACTTGAAGGCAATCAACAATAACAACAATATGGGTGATATTTTTAATGACCCAGAAAGCATCAAAAGAATATGGAGGGAATACACAGATTAAATGTACCAAAAATAACTGATCTGCACTGAAAAGTTTCAGCAAGTACCATATGAATAGGAACCAACGGTAATAAAGGAGGTAGTGGAAGCTACATTGAAGTCATTGGCAAAAAACAAGGCCCCAGGAATCGTTGGGATATCAGTTGACTTCTTTCAATTAAAAGACTTAGATGTGCTTACTAGTTTATGCCAAGAAATTCAGAGAACAGCTATCTGACCAATAGATTGGAAAAAGTCCATATTTATTCCCATTTCCAAGAAAGGTGATCCAACTGAATGTGTAAACTATCAAACAATATCATTAATATCATACGCAAGCAAAATACTGCTGAAGATCATTCAAAAACAGCTACAACAGTTCAGAGATAGGGAACTTCCAGAAGTTCAAGGAGGATTTAGAAGAGGCTATGGCACTAAGGATATGATTGCTAATGTCAGATGGATGCTAGCTGAAAGTAAAGAGAACCAGACAAATGTCTACTTGTGCTTTATTGACCATACAAAGGCATTTGCGTGTCTGGATCATAACAAGTTGTGGCTGACATTGAGTGGAATGGAAATCCTAGAGCATTTAATTATGTTCATGTAAAACCTATACCTGGATCAGGAGGCTGTTGTGTGAATAGAGCAGAGGAACACTGTTGTTGTTGTTATGTGCCGTCGAGTCACTTGCAACTCCTAGTGACCCTATGTACAACAGTCCTAAACTCTGCTCTGTCCTGTGCCAATCGCACTGTCTCCAACACACCCATCCAATTACCCCAGTCACTGAATCAATCCACCTCATAGAGGGCCTTCCCCTCCTGCCCTGTCCCTCCACCCTACCAAGCATGATGTCCCTCTCCAAGGACCGGTCTTTCCTTACAACCTGTCCAAAGTATGTTAGACAGAGCCCCAGAATCCTTGCCTCCAAGGAGCAGCCTCGTTTAACCCTTTCCAGGATGAATCTGTTTGTTTTCCTAGCAGTCCATGGTACCCTCAATACTCTTCTCCAGACCACAGCTCAAAGGCATCAGTTCTCTTTCTATCCTCCTTAGTCATTGTCCAACTCTCTGATGCATAACAAGCGATCGCAAAGACCATGGCCAGTATCAGACGCACCTTAGTCTCCAGAGAGACACCATTGCTCTTCAGTACTTTGGAGAGGTCCCTAACAGCAGACTTTCCCATGGCAATATGTCTTTTCATTTCCTGGCTACTGGTGCCAAGAGTGTTGATTGTGGAGCCAAGCAAACTAAAGCTGTGAACAATCTCAATCTCTTCACCATCCACCCTGACGCTGCCAGTTGGCCCAGTGGTGAGAATCTTTGTCTTCTTGACATTGAGCCTCAATCCATATTGGAGGCTACAGTCCTTGACTCTCTGCAGCAAGTGCTTCAGGTCCTCCTCAGTTTCAGCAAGCAGGGTTGTATCATCTACATAACGCAGATTGTTAATGAATCTTCCACCAATCCTGACACCACACTTCTCCTCATAGAGCCCAGCCTCCCGGATAATCTGTTCTGCATAGAGGTTGAAAAGGTATGGAGAGAGGACACATCCCTGGCTTACGCCCTACCCAATTTTGAACCATGCAGTGTTACCCTGCTCTGTTCTGACGACTGCCTCTTGGTCCAAGTATAGGTTTCTCATTAGCACGATCAAGTGTTCTTGGGTTTCCATTCTTCTCAGAGTCAGCCACACTACATGGTTTAAAATAAAGAAGGGAGTTTTTCAGGGTTGTAGTCTTTCTCATACGTATTCAATCTGTATGCTGAGCAAATCCTTCAAGAAGCTGGACTCTATGAAGAGGAATGTGGCATCAGAATTGGAGGAAGACTCATCAATAACCCTGCATATGCAGAGGACACAAATTTGCTTGCTGAAAGTGAGGAGGACTTAAAGCACTTGTTTCAGAAAATCAAGGTATGCAGTCTTCAGTATGGATTGCGTCTCCATATTAAGAAAACAAAAATTCTTCCCACATCATGATGTTTGGAGAAGAGACTGAAATTGTCAACAACTTCATCTTACTTCGATCCACAATTAACACCCTTGGTACCAGCAGTCAGGAAATAAAGAGACATTGCACTGAGGAAGTCTACCATTAGGGACCTCTCCAAAGTATTGAGGAGTAAGGATGTCAATTTGAGGACTAAGGTGTTCCTGATCCAGTCCATGGTCTTTGCAGTCACTTGCTATGCATCTGAGACATGGACAATGAATAAGGAAGACAGATGAATTGATGCCTTTGAGTTGTGGTATAAGAACACTGAACATTCCATGGACTGCCAAAAGAACAAACAAATATGTCTTGGAGAGAGTGCAGCCAGAGTGCTCTTTGGAGGCAAGAATGATGAGGCTTTTCCTCATCCTCATATACTTCAGGCATATTGCTAGTAGGGGCTATTCCTTGAAGAGGGACATTATACTCAGAAGGGTGGAGGGTCAGGAAAGGAGAGGAAGACCATCAATCAGGTGGCTTGCCATGGTGACTGCTGCAAGGGCTCTAGTGTGTCAGGAAGTGTGAAGACGGCACAGGATAGGACAGGGTTCAGATTTGCTGTTTACAAGGTTGCTTTGAGTCGTATGCAACTCTACGGCACCTAATAACCACAACCATGTAAGTGTATGTTCCCAAGGAAACAATCAAATAGTACCACATGAGGGAAGGGACATGGCTTCCCAAGGAGAATATTGAATGGAATTGATTGGAGAAACTGATGAGAATTTCCAAGCGGATTATCACATGAGACCAACTCCTGTTTGTTTCAGTGTACCAGTTGCTGTTAGTGGTCACTGAGGTAATCCCAACTATGATGACCCCCCACATGCAAAGTAGAACTGCACCACCGGCTTTTAAAGGCTATCACTTTTTAAAAGTATGTTGCCAGATCCGTCTTCTGAGACATCTCTGAGTACGTTCAAACCACCATTTTGGCTAGATTGATGATTTGATTATTTATTCTAATCTAAAGGAGGCCTGAAACTATGGAAGAGGGCAAGGACCTACTGCATGTGTTGAACCCTAGAGATTTGCTCTTCAAACTTTGGAATATCAAGAGAAATAAAAAACAAATTTGAGTTGTTAATGTAGAGGATCTGCAAAGAGCTCATGTGTGCAGAATTTAAAAATTGAAGGGGCTGCTAGCTGAAAAGTTAGAGTGAAAATTAAGTGGAGACTCTACCATGCAAGGGTCTTTGTAGACCATGTTAAAGATGGATGAGGTATTTATTCTTGGAATGATGGAGGCCATTGTTGGGTAATCAAGTGTTATAACCAGGGTCTGCTCTTCTGCTAATTAAAGATGACTAGTGGGGAGTGAACCCACCTTTAAGTAGAATAGTTAGGTTATCTCAGCAGCCAAGGTAAGGAATGATGGCTTAAGCTTATGACAATAGAGAAATGAAATAAATTACTTAGATTCACTTAGACGGTAAATTATGCAGATAATGGTGGTGGTTTGGATTTGTAGCATTGAGGAAGAGAGGAGTTGGGGTTGGAGAAGATATCTTTCAATAGGATGGAGGAGGGCCAGACTGGGAGCAAGATTTGAACTCAGCCTTAAAACTGTGTGAGAATACATCATGATATTTCAAAAAGAAGATGTCAGGAGAATCTGAGCATAAGGACATGTGGGCCTGGAGTGTGCATATAGCAAGTGTTTCATCATTTTGCTCTAAATTAAGGCTCCCAGTTTCTCTCTCTCATCCACAATTTCCTCTCATCAGGAAACAATGATAGCTGTGAGGAAATTTAGAATGACTTATCTTGGAAGTAGACTTGGGAAGGAGAAGGCGTTATAAACCCAAGTCATTAAAAACTGCCAGTTGTACAGAGTTTTACAGCTTGCAGGGGCTCTAACTCATTTGAGCATCATATTCACCTGGGATTGTTAGATCCATTTGAGGTTTCATGACTTTTCCTGAGAAATCATGTATTAGATCCAGTAAACTACTTTCTTATTATCATCGGCCTTCCAAAAGAATTGGGACTGTAAAAAACTCCCCTTGTAAAACACTTACGTCCTTGGACACAAATTAAAAAGGCAAAGGAGAGACAACAGAGGCACCTAAGACGTAGTCCCTGTCCTTGAGGACATCATAGTCTGGGAAACAAGAGACCTGGTTGATTATAAGAAATAATCAGTGGATATGATAGAAACCCCTTTTCAATAATATTTTTTTTCTGATTTAAAAGTACTGCATATCTGGTGTAGACAATGGTATATTCTACAACGGAAGAAAAAGAAAAGTATCAGCGATACACTCCAAGGTGACCATGTTATCATTTTGTGGTTTTTACTTTGGCCTTTGCCCCCTTGAAAGTGAGCTTTCCAGTTACTTAAGTCCACAAATTGCCTTTTCTATATCAGCAGTCAGGAAATCAAAAGGTGAATTGCACTAGGTAAAGCTGCTGTCAGGGACCTTTTCAGAGTACTGAGAAGCAATGATGTCAGTGTGACTGACTAAGATGTGCCTGATCCAGTCTGTGGTCTTCACAATTACTTGCTATGCATCAGAGAGTTGGATAATGATGAAGGATGACAGAAGAAGAACTGATGCCTTTGAGTTGTGATGCTGGAAAAGAGTCTTGAACATAACACGGACTGCCAAGAAACAAATAGGTCTTCCTTGGAGAGGGTGAAACCAAGTTTCTCCTTGGAGGCTAGGATTTTGAAGCTCCATCTCACGTACTTTGAGTATGTGGCCTGGAAGGACCGGTCCTTGGATAAGGATATTATGTTCAGAAGGGTGGAAGGATAGCACAGGAGCAGAAGACCAGATGAGATGGATAGATACAGTAACTAGGGCAATGGGGGGAGGTATATCGGAGTCAGTGAGACTGGCTCAGAACAGGGCGGGTTTCAGAACTATTGTACATAGGGTCTCTATGAGTCACAGGTGACTTAACAGTACATAACAACAACAACAACATATAAACTAGTTTCACTTGGAGTTTGTAACTTTCAATCACAATAATCTCGACTACTAAAGTTATTTTGAGAAGCAAATCCATTCAATTACATAATCCATTAAAGTACTTAACACAAACCTTGATGTTGCTGTTGTTATGTGCTGTCAAGTTGCTTGTGACTCAGTGACCCTATGTACCACAGCCCTAAACCCTGCTCCATCCTGTACCAATCTTATTGTCTCTGACACTCCTAGTCCCATTACCCCAGTCACTGAATCAATCCATCTCTTTGGGGGTCTTCCTCTCCTGCACTGTCCCTGCACCCTCCCAAGCATGACGTCCCTCTCCAAGGACTGATCCCACATTGCAACATGTCCAAAGTATGTCAGATGAAGCTTCAGAATCCTTGCCTCCAAGTAGCAGCCTGGCTTCTCCATCTCCAGGACAAATCTGTTCATTCTTTCAGCAGTTTGTGATATATTCAATACTCTTCTCCAACACCACAACTCAAAGGCATTAGTATCAATTCTCCTTCTATCCTCCCTAGTCATTGTCCAGCTCTCTGATGCATAGCAAGTGATTGCAAAGACCATGGCCTGTTTCAGGCACACCTGATTCTCCAGACTGACATCGTTGCTCTTCAGTGCTTTAGAGAGGTCTCTAACCACAGGCTTTCCCATCACAATACATCTTAATTTCCTGGCTGCTGGTACCAAGAGTGTTGACTATGGAGTGAAGCAAACTAAAGCTGTTTAAAATCTCAATCTCTTCACCATTCATCATGATGCTGCCAGTCGGCCCAGTGGTGAAAGACTGCATTTCTTGACCTGTAGCAAGCACTTCAGGTCCTCCTCAGTTTCAGCAAGCAGGGTTGTGTCATCTGCATAATGCAGATTGTTGATAAGACTTCCTCCAATCCTGATGCCACATTTCTCCTCATAGAGCTCAGACTCCCGGATAATCTGCTCTGCATATAGGTTGAAAAGGTATGGAGATAGGATACATCCCTGGCATACGCCCTTCCCAATTTTGAACCATTCAGTGTTTCCTTTCTGTGTTCTGATGACTGCCTCCTGGTCCAAGTATAGGTTTTACATTATCACAATCAAGTGTTCTGGGATTCCCATTCTTCTCAGAGTCAGCCACAGTTTGTTGTGATCCACACAGTCAAATGTCTTTGCATAATCAATAAAACACAGACAGACATTCCTCTGGTAGTCCCTGCTTTCAGCCAAGATCCATCTAACATTAGCTGTAATATCCCTAGAACCATGACCCCTTCTAAACCCAGCCTGCTCTTCTGGCAATTCTCTGTTGGTGTGCTGTTTCAGTTGTTTTTGGATAATATTCAGCAGAATCTTGCTTGCATGTGATATTAATGACATTGTTAGATAATTTTCACACTCTGTTGGATCATCTTTCTTTGGAATGGGAACAAATACAGATTTCTTCCAGTCAGTTGGCCAAGTGGATGTCCTCCAGATTTCTTGGCATAACTTGGTGAGCACATCTAGGGCAGCATCTGTTAGTTGAAATATGTCAATTAGTATACCATCAATTCCTGGGGCCTTATTTTTTGCCAATTCTTTCAAAGCAGTTTGGACTTCTTCCTTCATCATCACAGGCTCTTGCTCATAGGTTGTTTCATGAAATTCTTCTGTGTCTGCAAATTCCTTTTGATATAATGTCTCTGTATACTCTTTCTATCTTATTTTAATACTTCCAGGATCATTTAATATTCTGCCCAAAGCATCCTTAAGTATTGCAACTCAAGGCTTGAATTTCTTCAGTTCCTTGAGCTTAAGAAATGTTAAGCGAGTTTGGCCCCTTTGATTTTCTGACTCCAGCTCTTTGCACATTTTATTATAATACTTTACTTTGTCTTCCCGTGCTGGCTTTTGAAATATTCAACAATATTCTTATTTTTGTTCTATTTATTGAGATGATGGGATGAGACATGCAGAAAGCTATCTAGAAGAAATATTTAAGAATTCCTGGGGGGGAGAAAACGGCTCCAAAGAGGAGAGGAAACGAAGCACATAACACTGACTCAGTAATAAAGCTTTGGTCAGCTTTAGTTACTATTCTTAATACTCAATAATATAGTATTAATAATATATTAATATATTCTTATAATGATATGATATGTTGTTGTTGTGTACCATCAAGTTGGAACCGACCCATAAATGACCCTCCAGTAGATTTTCAGAAGCAGTTATTCACACAGGAGAAGATTGCCTATTTTTCTTCCACTCAGTGAATGGTGGATTTAAGTACATTCCTTGAACACCCTTGGGATTGCAGCATGTTTTCTTGCCACTTGGTCTTCAAAACTCCCTATTAATATAATATACTGATATTTATATTATAAGATAATATCTTGCTGTTGTTACTGTTATGTACCCTCGAGGCAGAAGAGAG
>NW_006399794.1:3037733-3044955 GCF_000299155.1 Elephantulus edwardii
ATAATTCTTAATGCTGCATCTCACTCTCTTCAACTACCTCCTTTATAAGTAAGCCCAGGTCTAAATTCTCTGAAGAGGGATAGGGTAAGGTAAAGCAGGACAGGACACCAGTAAAATGGAAAGATTCTGTTGATACCCTAGAACAATCACAGTTACAGCCTAGAACACAAAGAACTGTAACTTAGGTTGACTACACGTAGACCTATACCACACAGAGTACAGGTAGTGGAGAAAGGCAATTTTTCTTGCTTTGCAAAAAATTATGTTGTTTTTATGTACCATTGAGTCAGGATGGACTCATTACTGAGCCTCCAGTAGGTTTAGAGGCAGTAAATCATATGAGAGGTGTTTGTTTCTCTTTCTCCCACAGAGCAGCTGGTGGATTTGAACCACATGCCTTTGGCTTGGCAGCACAGCTCCTTACCCATTAGGCCACCAAAGCTCCCTAAAGAATATAAGGCATCTTTTTATTTTTTTTATTTTGAAGCATCTCATACTGAAATATTGATTAAGGCTAGTTTATTCTAAAAAACTCAGTGTCCTCCCCCCTTAAAAACCCCAAAGTTAATATTTTTAAAGACATTTCTTCTAATATTAAACTAATTGTATTTACTAGATGTAGACACTGCCAGAAAAGTGAAATACAGGTTTTCCTTTGGGTGCTCAAACATAAAAGAGGAAAAAATGTCTTTTTTTTAACTGGACTCATCAAAGTATATCAATAGCATCTGTGACTTCTTCATATGAAGCTAATGGATCTTCATAAAATTTGAACCATAACTTTGAGCTTATATGTCCCATCTGTTACCCTGCTAAGTTAACCATTGTCTGTATGACATGCTGAGAATTGCCATTTGAGGAAGAACTAAACGTGTTTGAGCTGACACTATTATAATTCTTTATCTCTCATGCTGCCCTGCATGAGAGCAAAGGAAGTAAAAAAAAAAAAAAACAGCATAAGTTTTAGAAGACTTGTTGAAACTGGTTTCTTATTGACCCCTTTTTTCCCAAGAGTGCTGTTATGCTGTGTAGCTCATTCCTAGGATCTGAACCCCCACACTTTCTTGGGTCAATTAGGGAAAGCAGGAAGGAGCACTATCTTTCTAAAGCACCTATTCTTTCCAGTTCTCTCCAGTAAGAGAATTAAAGTCTCTGCACTTATCTTTTCTTAGCTCTTTGGATTGCCCAGATACAAACTAATCCTCTTTCTACAAAAGGCCAAAGCATGATCCCTTAATTCCTTTTATAATTCCTTGTCTTTGCCCTGGGTCTGAGCAGTTGCTTCCTTTGCAACTCTGAATATAGCTAAATACTCTTGCAATCTCTGAGAGATCACAGTGTGGGTACTCACTAAGAACAAGGACCAGAAGAATTGTAAAAAGAATGGTCCATGCAATTAGGTGATGACAATTCTGCAAACCTGGAGAAATTATACCACTTTCTAGGAAAAGGAAACCTCCTTAAATGAGCACATGAAGATATCAAAATCTTGAATGGGAGAAAATGGAATTTGTTTTTTTTAAGAACATACATTCTAAAGGGAGTTTGACTGTTAATCCAAAGATTGTTTCTCTGGCAGTTTGAATCCACCAGTGGCTCCTCAGGAGAAATATGGGCAATCTCTTTCAGTGTGAATTACAGCCTCAGAAACTTAATAGAAGGTCAGTTATGAAGTGGTTCTGACTCAATGGCAATGAGAATTGAATTAATACCAGGTGGTTTAACGTTTGAATTCCATATAACCTTTGAAAAGCAGATAATGTCTGATGTTAAAAATACCCGAACCCACTGAAATAGGGGGGAATACCAGCCTATAGTATGAAATATATGTAATATTGACACTAAATTATTAATGAGTAGAAATAGATAAAACTAGAGATCAATCTTACAGATTATCAGAAATGATCAAAAGAATACTAGTGAAAAGAGACAAATATATAAAATATACACAATGAGGAATGCAAATTTGGCTTAATATAAAGAATTTCTATCAAAGTCATCTAGTATACCATATCATTAAAAGATAGCAACAACAGAGCATCTGAAAGCAAGAAATTATATACATTGGTTTGGAGGACTTCTGTGAAGAATGAGCAAAAAAGTACAAGATAAAAATGTGTATTTTACACAATCCCTTTCTGATCAAGTAAATAAAATATATGAACATATGGAAGGCAACATCTGAAGGTTAGCATGGAGATTGTCGTAGTAATGTAAGCAGTAAGAAAGAAAAGAACAAGAAGGGTAAATAAAAAGAAAATGAGAGAAGGAAAAACATGACCTTGGAATTAGATGGTATTTAAACCTCTCTAAGTGATTTTCTTTGCTTACAAAATGGTGTTGCTAATAGAACTCTCATTATCAGAAATTTATTTTCCCACATTTTAGGCAGCTGAAAGTCTGAATTCAGGTTGCCGACTTTAGGGAATATTTCTTCCTTTGCGTCCACTCTTGGGTAAGTTCCTTGTTTCTTGTCAGCCAGGATTCTTAGGTTCCTTGGTGATCATATGACTTGTATTTTCCCTCAACCTGTTTATGGTGGCTTGTTGCTTACTAGTCTCTTTTATATCTCGGAAGGGATTGACTTAAGATACATGCTACACTAATCCCACTTCTGTGGAGTTTATCTTTGAATACACTTTCCTAGACATCTGAATCTGATCTGACCATGCGGATAGGTGGAAATATGTGAATAGGGTCTATCTGCAAGGGGATTGGCTATCTCACCATTCTAAAGGAGATTTGCCAGGTTCAACAATCTGTAAAGGCTTGTCTCCCCAGTAAATTGAACAGCGCTAACACAAATCTTAGATCTTCCCCACCAGTGAAGAAGAAAAAGACTCCTCTACCACCACCAGTAAAGAAAACTCACCACCAGGAAAAGAGCAGCCATGGCCAAAAACTAGAGACCTGGCATGAGATGGGACCTTCAGACTGCTACACCATTGCAACTGGAGCCAAGAGCCTTTACCAAAATTTGTTAAGGATGGGGGCATAATTCACAGGCTTGAGAACTCTGTAATATTGGCTAAAACTAAAGAGTGAGGGGAGTCAACATTGGCAGGACTGAGAACTTTGTAACATTGACCTAAAGTCATGAGGCTCAAGAAAGGTGCCTGCAAGCACATTCAGGAGCCACCCTAACTATATTCTGCTACTAACCTTTCTATAATTAAAGATTATAATTATAGGTTATAACCTTTTGACTTCCCTAACCTGGTTCTGTGTGGTCTCTGAGCTTTTGCATCTTATTTTGAACCCAGCAAAGCAGTAAAATTGGTGTTGAAATGAATAGAAAGAGGAATGGGAACATGGGGGGATATATATGTCTGACTTCATGAGAATTCATTTTATTATTGATACTGTTGGTAGGGACAGTTCCCCTTTGTAAAGTTGATAAAGGTCAGTTATGAGTGTCCCCATTGTGGCCCTTTCTCTTTTTACAACCTACCTAACAAATAAAGAAAAACTATTCTCAAATGGAATTTTAACCACAACTTAGATATTGAATGAGTGAGTGAGAGGTATTAAGATCTACAACCTATACTTGCAGAGCACAAAATTTAATTCATAACAAATTTCTACATTGAAAGGTACTAAAAATATTCAGTGACTGCAAAAAGCAGCTCATACACATCATCAATCATGATGGTGATTCAAGAGACAGCAAAATTCCTTGGATTCACCATGAGTCAGAGATGACTGGATGCCAACTAACAACTACACCAATGGAGAAAGCTGGAGCAGTGGCCCGGGTTCCAGAATCCCACAAGATTCTCTGTCTTCGCTACAGTCTGTAGTTCCAGGCACATTTCCTAAGAAGTACGGAGAAACCTTAAGCTCTCACTTCTACTCTCAGCAAACTTCCTCCTTTGCAGCATTCTCTAGGTCTGACTAATTTCTCTTCCTAAACCGAACAATCAGTATGTGCTAGACTCTATCCCGTTTGCCTCAAAAGCCTCCTCCTCAGCCTCTGTAGGGGAAGAATAATGTTGGCTTGGAGTGTGGTGCTTGGTGAGCCTCCAGAGGAGTCTTGTGTTTGCCCAACAGCCTCCTGCTGAAGTGATGGTATGACCATTACTTCCCTTCACTAGGTCTCGATATTTTTGGTGAAACTAACCTGTGATTCCAGCCATAAAGAATTAGCTAGGACAGGCACACAGCTGATGTAATAACAGTTGATATCCTAGATGCAGGGAGAATACTTCTTGCTAAGGAGTTCCTCATGATTGGAATAAAGAGATAGATAGTAACAAGCCATCTGTTATGTAGCTAAAGGAAACCCTGCCATGTATAGCCAGCAGAGCAAACAGTCTTAATTCAGTGGGCACCACCAACCAAGACTCTTAGGACAAAGTCGTTGTTGTTGACTCCCTTTGAGTCAAGCATGACTCATATCGACCCTATGAATAAAAGGCCTGAAGCCTCTCTACAACTCTTGACATTTATCAAAGTTCATAGAGTTTCCAGAGGTAAGTTCTTTAGGAAGTGGATGCCACTCCTGCTTCCAAACCTGTCATAGTATCGTATCGTTGTTATGTATCATTGAGTCACCTGCAATGTATAGCGACCCTATTTATAGCAGCTCTGAACCCTTCCCTGTCCTGAGCCCCTCTCGCTAAATCTGACACACCAACCCCTATTGTCTCAGTTACTTTATCAATCCATCTTATCCAGGGTCTTCCTCTCCTGGGCTGTCCATCCACCCTTCTGAGCATGCTGTCCTTCTCTAAGGACCAATCTCTCCTGGCCATGTGCCCAAAGTAAGTGAGAAAGTAGAAGAACTATCCAATAATTTCCAAGGCTGTTCATCCTTACAGAACCACACTTCCTTGTCTTTCTTCTATGAAGCAGGTGGTGAATTTGAACCACTAACTTTTAGGTCAAGCAGCCAAGTGCTTTAACTACAGCACTACCAGGCCACCTTCGGTGGGCACATGAACATAAAACAGTTGCTCTCTAACCACTACCTTCAATGCCTTGTTGAGTTTCTATTTCCAATGCCTTAATTTTAAAACAAGAAGTCAGTCTGTATGCTAAACTCAAGCTCACTGCCTCTTCCTTTTGTTGGTTTGTGTGGGCTGTGGTTTTGGGGACTCTGAAGACAGCTGTCCTACCTGCTATAGACTTGACCGTAGGTTCTGTCTGCCCCTGAGCGTACCAGCTGCTGCAGGCATCCATCTGCCATCGCTGAGCAGAAGGCCATCCACGAGATAACATCACCAGGAGGTGCAGGCAGGGCCTGGCAGATGCCAGTCAGCTCTGTTTTGTAAGAGGCCCAGCCAGATTGAGGGCTCACGTCTACCGTCGTCATAATGCTGATGATGCCCCTTTGATCACATCACGTCTAACTAAGTCATAGTCACTGAGATGAAACACAAACCCAGTACGAAAGCCCAAATCACACTGCATGTATCTCATTGGCAGGAATTATATAGTCCTTGATTCAGGTACAATCTGCAGAAAGTGAAATTGTCAACATAGGGACATGCCTTTAAAAACATGAGCTGTCGTGAAAGCCTATGGATTCTGCATCCACGTCAGAAGTAGTCTATTTCCAGATTAATTTCTTCACTAGCTGTCTCTTGAATGGACCGTATACTCCATCAGCCTGCCTCTGCTGACAGCAGTTCCTAACTGCTGGGTTTAATGATTCCCTAACCAAAGGGCCAGATCTGCCCAGGTCTGCAATCATTCCTCCCATCTTGACCCCAAACCTTTAGGGCTGCAAATGGAGTTTTTTCTAATACTCTCAGAATGCAGTGCCCAGTCATACTATAGCTTCTTCTTGAGACCATGACCTTCATTCTCCTTGCTGAAAACCCTCTAGGCCTGCAACCCCCCAAATCCCTCTTTTTCAGTTTCCTTCTTCCCTTTCTTTGTAATTACTTTTTTGGGGGGGAGGAGGAAAATAACCACTTTTTTCTCTCTTCTTTTTTTATTAGTTTTAATTGATATTTTAAGGAAAGTTTACCAAAAACTTGAATTTTCATTCATTCATTGTTGCACAATTCCCCCCCCCAGTCCACTTTGCTATGTTTCTCTTATTCTGAACTGTTGTCATGTTAATAATACCTAATCATATATCTCTTTTAGGTAGTTCTTTCCCTCATCTATTTAAACAAAGAAAAGAGGGAATAAATAATGAACACTACATTTAAATAGGTGAGGGAAGGAACTACACTGTCTTTAATCCCACTCCATGCACTCTTTGGCCTCCAGTGCAAACTATCATTCCAGTAGTCTTGAGTTCTGATGCTCTCATAGCACCATGCTACCTGCCAGCTGCTTTCCTTGTGGTTAAAACCCACTTGTATTCCCCATCCCCTTGCTACATCAGCCTTTATCCATTAGTTCATATTTTTATCTAATTACCAAAAAAAAAATTGTAGAGATTCACAGCTAACTCAAAGGCAGCACCTCTCAAATCCACCAGCAACTGCCTTTTGTGCAATTTACAGTTTCCAAAAACCAACTGGAGGGTCCAATGAGCCAGTTCTAATTCAAGGGCAATGAGTGTGAATTTGAGAGAGCTTTGTTCACATTTTCCTGTACCCTAGAGATACAGTTGCAGAAGACTATATACATCCTGCCTTTAGAAATGGTGAAGAAGGACAGAAGAGTCCCAACACATTGTATTCTGTTTCCTTTTGTGATGAATGGTCAATAAAACCTTTTCATACACAACCTTCAACCATAATTGAGGGAAATGGCTGCCAAAAAGACCAACGTGAAGTCAGGTTTCCTGCTTCTTGAAACACTACCTACCCAGCTACCCTTGTTTAAGATTTAGTCTGCCCACCAGTTGTCTGCCCAGCAAAACCCGGCCAGAGAGGGAGGGCAGGAGGCGTCACTGGGCAAGGTCACCTCGGATAACAGCAAAAGGAGGCGTCTTTCAACAAAAGGAGGCATCTTCCAGGTCAGACCCAGCAAAACCCAGACAGAGAGGGAGGGCAGGAGGCGTCACTGGGCAAGGTCCTTGGGCCAGAAAGGAAAACATAATCTACACAGGAGTTCTACAGGACGTGTCAACTTCCCTTGGAGACAGTACAACTAAACTTAAGAGACACTGGTCAAAAGAAAAATGTCAGCAGTCCACGTTTTTGGAATCACAGAAGCCAAGAAAGCTTAAGATACAAGCTGTCAGCTCATGGGTTGGACAATGGAAGATATTTTCTGAAGGGACTTGGCAGATGAGAAGAGTTATCCTGGTTGAGGGTGG
>NW_006399794.1:3048010-3062793 GCF_000299155.1 Elephantulus edwardii
AAGCTACTCCTTGGAGGCAAGGATTCTGGGGCTTCGTCTGACATACTTTGGACATGTTGCCAGGAGGGACGGGTCCTTGGGGAGGGACATCATGCTTGGGAGGGTTGAGGGACAACGCAGGACGGGAAGACCCTCTATGAGATGGATAGATTCGGTGACTTGGGTAATCGGGATGGGTGTGTCAGAGGCGGTGCGGTTGGCGCAGGATAGAGCAGGGTTTAGGGCTGTTGAGCATAGGGTCGCTATGAGTCGGAAACGACTCGACGGCACATAACAACAACAACACCAGTTGTCTATTATCAAATCTTCCTATTCTACAGATACAGGTTTTTCAGCCCATCTCTACAAACTGAAACTCCCTGGAGATTATTTGCCTCACTTAGGTCTCCTCTCAGGTGGGCCCCCTTCTTTAATCCACGTCAGGCACAGCCTGACAAAACCCTTGTGTTGCGGTCTGTATCCCCAGATTGTCGTGCTAACTTTCTGAGCTCAGCACCACGGGTTCCTTGTAGACGTGACTATCAGTGGGGCTGGGGAACACCTGACTCAAGTCCCAGAGGGCATGCTGGAATTTGCCTATGGCTTTAAAACCTCAAAGACAGTGTTTGCAGATAAGAAGCTGCAGGTGTTTGATCCACAGAGAGGTGAAACAATTTCAAAGGACACAGGTGTTGCTGAAAACATAGATGGTTCCTTGGCTCAAACAGATGTTCTACAAACAGGGTGAGGCCTCTGCAACAGACTCAGTTTATTTGTGACTGATGTCAGGCAGCAAGTTTCTCCTAATGGCTACAACACACACAACGGAAGTTAGATTTCAGAGGATGGGAAGAAAAAACATTGAAACAGAAATTCTTAGGTGTTAAATCTTTCTTGACATTCACTATATTGAACTACTCCTCTGTAACTTTATTGCTTTATCTGTACAATGAGATCATTACTTCATTTACAAAATATGTCTTAGGCATTTGCCATGTGCCAGGCATTACTCTTGATGCAGGGATACAACAAAGAACAAGACAGATCAAAATTCCTGCAGGTTTTTTGTTGGTTTTTTTGTTTTGTTTCATTTTTTGTTTTTAGTTTTACTATTGTTTAGGGACAATGGTCATAAGCTAACTTGTAAATAAAATAGCATTTTAGAAGGACTTAAGTGCTGCAAAGTTATAGAGAGTGGGGAAAGGGGATAAGAAGGCTGTGTAACATAGCTTTATGGGACGGTGAGGGAAGACTTCTCAGAGAAGATGACATGTAGGGTCCATTTGTGTAGTGCTTTCTAGTGCCGTCAACCGGGAGACCCCAGAACAGGAAGCAGGCAGTACATACATGTCTGAGATGTCCGAGGTGATACACTCAGTTTGTGCCTGTATTATGTCAGTCAAAATTCATGTTTTAGTCATTGTAACAGAAGCTACAAAAGAGAAGAATTAAGCTGAGAAGTCATGTGTAAGTAGCATTTTTATTATCTTTGTTATTATCACTACGGTGCTGTGGTGTGTAGGTTGAGCTTTGGGCTGCTAACCAAAAAGTTGACAGTTCAAACTCACCTGCTGTTCCACAAGAGAAGATGAGGTGGTCTTCTCTCATTTAAATAAACAGCCTCTCAGAAACCCGGTAGAGGGTCATTATGAGTTTGCACCAATTCAGTGAGTTGAGTTTGAAGGTTATCATCTAGGCACAGATACAAACAGTTGGAGAGTGGGTCTCTAACCTGGAGCCTGGTGCTCTGAACTTTGACCTTGGGCCAAAGTTTAGGCACTGTCCATCTGACTTGTAGTTTGGACTCTAAAAGAGAAAAGCTGTCTTTTACAGCCTTACCTGGGCTGCCCGACCCCCACACTTCAAAGTTGATTCTAATTGGGAGCCCTGGGGAGTAGAGGAGCCTGTGGCTTGTGATTGTTGTGGTGGCGAGCCCCCTACCCGCCCCTCCCCAGACCAAGGAAGATTTCCGGTAAGATGAGCTCTGCCGGCTGCTTTGACAAGCTGTGTCAGGCTTCCAGGAATCGTACTTTGTGTGAGTTGGTCTGAAGCAGCACAGTTAAGAAATGCAATTAGCTGCTGGAAAGCACAGCTCGCAAGTCAGAGCGTCCTATCCCTGGGAGGCCATCAGTCAAGAAGAAGCAGATGCACACAGTCTTAGTCCACTGCCTTGGCTTTGCTTCTTGAGGCTCTCAGCTCACTTGGCCCCGTTGTGGGCACAGCATGACAATGTAATTCTAAAAGATGGGTTGAAAGTGGTGAGTGGAAATAGCATCACCTGCCCTTACAGGTCATGTATTTGCTCAGCAGTATTGTTTTGGGGTCGCTGGTGATCGTGGGTGGGGGGAGGAAGGACAGTGGGGAGTAAAGCTGGGTGTGATGAGAGGCAGGCGGAACTTAAAGCCCCAGCTGTGTCTCTCACACAGCTTGTAACGGCAGGCAACTCATTTGACCTTGCTGACTTGCTTCCTCGCCTCTAAAATAGAGCAGACACCAGTCTGGTTGTGAGAAAACTTAAAAGGCTTCGAGCCTGAGACTCAATAGCTGTTTTACGTGCGGATTCTGCCCTAATCAAGAAAACAGTGTGTGAGGGGAGAGGCGGTGTTGCACCCTTTTCGTGAAATATAGAAGGCTGTAAGTTGTTGTTGTTATGTGCTATCAAGTCACTTGCAACTCATAGCAACCCTATATACAACAGTCCTAAACCCTGTTCTGTCCTATGCCTATCTCTCTGTCTCCAACACACCTACCCCCATTGTCCCAGTCACTGAATCAATCCACCTCATAGAAGGTCATCCCCTCCTGCACTGTTCCTCCACCCTCCCAAACATGACCTCCTTCTCCAAGGACTGGTCTCTCCTTACAACATGTCCAAAGTATGTCAGACGAAGCCTCAGAATCCTTGCCTACAAGGAGCAGCCTGGTTTAATTCTCTCTAGGATGAACCTGTTCATTCTCTTACCAGTCTATGGTATATTCAATACTCTTCTCCAACACCACAGCTCAAAGGCATCAATTCTCCTTCTATCATCTGTAATCATTGTCCAGCTCTCTAATGCATACCAAGACACTATTAAAAACCTGTGCCCCTGAGTCCTTGAGGCAGGTGTGGTTGGTTGACGCCTTGGTAATTGCAGGAGCAGGAAGTGAGAGGAACAAGTGTGGGAGTCACAATGATAATAATCCCACCAGGCCCCGCTCGCTGGCTCAGGGCTCTGCTACCAAGAGTAAGAATGAACCTCAAAACCCACTGCCCATAGATACAGTTCTATTGACGAGCAATTTTCCTTCCTAGCCTGACTGGGAATCAAAGATATAATTACATTAGTAATGGAAATTGTGGAAATGGTGGGTCAAGAGTTCAGTCTATGGAGACACTATGTATCTTTGAATCCTGGGTGTGACCAAGCTATACAGATCATTTAGTTTCTCTTTGCCTTGGTCCACTTGGAGCTCTGGTGGTCCAGTAGTTAAGAAGTTGCACTGGCAACCCAAAGGCATGTGATTCAAATCTATGGGCTGCTCCACAGTAGAAACATGGGTAATCTCCTCCCATGTGATTTATAGCCTCTGAAAACCTACCAGAGGAACAGCTATGAGTCAGTTCCTACCCAACAGCACACAACTACCATGATTCTGGAACATGGATACAAGCAACATGAAATCATTGAAAACTTCAATCTCTTCTTCATCTATCATGTTGCCTATTGGTCCAGTGGTGAGGATTTTTGTTTTCTTGATGTTGAGATGCAGTCTGTATTGAAATGTAAGTCTTTGATCTTCTTTGATGGAGTAAGCAGTACCTCCAAATGAGTGGGGGCTACGAGCACACTTCAGAACCCCCACTCCTTTCTTGTCAATTATCCATAATCTCATCCATATGTTAGAGTTCCCTTGAACAGAGTTCCTTTGCTAAGAAAGTTTGAAAACTCCCATTTTAAGGAAAAAAGAAAGTAGGAAGAACAAAGTGCTGATTCCATCACTCTAAAATAATAAGACTGTCTCAGAAAATCATGTTCTCTCAGAAGTTCACAGAGACCAGCTCCTAAATACATTCCTTGAGCGTTTTTCATCTCAGAGGACAATTAACCTTTGCAATTAGCTTCATCAACAGGAACTTAATATCAAATATGTAGTTGCTTAGCAACAAGGAAGCAGCCACCAGTGGGACTGCAGTGTCTTTGCTGCCCATGTCTCAAGGGGCTGTGGGTTGAAGAAGTGCTGAGCTGGATTTCCAGACTCTGCAAAGCTCTTTGCCCACATGGCCTGCCCATCCAAGCATGATGAACTAGGGAGCCAGTGATGCTGTGTGTGGGAAGTAAATGAAGGAGCAGAATTCTAGAACCATTGACACCTTCCTCTGGCTCAGAAGAGCCACCAAGTTTGTCAAGTTAAGTGCTGTTGCCACTTCAGCCTGTAGTACTGTTACTGTGTAGCCTGGGGAAGGCAGGGCCAACTAAATGCCCACTGCCAGGCCACTCTGTATTCTTTCAACTTCCTCCATCCAACCCTCAATGCCACGGGAGTCTTTTTGCAACTCACTGTGGCTCTATTTGCATACAATAACACTGCGTTTCCTAGGCAGGAAATTTTTAAATTATTATTATTTTTGTGTGAGTGTACCGTCAAATCAGATCTGACTGGTACAGGAGGAGATTGTCCCTCCTTCCCCGGCAGAGCATCTGGTGGATTCGAACCATGCGCCTCTGGGATTATAATTGCAGTTCCTTGCCACTAGGCCACCAGAGCTCCCCTTAGGCAGGAAATCTTGAGAGCAGATTGAAGCATCTTTCTTCCAAGGAGCAGCTGGTAGATGCAAACCACTGGTCTTTCTGTTAGCGACTCAGTGTTTAATCCACTGCACCATCAAGACACCTGCTGACTTCCAAAGGGCCAATTTTATCCCTCATGTGAAATGGAAAGGATAAGCTCACATTAAGTCTCTTACCCACGTCCACCCACTAGTACTTTTGGCCCAGATCTCAAGCTCTTCTCACATCCACCCAGTGCGCTGCCCAGCTGTGTTTGTTTTCGGGGCTTGAGCTTTAGTGGGGGATTTTGGACCATCTCAGTGTTGCTTCCCACACTCACATTAACTCAGAAACCAATGAGACATCATTTGGATCTCTATTTTCTCACTCTATTCACCACATTCCCCAGAGAGATGAATCCTGGCACTTCTTGGATTGCCTATCATTGAAAAAAAAAAAAACAAAACACATGATTGTATTGGAAAATATCAAAGAGCTTCTAAAGTAGCAAACCTGAATTCAAATCCTGGCTCTAATATTTTACTGTCTCAGTTTGAGGACATAACTTCTGCAAATATATTTCCTTACATGTTTAAAATTCAGGTAATAAAAACTATGTCAAAAGGATGCTTTTGAGGAGCTGTTGAGGTGCTTGGCATGCAGTAGGTGCTCAAAAAAAGCAAACCCCACCACTGCCAGGCTGATTAATGCCTTCATCTTCCTCAGGTTATTCAAATAGAGCACTTCTGTCTCGGCCTCATTTCCCTGAGGACTTCCCATTATAAAATGAAACAAGAGCAGTTTTTTAGCAGGTCACTGCTAGAAGGCTCTCCATATTTGCATATAAAAAAACCCTTTTCTTCCACTGACATAAATGGTAGACAGATCTGGGTTTGAATACTGGTTCCATTATATAAGATCTCTGTTACTTGGGGAATATACACTTGCCTTTCTTTGCTCTCAGCCTCTTTTATCCTCAACTGTAACCCATGGAAGAAAGTAAGACCTCCCCAAAAGGGTTCTGATGAGATTGATGGTGGGGATTAGTTACTGTTGAGTTGGCTCCAAACCCTGGTAACTCCACCTACAATGAAATGAAATGTATCTGATCTGGTGCCATTTTCATGATCATTGATATACTTGAATTCATTTGTTACAACTGCTATTCATTTTATATACCTTCTAACTTGAAAACTCATCTCTTTACGCTATATTAGACAACATTGTGTTTGATCTATAGGGTTTTCATTGGTTAATTTTCAGAAGTATATCTTCAGGCCTTTCTTCCTAATCTGACTTAGTCTGGAAGCTCCACTGACTCCTGTCCACCGGGGATGACCATGCTGGTATTTTAAATACTAATGGCATAGCTTTCAGGATCATGTTGCTGTTGTTAGGTGTCATTGAATCAAGTACAAATCATAGCGATCCTATGAACAACTTACCTGAATCCTGTCCTATCCTCATCATCTCCAACATACTTGAATCCATTGCTACAGTTACTGTGGTGAATCCATTTCATTGGGACTTTTCTCCACTTTCCCTGAAATAGCTTCATTTAGCAACATGTCCTAAGTATGAGAGCTGAATCTTAGCCATCTTTGTCTCCAAGGAGTACCCTTTCCAGACATACCTGCTTATTCTTTTGGCAGTCCATGGGAAATTCAATACTCTTCTCCAATACCACATCTCAAAGTCATCAATTCTTCCAGTGTGATCCTTTATTTATTGTCTAGTTCTCAAAGACATAACAAGTGATTAAAAAGACTATGACCCATTATGCTGAGTGAACTAACTCAGTCCCACAGAGACAAATACTGCATAAAACCATTATTAGAATGAGTATGAGGATCCAAGGCGGAGGAGGGAGGATGGGGGAAACAGAGAGGCGAGGATGGGTGAGGTGTAGGGTGTTAATCATAGGGTTGCACTATTAGATGCGTGGGTGGGGTGAAGGAAATGGGAAGGATCTTTTGTGAAAAACAATGTATTCAAACTTTGTAAATAAATCGGAATAATATTCAAACATGCACAAACACACCCCCCAAAAAAGACAATGTAAAGAAATGATTATATAAAACTAAATGTACATGAATGAAACAATGTAAATGAATAATTGTATAAAAGTGAGTGACTGGTATGAATAATAATAAATTTTAAAAAATAACAAACGAACCAACAAAAAAAACCCACACAACTGTGGCCTGAATTAGGTGTACCTTATTCTTCAATTTGACATCATTGCTCTTAAGTATTTTGAAGAGGTTCCTGAGTGACCTTGCCCAAAGCAATACATCTCTTGACTTCCTGACTGCTGGTACCAAGGGTTTTAATTGTGGATCCAAGAAAAATTAAATAATTGACAGTTTGAATCCTTTCTCCATCTATCCAGATGTTGCCTATTGGCTAGCGTTAGGACCTTTGTCCTCTTGCTGTTGAGATGTAATCTATATTTGAAGGCTGTCGTCTCTGATCTTCTGCAGAAAGCGCTTCAGATCTTTCTCACTCCCAGCAAGCAGCATTGTGTCATTGGTATAACAGGTTGTTGATGAGTGTTTTTCAGATCCTGATGCCACATTCTTCTTCAAAGAGTCCAGCTTCATGAATTATTTGCTAAATATACAGATTGATTGAATAGATATGAAGAGAAAATACAAACATGACATACACCATTCCTGATTTTGAACCATACAGTATTCCCTTGTTCAGTTAGAACAACTTACTTTTTTTGGTTTTCATTTTTTTATTTTAATTGTGATCTTAACAAAGTTTACAGAAAAGTTAGTTTTATTTATTCAGTTCTGCACATTTTACCCCCTCCCTACTTTCCACCTCCCCCAGCTCATTTTTTTAATATTCATTTATTGTTGCACAATTACCTCCCTCCCTCCTTCCTCCTAGTCCTCTTTGTAGCTAAGAAAAGAGGGGATAAGAACAACAGCTTCTTGGTCTTGGTATAGATTTTCTATGAGCGTAGTTAAGTACTCTGTGATTCCTATCACTATTATTTCAGGATCATAGGAACATCCAAGTCACCATGGTACAAACGATACATGGTGGTGGTCAACAGAAAACTAAGTCTAAAAGGTCATAAAAGCTCCCATCTTGTTGTCTGGCCCTATGCTCACATAAGCAGCTCATGTGCATCTACTTGATGAAAGCTATCATTATCTGATCTTGCTGTGGCTGTCCTTCGAAATTCTTATCAGGTTTGTTTTTTTTTTTTTGCTGAATTGATTATATCTGCATTGCTATAGGAAACAGAATTTCTGCTTCTATTTTCAAACAAATAAACACAAAAAATTACAATTGTAGTCCTATTTCATTTGATGTGTTAAAACTGCCACATTGGCATGAAATCATATTTAAGTTTTAGTAATGCTCCAGAAATGAAACGTTAAAGCTGCCTGGCATGCCCAAAACTCTTAGACACAGATCTCTTTCTTCATCCTGTCCTCAGCTTGCCCTGTTGGACCTGACATGTTTTTTTTCATATTGTTGCTGTTATGTGGCATTCAGTCAACTACAATTTATAGCAACCCTATGAACAATGGCTCTGAATTCTGCCATGTCTTGAGTCAGCCTCACCATCTCCGACACATCTGACGTCATTGCCACAATCACTGTGTCAATTCATCGCCTCTAGGGTCTTCGCAAGCATGATGTCCTTCTCCAAAGACTGGTACCTTCTGACAACATCCCCAAAGTGTGTGAAATGCAGTTTCAAAATTCTTGTCAAAACTTGGTTTTGGGTTTTTTTAAAAAAAATTTTTATTAATTTTAATGGACATTTACAGAGATTTGAGATTTCCATTCATTCACTGTTGCACTATTTTCTCTACCCCCGCCCCGTTCGATCCTCTTTTTTTCTTCCTTGAAATTCTGTTTTAATTGTCCCCTTGCCACAGTGCTTGTCAAAACCAGTTCTGATCAATCTCCTTTGTCAGTGAGAAACTTGACTTTAACCTCTTTAGGATAGACCTGTTTATTCTCCTGGCAATCCATGCTCAATATTCTTCCCCAGCACTAAAACTCAAAGATATCAGTTATTCTTCTGTCATCCTTTAGTCATTGTCCAGGGCTCAGATGCATAGCAAGCAAATGAGAAAACCATAACCTAGTTCAGATACACCTTAGTCTCTTGACTGACTTCATTGCTCCTTAGCACTCTGGCGAGGTCCCTGACAGTAGATTTTTTCCAATGTAACTTGTTTTTTGACTTCCTGACTGCTGGTTCCAAGGGTCTTGATTATAGATCTGAGCAAGATAAAATTGTTAGCAACCTCAATCTTTTCTCCATCTATCTGCCAATTGGCCCAATGGTGAGGATCTTTGTTTTCTTGATGTTGAGACACAATACATATTTAAGCTGCTTTCCTTTTAATATGTACAAAAGCCTGCAAAACAAACGTCATCAAGTTAAGCATAGAGACATCACATTACCCAGAAGCCTCACTCCTAGGAGTATACCCAAGAGAACTGAAAGCATGCGTCTCAACAAAAACTTGTATATGAATGTTCTTAGCAGCATAGCTCTTCATTCCCAGAGTGAAAAGGAAAAAAAAAAATCCCACAAAATGCACACAAATGTTCATTACTTGATGAATGGATGAATAAAAAGTGGTATATTCATATTAGTCACCTGTAGCCACTGTAACAAATGACCAGAGCTTGGTAGATTAAAACAAAAGTATTTTCTTAGGGTTCTGGAGATCAGAAGTCTAAAATCTACTTCACTGCCTCTCAGAGCTTTACAGATTCGTAAAAATCCATGTCGTGTGCAACATGTAGTAAGTGCTCAATAAATATAAGCCATTGGCTTTATTTCTCTTTTGCTTTCTGCTGTGTTTGTGCTAATCTTTAAGTTAGAAATTGTTTGTGGGGAATTAGAAGGAAGGCATTAGGAAACTTCAGTGGCTTAATTTTCAGTCCAATGATAGAGGATAGACAGGTCTTATGAAGTGAACACCACCACCAGGGAGATACATATTCCTTGGAATATCAACCAGGCAAGATCAAATGGCTATTTTTTCAGAGATAAAGTACAAAAGTCAGGAAGGGATAGGAAAAGGGGAAAATGGAAATTAGAAACACTGAGAAGATTGTTGTTACAATATAAAGATTAAATGTCACAAAGCAAAATGTGTATGCATTGGTGAATGGAAAACGACTTTGCTCTGTAATCTTTTAGTCAAATCACAATAAAACATTAACAAATCTATTTGGTTTGGGGAAGCATAATGTTCCAGAGATCGATCTATCTATCTATCTATCTATCTATCTATCTATCTATCTATCTATCTATCTATCTATCCATCCATTCCCTTGCCTATTCCTTCATCCTTTTCATCTTTCTTTCATTGAACAATAATTTATTGAGGAAATGCTGCATGCACACCCCTGGTGCTGTTACTGCAAGGACTGTTCTCTCACAGAAATCAAAATCCCTTAGAAAGACAGATAAAATATGGGCAACAAAATGTACCAGACACTGTTTTGGAAGTTTCCAAAGATTTCAGGGTGAACAGGGGAGGTGAGTAAATCCAAAATGGCATGAAGTGAGGTGTAGTTAATAATAAAGGAGGTGTGATAGTAAGGAATGACCTTATAGAGGAAGTTTAGAAGTATGTATTCTTGTGTATGTACTGAGGGTGTATGGTAGGGTACAGATAGGCTAGAAAGGTATTCCAGGCCCAGAGACATGAAGAAGTCTGAATTACACAAGAAATCTGAGCAGTTTGTGTAGGTAGAGTCTCAGAAGTAAGTTGTGTTGAGACAAGAAACAAAGGGCTTTCAATGTGGATGCAGAGAGCAAACTGACCAGATCTGACTATTAGTAAAGCTTTTCTGGCTGTTTTGTGACAAGAGAACAGCTATTGTACAAGGAAAGGATAGAAGCCGTGGTTGGGAGACCGTGGCAGTGGTCCAGGTGATGGGTGATGGGTGATGGAGACCTGGACCATCATAGGTTCAGACAGGGGCAGGGAGGAGAAGGAATCTACTCCTGATCCTGTCTAACACTCAGTTCACACACTTGCACACTTGCTTCAATGCACTGGTAAGGGCTTACCCCATCAAAGGCATTGATTGGCATTCAGGCTCAAGAGTGAACCCAAAGAAAGTGGCCCACTGTGCCTTGACAAAGGTTTCTATGTTCCCTAGAAATCAGCCACTGCCAGTTCTTTGGCTGTGGCTTGTGAAGGTCTCAAGCAAGGCCTATGGTTTCCTAGGAATTGTTTTCATTTAGAGACCCCTGTTAGCATCATCTCCTTTACCACCACCACACCTTTAGACTCAGCCATTTGACTACATCAGATCAGGAGGATGCCCAAGCCAGGGCCACCAGCCTCACTTCTGCTCCCTCTTATCTTTAACTTCTCCTTTACACTGCTTCTGTCTGGGTTCTTAGACTTTGACTCCAAGAATGGAGTCTGTCTGTGGCCTCCACAATACAGCTACTGCATTGGGCTCTGCCTGCTGTTTCAGAGACACAATTAACTAGAGACCAGCATTCCTCTCATCGCCTTCCCCCTTTCCTTCCAGGCAGGCTCATGAATTATGTCCCTAGTTTCCAGGGTCTGTGATGTTTACTCCTCTCAGGCAACGCTCAGCCTGGGTCTCCCACCTATCATCTCCTGCCCAGCCCACTACCCATCACTTGGCAGACTGGGGAGTCTATCTGGTCTAGAATCTTGACTTTTCTTCACTTGGCCTTTCCTACCCTGAATCAACTCAAATGACAAGATCACTGCCAGTCCCAGATGAGAGAGAGCAGAGTCACCAAGAGCTGCTCCAGAGAGTGTCCAGGAACCCTACCCACCTGGCTGGTGATCAGGCAGCTCCAGAAGGCTTCACTCAGGAGCAGCCAGTCTCTGGTCTGCGGCCTCTGAAGTGGAAACATGAATGCATTCTGCAATCTCAGCTCCCGGTTAGGTCATCTCTACAGACCCGGATGTTGCCTGTGTGTCAGGGCACATGGAAGTGGGTCACACAGAGGGCGCTGCTGCAGCCACCGTGAGGAGCTGTGGGACCACTCACTGTTCTCCTTCACAACACAGCGCTTCAGGGGCTTCTGCCTGGAGACAGAGACATGGGCAGAATCAGGTCATGGCAGGCCTTTGGTCAAGAATGAAAATGGAAAAGCCCTTTTACCAATTTCCAGGTCTCTCCATAGACATTCTGATGAATTTGTCCAGAGTGCAGCCAGGTATAGTTTTTAAAGCATTCTTGGTGGTTATAATGCATAGTTTGGCCAAGAAATTAAATTCAACATGTTTCTACTCAAAATCTGATTCATTGACCAGCTTCACTGATATCATCTGGGACGCTGGTAGAGATGCAGAATTCCAGGCCTTGTCCTAGAACTCCTGAATGCAAATCCACTTTATGAGATCTCAGGGTGGGTCAGATACATAGTAAAATTTGGGCAGTGAGAAATGTGGTCAATGATCTTTCCACCAGGAAATCTCTACTTTAATTCTCCTCTGGCTCTCATTCAATGGCTGTAAGCTTGAATCCTTTGTCACTGGTGCCCAGAGGCAGAGGTTTCAAATGTTCAAACTGCTCCCTCTGTGAGAGGTCCACTCACGAGCTCAACCAGGCTCTCGGTCCACAAGGCTGTTCTTTAGAACAGAATTGCTCATGGTTCTCAAATGAAGGCATTTCTAAGTCTTTCCTTACATGGCTTCTCTGTCAGGTAGATCTGAGACAAGCATTTTTGTTGATTTTGTCATTGTAGTTATTGTTATAAAGGTGCCATCTAGTTGACCCCAATATATAGCAACTCCAACTCCTGGTGACCCCATGGATAAAACTCTGGTTCCAGTCGTACCTTTTCTTATTGACTGATTGCTGGAAACAGCTGTCCAGATCTTTCTTCCGAGTCTTAGCCTAGAAACTCTGCTGAAACTCAGTAGTGTCACAGCAGTGGAATTGGTTTTGGATCCATTTAATCAGCTCAATAAAGTAGATTCAATTAGTCCCACTTTAAAAATGTTTTTAAATCTTTTTAATTATTATTAATTTTAATGAAAATTTATAGAGATTTTGGATTTCCATTGTTGCATTTTTCTCCCTGTCCACCCTTCCCCTCCAGTTCATTCTTCTCTTTGAAAAGTAAAAGAAAGATTATTTCATTGTACTACAATCCCTTCCCCCAAGTCCATTCCACTATGTAGCCTTAGTTCTGGACTCCTGTCATGACAATAATATCTAATCATATATCCCTTTTAAACAATTCTCTCTCTCATCTGTTTCAATGTAGTATGCATAATTTATCTCATCTTTCTCAGTCTCCCCCCAACTCTGATGTCAGTCCCGTTTTACAATGTGACACTATGCACTATTTATCCTTTTGAGACTGAGATATTTCACTCAGCATGATGTCCCATTTTCTAAGTGCAGATACCGAAGCCCACAAAAGTAAAAAGTCAACAGTTCAAGGTCGTACAGCTTTGCTACAACCCCCAGAGTACTGATTCCAAAACTCACAACTTCTCAAGGAGCTCTGGGGGCCTGGTCTAGAGGGAGTCATACTGCTAATCCAGAGACTTGCAAAGCTCTGGCAGTGGGAAGATGGTCAACTTCCTCTCATCACGATTTCTGTGAACTGATTCTTTGGCAGTGAGTTTGGGCTGAGTTTTGAAACCCTATCATGGTGTGTGTGACTATACTATGCTTTGCTTCATAAATAAAAATAATGATGGAATTTAAAAAACTAGATCCAGAAATTACAATGTTCTCAGAAAAAAAAAAAGTAAACACATTGCCATTCCTGAGACCAGTAATCATGGGGGAAGGATTTTACATAAGCAAAGAATGCCTTTGGGAATAAGAGCCCGGATGCATGAATGTAACGATTATTCGTCCCGCCTGGGCTCTAACTATATTTTTATTAGGATACTTTGCATATTCTTTAGCTTCTTTAAAATGCTAAACTGACTCTGGGTCCCCAAATGTGCCAGAAAATCTGGGCAGTATGTATATAGGAAGCAAAACCCCTCCACAAAGTAACTCCCAAAGGCCTGAATTAGTGGCTTGTATTGTAAGGAGGTGAAATATACACACCTCTCCCAGGAATGCAACTGATGTGAAAATCAAACCAAATTTAATTTATGAAGGGAATTCTGAGGCTGAGTTGAAGGCTCATTCTGTGGCCTGAATAATTATGATCACATGCCTGTTCTAAGGTTTGGGCCAGGCTCCACTAGGGCTTGGGTTCACTTGTGCAGGTTGGGACCCTGGAGAATTTGATGGCTCCATCTGTGGCCTGGGTCAGAGGTCAGCTAGTGGCAAGGGGCAGTAGTGTCAAGGTTTAAACTATGATGCAGATTTGAATTCAGTCAGTGGTCAAATCTGTAGTCAAAGCTAAACCAACCAGTGGCCATGGAGCTGACTAACTCATGGTGACCTGATGTATGTCAGACTAGAACTGTGCACCAAAGGTTTTCAATGACTGAGTTTTCTGAAGGAGAAGATTCTGAGGCCTTCCTTCTAAGGTGCTGCTGAGTGGATCTGAGTTGCCAAACTTTTGCTTAGTAGCCCAGTACTAACCATTTGTACTACCTAGAAATTTTCAAACAGAGCTAGAAACAATACCAAGATACCATAATACAATAATACCATAGAAATATGCGCCAAACTCTGCTGTTGAGGGATTCTGACTCACGGCAACCTTCCATCCATCATAGTTCAAAGGCTGTAAGTCTTCATGAGAAGAGACTGCCTATTTCTCTCTTCCACAGAGCAGCTGATGGACTCAGACTTTCCACATTTCAGTTAGCACACCAGCATGTATATGCCAGGCCAGCAGGAATCTTAATAGGCAAAATGATTTGCTTACTTAACTCATTGCCGGTGAGTTGGAATCAATGTACGGCTGACCCTGCAGTGGGTATTTAGGATGCTAGAAGTCTCACAGGAGGAAATTTTCCATCTTTCTTCTAAGAAAGAGATTTGAACTGGTAGATTTGAACTACCACAGAAATACAAGCTTTGGGTTAGTAGCAAAACTCCCTAAAGCTCATGTCATTAGAAATTCATATAAATATATAA
>NW_006399794.1:3062958-3067214 GCF_000299155.1 Elephantulus edwardii
CTTCTTGGAAGCAAGGATTGTGAAACTCTGTTTCACATACTTTGGGCATACTGTGAGGAGGGGTTAGTCCTCAGAGAAGAACATCATGTTTGGATGGGTAGAGGGTGAACATAGGAGAGAAACACCTATGATGAGGTGACTGTGACAATGGGGGCAGGTGTGTGATGGTGAGATTGGCTCAAGATAGGGCAGGGTTCAGAGCTATTGTTCAGAGTCACTGTGAGTCATAGGCAACTGGAGGCACAAAACAACAACAACAACAACAACTTACTTCCTCTCTTCAAACTATCTGATTTACAACTTCACAAGGTCTTCTATTCTTTCTTCCTTGCTGTGATGTACATAATGTCTGTCCTAATACTTAAGCATAGACAATAATGTAACATTTCTAACAGAATCCACAGCCCAGGGTCAGTCAACTAACACGCACACACTGAAGAGAAAACTCACACTTAAGAAGCAAATTTAAAAACACTTCTGCTAATTGTATTTCAGTCAACAGCTGAGACTCTGCAAATTAACATACTGAATATCAGAAAAGGGTTTCATTGGTGAAAGTGCTCTCTTAGCCAGAAAAATTAGTCTTAGGGTTGAGTTTTTAGAGATGGTGAGAATATGCAGACATATTAGAAATATTTTGGAGACAATAATTATATTTGCATGAAGAGAAAGCAAGAATCCTAGGGAGCCTAAGCACTTTCCCCTGGTGGGTGATAGATTTGACCATTGGGTTTGGAGGCTTTCCACTAGTCTCGTGTTCACAAGGAGCACAGTCTCTTATGCTACAACTATGTTGTGTCTCCATCCAGTGATCCTTTCACTTAAGGTGTAGGCAGAGAGCTGCAACTTCATGAGCTTATAGAACATGTGGGAACTCTTCCATCGCCTTCCTCCTTTCCAAAGTCTTAATGTCAATTGGGAATCCATGTTGGATTTTAAAAGCTGCCTTTTCTAATAGTTATTCCTCTAACTCTGATGCTTATCTACAATGTATCATAAAAAGCACATTCCTTTTGTCTGGGGTCTGGGAGATGCAAGATATCAAAATGTATTCCCAAATGACTTTTCTACTATAATCAAATTCAAGATGTGATAGTGTGTGCCCAAAGGGTCATGATGTACAACAATATTTATACATCTTCACAATGGACTCTAGGAATAGATATGCATAGGGAAGTATTTTTTAAATTTAACTATTGCTGTTGTGATTTTATGCCATCAAGTTGACTATTACAGCAACTCGATGAACAGCAAATCTGAACCCTCTCCTCTCCTGTGCCATAATCATCATCTCTGGCATACTTGAACTCACTGTTATAGTCACTGTGTCAATTCACCTTCTTGAGGGTCATCCTTTCTTTTGCTGACCCTCCACTTAGCAAGCATGATGTCTCTTTCCAAGGAAAAGCCCCTCCTAACTGCATGCCCAAAGTATGATAGGATAGGAATCTTCCTTGCTCTAAGGAGCACTCTGGCTGTGCTTTCTCCAAGACATAGTTATTTGTTCTGCAACACCACAGCTCAAAGGCATCACTTCTTTTGTCATTCTTATTCATTGTCCAGCTCTCAGACACATAGCAAGTCATTGAAAAGACCATGGATTGAAGCAGGTGCACTTAAGTCTTCAAACTGACATCATTGCTCCTCAGTATGTCAAGAGTTCCTTTACAACAGATTTTCCCAATGCAATACGTCTTTTGATCTCTTGATTGCTCATACCAAGTTTGTTGATTGTAGATCCAAGAAAGATGAAACAAGCCACTGACAATTTCTTCATTTATGATGGTGCCTGTGGGTCTGGCGGTGAGGATTTTTGTTTTCTTGATGTTAAGACGTATTTCATATTGAAGTCTGTAGTCTTTGATCTTCTGAGGCGTTTCAAGTCCTCCTCTCTTTCAGCAAGCAAGGCCATTTTATCTGCATAATGCAGGTTTTTGATGAGTCTTTCACTTATTCTGAACCCATATTTTTCTTTGTAAAGTCCAGCTTATCTAATGATTTGCTCAGTACGTTGATCAAATGGGTATGGAGAAAGAATACAACGCTAACACACACCTTTCTGTTTTTTTAATTGAGATTTTAATGAAAGTTTATAAAGAACTTGGATTTCCATTCATTCATTGTTGCAAATTTTCCTCCCTTCCCCTTTTCCCCCTCTCCCCCAGTTCGCTTTTTTCTTTGAGGAAAAATTATTTCATTGTTATACAGTCTCCCCTACCCCCACTAGAGCACTTTACTATGCAACTCTTATTCTGGACTCTTGTTATGTCAATGATATCTATTCACATAGTCCTTTTGTATAGTTTTCTCCCTCATCTGTTTCAATGCCATGTACATTATTTATCCCCTCTTTTCTTAATTTCTCCCCAAACCTCACATCAATCCTGTTTCATAACAGTGACATTATGCAGCATTTGTCTTTTTGTGACTGAGATACTACACTCAGCATAATATCCTCCATGGTCACCCATTTTGTCTAATATTTCATTAATTCTTTGTTTTTCAATGCTGTATAATATTCCATTGTGTGAGTATACCACAGCTTCTCTATCCATTCATTTGTTGATGGACACTTGGGATGTTTCCAACTCTTTGCTATTGTGAACAAAGCAGTAACATATATGGGTGTGCATATATATATCTGCTTGAGTGGCAATTCTGGTTTCCTTAGGGTATATTCCAAGTAGTGGAATTGCTGGTTTAAAGAGTATTTCTATTTCCAAACTTTTGAGAAAAAAACTATGATATTTCATAGTTGTTTTGACTTGCATCTCACTTAGATTTAAGGATTTCTTCATGTGTTTGCCATCTGAATGTCTTCTTTGGTGAATTGTGTGTTCATATCCTATGCCCAATTTGCAATTGGGTTGTTTACCTTTATCTTTCTGTGGCACTTGGGTATTCTATAAATTATAGATATAAGTCCCTTATCAGATGTGTCATTGTTGTTGTTGTTATGTGCCTTCGAGCCTATGTACAACACCCTAAACTCTGCCCTGTCCTGTGCCAATCGCACTGTCTCCAATACACCCATCCCAATTACCCCAGTCACTGAATCAATCCACCTCATAGAGGGCCTTCCTCACCTGCACTGTCCCTCCACCTCCCAAGCATGATGCCCCTCTCCAAGAGCCAGTCCCTCCTTACAACATGTCCAAAGTATGTCAGACGAAGCTTTAGAATCCTTGCCTCCAAGAAGGCGCCTGGTTTAACTCTCTCCAGGATGAATTTGTTTGTTTTCTTAGCAGTTCATGGTACATTCAATACTCTTCTCCAGCACCACAGCTAAAAGGCATCAATTCTTCTTCTATCCTCCCTAGTCATTGTCCAACTCTCTGACACATAACAAATGATTGCAAAGACCATGGATGGCCTGTATCAGATGCACCTTAGTCTCCAGAGAAGCACCATTTCTCTTCAGTACCCTGGAGAGGTCCCTAAAAGCAGACTTTCCCATTGCAATACGTTTTTTAATTTCCTGGCTTCTAGTGCCAAGAGTGTTGACTGTGGAGCCAAGCAAACTAAAGCTGTGAACAATCTCAATCTCTTCACCATCCATCCTGATGCTGCCAATTGGTCCAGTGGTAAGAATCTTTGTCTTCTTGACATTGAGCCTCAATCCATATTGGAGGCTGCAGTCCTTGATCCTCTGCAGCAAGCGCTTCAGGTCCTTTTCAGTTTCAGTAAGCAGGGTTGTGTCATCTTCATACCACAGATTGTTGATAGATCTTCCACCAAATGTGACACCACATTTCTCCTCACAGAACACAGCCTCCCAGATAATCTGTTCTGCATTCAGGTTGAAAAGGTATGGAGACAGGACACATTTCTGGAGTATGCCCTTCCCAATTTTGAACCATGGAGTGTTTCCTTGCTCTTTTCTGATGACTGCCTCTTGGTCCAAGTATGTTGTTGTTGTTATGTGCCATTGAATCGTTTGCAACTCGTAGCAACCCTGTGTACAACAGCCCTAAACCCTGCTCTACCTTTGCCAATCACACTGCCTCTGACACACCCATCCCAATTACCCCAGTCACTGAATCAATCCGTCTCAAGAGAGTCTTCCCCTCTTGCACTGTCCTTCCACCCTCCCAAGCATGATGTCCCTCTCCAAGGACCTGTCCCTCCTTGTAACATGTCCAAAGTATGTCAGACGAAGCTCCAGAATCCTTGCCTCCAAGGAGTAGCTTGGTTTAACCCTCTCTAGGATGAATCTGTTTGTTTTCTTGGCAGTCCATGGTACATTCAATACTCTT
>NW_006399794.1:3067499-3131659 GCF_000299155.1 Elephantulus edwardii
ATGGAGACAGGACACATCCCTGGTGTACACCCTTCCCAATTTTGAACCATACAGTGTTACCCTGCTCTGTTCTGACAACTGCCTCTTGGTCCAAGTGTATGTTTCACATTAGCACGATTAAATGTTCTGGGATTCCAATTCTTCTTAGAGTCAGCCACAGTCCAAGTATAGGTTTCACATTAGCACAATCAAGTGTTCTGGGATTCCCATTCTTCTCGGTGTCTGCCACAGTTTGTTATGATCCACACAGTCAAACAACTTTGCATAATCAATGAAACACAGATAGACATTCCTCTGACATTCCCTGCTTTCAGTCAAGATCCATCTAACATTATCTACAACATCCCTAGTACCACGACTCCTTCTAAACTCAGCCTGGACTTCCGGCAGTTCTCTACTGATGTGCTGTTCCAGTTGTTTTTGGATGATCTTCAGTAGAATCTTGCTTGCATATGAAATCAATGATATTGTTCTATAGTTTCCACACTCTGTTGGGTCACCCTTCTTTGGGATGGAAACAAATATTACCAAATTTTTTTCCCCCAGTCTGTGGCTTCTCTTTTTACTCTGTTGTAGTTTTTGGATGTGCATAGGGATTTGATTCTTAGAAGGTTCCATTCATCTATTTTATCCTCTTCTGGTTGTAGGTAACACACACCTTTTTCTATTTTAAACTATGACATGTTGCAAAGAGGGACCAGCCCTTTGAGAAGGACATCATGCTTGGTAGGGTGGAGGGATAGTGCAGAAGAGGAAGACCCTCAATGAGATGGATTGATTAAGTGACTGGGGTAATGGGGGTAGGTGTGAGAATAAGATTGACAAAGGATAGAGCAGGGTTTAGAGCTGTTGTACATAGGATCACTATGAGTAGCAGGCAACTCTACGGCACATAACAACCACAATGTTGCCTTGCTCTGCTCAGACAACAACTTCTTGACCTTAGATATGTTATAGATGATCAAGATTAGATGTTATGACATTCCTATTTTTCTCAATGTTAGTCATAATTTGTTATGATCTACACAAGCATGTTTTTTAAAAATTTATTATTATTATTAATTTTACTGAAAATTTACATAGATTTTGGACTTCCATTCATTCATTGTTGCACTTTTTTACCTGCCCTCCTCTCCCCTCCAGAGCATTCTTCTCTTTGAAAACTAAAAGAAAAGTTCTTTCATTGTTATACAGTCCCTCCCCCCAAATCCACTCCACTATGCAGCCTTCGTTCTGGACTCATGTCATGACAATAACACCTAATCATATATACCTTTTAAACAGTTCTCTCCTTAATCTGTTTCAATGCAGTATACATAATTTATCCCATCTTTCTCAGTCTCCCCCCCAACCCCGAAGTCAGTCACGTTTTACAAAGTGGCACTATGCAGTATTTGTCCTTTCATGGCTGAGATATTTCACTCAGCATAATGTCCTCCAGGGTCATCCATTCTGAATAATATTTCTTGAGTTCCTTGTTTTTCAATGCAGCCTAGTATTCCATTGTGTGAATATACCACAGCTCTGTCCATTCGCTTCTTGATAGGCACTTAGGTGTTTCCAACTCTTTGCTATTGTGAACAAAGCTAAGATAAACATGGGTGTGCATATATCTCCTTGGGTAGCAGTTATGGTTTCTTTCGTATATATTCCCAGTAGAAGAACTGCTGGGTCAAATGATATTTCTATTTGCAACTTTTTGAGAAAGTGCCATACAGCCTTCCATAGTGGTTGTACCATTTTATACTTCCACCAACAGTGAACAAGGGTTCCAGTTTCTCCACAACCTCACCAGAATTTGTTGTTTGCTATTCTGTTAAATTTTGCTATTCTTACTGGAGTGAGATGATATGGGATGTTCTAAAAATCAGATCTGTATACACATCCAAAAACTTCTCCAATAGGGTAAAAAAAGGAAGCCACAGACTGGGAAAAAGTATTTCCAGTCATTTGGCCAGGTGGTTGTCTTCCAGATCTCTTGGCACAACTTGATGAGAGTATACAGGGAAGCATCTGTTTGTGGAAATATGTCAATTAGTATGCCATCATTTCCTGGGGCCTTGTTTTTTGCCAATTCTTTCATAGCAGCTTGAACTTCTTCCTTTGTCACCACAGGCTGCTGCTCACATATTGTTTCATGAAATTCTTCATGATGTTCTTCTTTGTCAGCCAATTCCTTTTGGTACAGTGACCCTGTATACTCCTTCCACCTTCTTTTAACGCTTTCTGGATCATTTCATATTCTGCCCAAAGTATGCTTAAGTATTACAAGTCGAGGCTTGAATTTTTTCTTCAATTCCTTCAGCTTAAGAAATGCTGAGTTTGGCCCTTTTGATTTTCTGATTCCAGCTCTTTACACGTTTCATTATAATACTTTGTCTTCCTAAGCTGCACTTGTGTTCAGCTCCTTAATGTCTTAATTTTTTTCCTTTGTTTTGGCTTTTCAGTGTTCTAGTGGAATATTCAGAATCTTGTCTGACATTTATCTTAGTCTTTTATCCTCTTCTACCTTTGTAATCTTTTGCATTCTTCATTGAAGATATTCTTTTTTTTTTTTTTTAAGGTTTGGATCTCAACAATAAGAATTACACCTAGAGAGAGCTACTTTGGCCTAGTGAACAGAAAGTTATGCTACCAAGCCCAAGACGGGTAATTTTAATCTGCAGCCCTTAGGCCTGGTTCAAATTGTTATTCTGTCAAACATTCTTCTAGGTGGTATAGCACTTGTCTGTGCATTGCTGTACAGAGGTAACCCATGGTTACTGTGATGCTAAACACTGTGACGCTGATGTGCCAAATGTGATAATGGTTACCCATGGTGGACAGTGTTTGGTGGAGCTTCCCAATTACAACAAGCTTGGAAGCAGTAGTGGCATCCATTTCTGAAACAGCTTGCCTCTGGAAACTCTATGAACAGTGCTCAGGCCTTCCATTCATAGGGTTGCTATGAGTTGTCTACGACTCAACGACACCTAACAACAACTAGTTTATTTACAAAATTCAGATACAAGCTTGAACAAACGCTTTCAATTTCCTTAACCGCCCCCATCAAATTGTAAAACCCAGTGACTAATCCCTCCTTCACCCTGCACATCCACATCCCTCTGCTTCCAACCTCTCCCAACTTCCTGGATCCTTATAATCATTCTACAATAACGTTTTTATACAATATTTATCCTTATGGGACTGAATTAGTTCACTGATTATAATGCTCTTCAGTCCCTCCCAAGTTAGGTAATAATTTACAAAGTTATTGTTCCTGTGTGTTGCATAGTATTCCATTTTGTGAATGTACCATAATTTCTCAATCCATTCATTTGTGGTTGGACATCTGGGCTGTTTCCATGTTCTTGCAATGGTGAATAATGCTGCTGTGAACATTGGTGTACAAATCTGTTTGTGCCTCAGTTCTCATATTCTCAGGGTATATTCCAAGTAGTTTAATTGAGTCATATGGAATTTTTATGTGCAGCTTTTTGAGGAAGTGACAAAGTGTCTTCCAGAATGGTTGCACCATTTTACAACATGGATGATACTCTTGATATCCTCTCACGGCTTCTCTGATCTTCACTCTTTGGTGTTCAAGGCCTCAAACCCATCCCTGAGAGATTTTGAAAGTCAAGTGGTATAGACTCAATGTCAAATTTTTGGTCCCTGTGGATTTGATTTAAAAAAAAAAAAAAGCCTGTCTTGTCACAGCATTGGGACTAGTATGCAATAAACTGAAAGACCTGTGTCTTTAACTTATTATGTAATTCCACTTACGTGCTAGTCACATATCCCTGACAAATGTTCACTCCTAGAATCTTGTCTTTAACTTCTCTGGTAGACTTTCAGTCAATTAGGAATCTTGAAACTTTTAGTTCCCACTTTAATTATATAAAAATGTATTCTTTTTTATTGTCTGGTGACCTAGTGTTAAGAAGCTGTGATATAAAACCCAAGGCACACGGTTTTCATCCACCAGCTTCTCTGTGGAAGAAGGCTAGGCAATCTCCTCCTATTTGATTTACTACCTCTGAAAACCCGCTGGAGGGTCAGCTAGGAGTCGTCGCCAAATTAACAGCACACAACAACAACTTCCACCTAAGAGTTGGAAATGGGAACTCCCTCAGCAAAGCCAGAGAAAGGGACCTGCTTCCATAAATATTACAATCCAGGAAACCAATTCTACATTCACCCATTATCAATTTTTATTTTCGATTCGGAGCACTGAAGACCTACTTGGTAAGGAATTGTGCTGTCAACCCTAAGGTGGATGTTTGAATCCACTAGCTATTCCATTGGAGAGAAAGGGACAGTCTCCTTTGGTGCTGTTTATGGCTTCTGAACACCCACCAGAGGGTCAACCTATAGTCAGTACCAGCTTGATGGGAGGGATTTTCGAGGGGTTTTGGTTTTGTTTGTCTATGAAAGGCCTAGGTCATGAATAAATGTCTGAACATGTGAAATTGGGTCTGAGACTCAAATGCATTCAATCTGAGAATGAGAATGTGGAAGACACTAAGGTGTGACGTTTTGAACTTCTTTGGTGGCTTCTTCAGATTGCCTGTGACCACTGCCCCATTTCCTGAGCTGCTCTGCAGGAAGACAAGCCTCTAGGTATCGCTATCCTTCATCAAATTCATCATCTTCCCATCTAATTTGTTTTTAATTCTTTTCCCCCTTCAGAGTAAAAGCTAGATCAGTCACAGAAAGGATTTCAGAACAGCTCCTGGCGGGGACTAATCTGATGAGAAGTGATTATGCTCTCATTGGAAAAAGCAATTTATTGCCTACCAAAATCTTGTTGCCAGATGAATAAATCCTACCCACTCAGGGTCCTAAACAGCTTTTCAGAGCCACCCAGCAGGAGTTCCCAAGAGGAGGAAAACCACCAGCAAAATGTGTATATAGGAGGGAGCTCTGGTGGCGAAGTGCTGCTAAACCAAAGGTCACAACTGTCTGGTGCCTAGCAATGACCAGCAGAACCCTAAGAAAAAGATAGGTAATCGCCTGTGAGATTTATAGTCTCAAAAACCCCCTAGAAGATTGGCTATGAGTCAGAACCCACTCAACAGCTAGATGTTATGCAGTTATGTAGATATTTATGCACATGCACGCACGCACGCACGTGTGTGTGTTTGTTGTTGTTGAATACCATCAAGTCAGAGCTGACCCTCCAGTGGGTTTTCAGAGGCTATTAATTGTACAGGAAGAGAGTGTCCATCCTTCTCCGACATCGAGCAGCTGGTAGATTCAAACTGCATGCCTTCAGGATTGTAGTGCAATTTCTTCCCACTAAGCCATCAGAGCTCTGTGTATGTGTGTATATGTATGTATATATGTACAAATATATATATGTATAAACACACCTAGGAGGGGGGTGTGTGTGTGTATGGAGAGAGAGAGAGACAGAGAGAGTGTTAGTGCTCTGGTGGCCTAGTGGCAAGAACCTGCACTGCAATCCCGAAGGCATGCAGTTTGAGGCCACCAGCTGCTCTATGAGAGGATGGGCAATCTCCTCCTGTGTGAGTAACTGCCTTTGAAAACTGCTGGAGGGTCAGCTATGGGTCAGTTTTGGTTCAACGGTGCAACAACTATATATATATCTTCCATTCAAGTAGCAGGCTACTGACTCACAGGGTGGTAAGAACTGTTGGGGCTCAAATTTACAGGTCAAACAACCAATTGCTGGCTCTTTTTCCAAGAATCAGAAGTCAGAAGATGATGGAAAGAATACAAGTTAATTACAGGGTTGCGTGAATGAGTTTTGCATGAGCATCCCTATGTATGAAAGCAGATAGTTAATACATTTGTATATCTATAAGATATTCAAGACAAAAGCTAGGTGCAGAATCTGGTCCACAGACACTATCACAAAAGGGTCCACAGATTTTTGTGAATGTGGCAATTTATTGTTGCTTATCAATTTTTCTCATGGAGCCATTCCACCCCTAGAGTATTGTGCAGGTCAGAGTTGAAGAGATTCTCACAGTTCATGTAGCCCAACCCTTTCCTTATCAAACAGAAGCCACTCTGCATTGATTTCAAGCCTTCACAGTAGAGCTGGGAGGAAAGTTCTGTCTCCCACCCCACACGCACCTCAATTCAATTCAGTGCAACAATTGGAGGGGCTGGGGTAGTCAACACAGACATAAATAAAACAAGTCTGACAAAAGGATGAAAGCAGAGCACGTGGCTCTGTGAGTTGTGGAAGAAGTTGGCCTTTCTTTGGCCTTGGAAATATCATGGAAGCTTCATGGTAAGATAGACTTTTAAAACCAGATCTTGAGAGACAGGTAGATTTTGAAAAGAGAAAAGCAGGGATTGGGAAAGCCTGATGATGGCTAGGAAATTTCCAGTAAATATAAGTTCAGAGATGATGTCATCAGGAGGCTCTCCTCCATGGCCCCTTGCTTTCTTGTCTAATTATCCCCAAAGTGTTTCAAATTGAATGTCTTTGGGTCCCAAGAAAGCTCCATAGATGGTTCTGTGTGTGATAGGTACTCTGCCTCCACCACTGGAAGGAGCCCTGAAGTGGTCTGGAGAACAGCCTCATCTCTCCTGTCTCCTCCATCCCTCTCCCCACACAGCCTCAGTGACTCTTCCAGAGTCCTAGTGTCTCTGTGAAACTGGGAGGGTTTTCCTCTAAAAAGCCATCTTCTGGGAAAGTTGGTGGTTCAGACTCATCCATGGAAACGTCAGAGGACAGATTTGGTAATTGACTTCCAAATTGTCACAGTCTTGAAAAACCTGTTGTTATTGTTGTTGTTGTTAGGTGCCATGGAGTTGAGTATGACCTATAGTGACCATGTGAACAACAGACCTAAACCCTGTCCTACCCTGTGCAATTTTCACAATTTCTAACACACTTAAGCCCATTGTGCAGTTGCTGTGTCAATCCATCTGGTCGAGGGACTTCCTTGCCTTCACCAACCTTCCACCTTTCCAAGCATGATATCTCTCTCTAAGGAATAGTCTTGCCTAGCGACATATGAGACAAAGCTTTGATCATCTTTGTCTCCAAGAAGCATTCTGACTGTACTTTCTCCAAGACAGGGGATCCCATGGGATATTCAGAACCTATAGATCTACTCTGCACACATAGGATAGTCATGAGTCAGAATCTACTCAAGGACAGCTGACAAGAACCAAAATATCACCATTAAGCCTGGTCCAAGATACTAGCAGATTCTTTCATTGGTCATTTAGCATTTCTGAGTGTCCAAAGGGAAGATGCTCAATTTCTTTCTTTGTTCCCATAAGGAAGGCTGCCCCTCAGAGCAGGGAGGATTCTTCTAGGCTGTGTCTGACCCATCTTTCATTCTGAGCACCCTGTTTACCCTTCCATTTTCGAAAATTATTTCCCACTAGCACTTTCCTCATTCACGCTAGCAAGACAGGTTATGAGAAGGCTCTACTTCAGGGAAACTACCCTGTCTTTGTCTTCAAAAGCTGTCCTTTACTACTTTAGCTTTTATATGGCCAGAACAATAGAGTTAGTTGTCTCCTTTAAGAGCTCAGCTTTGAAAGAAAAAGAAAGCTCTCCAGTGAGAAGCAGCATTGAATCTGCTTCCTAGCAGCAGCAAAGGGATTATCAGAAAAGAACCATATTGCATGCTTAATTGCCAAACTGTCCCTACGGCCAAAGTCTGGTCTGAGCTGAGTGGTCGATTTGGGTCCTCAAATAGCTGCTTTCAGTTCTGCGGGGGAAAAAAGCCACCAAGCATTGAGTGTTCCGTAAAGAGGATCTTTGCAAGGGTGCTGTTCTCTGATGCTCAGAATAACAGAGGACCCAACCCCTCTGAGGCTTCTTTTGACTTGTGATCTTGAAACCACGGGGTTTGGGCACCTGGAAGAGAATTATGTTAGGTAAACAGGAAACAAATCCTGAAAGGAAATCTCTGGACATCTTACTGCCTCTTATTGTCATCTGTCCTCAAGCACATTACTCAATCCCATTGCCATCAAGTTGTAGCCAACTCATAGCTGATCAGCCCTCCAGTGGATTTTCAGAAGGCTGTAAATCACACGGGAGGGGACAGATTGCCCATATTACACCCAAGGAGCCAATAGTGGATTCAACTCAACAGAAAGGCATAACCCTTGGGTGAGCAAGGCAAACCCCTACTGACGACACCCAAGGGCTCACTAGGTACACATAGCAGGGTCTCCCGAAAGTAAAGCAGATGATGTTTACTGGGGGATGGAGATGATCCAGATCAAGTGGACATCACAGTTACAGAGTGAAAATGGCTACTACACTAGACAGTGAAAAGAAATATAAATTTGAATACTTTTAAAGTGGGAAACCAAAGATTACAAAATTGACAATTGGCTCAAAGGTCATCAAAAAGTCGAAGGAAAGCGATCTAGGAATGAATATTTGGCAAGATAGCACATCACACATATCAAGGTCAGCATTACATAAATCAGACAAAATGAGGCAAAACTGGGTGGAAAGAGTGTTAAAGCAAATACTAATGGAATAATGGAGGTGATAGTCATGTTAGTCACGTTGTTGTTGGGTACCACCAAGTCAGAACTGACCCGTAGCTGACCCTCCAGCAGTTTTTCAGACAATTAATCACATAGGAGGAGATTACTCTTCTTTCTCCCATGGAGCAGCTTGTGGACTCGAACCACGTGCCTTTGGATTACAGCACAGGTTCTTGCCACAAGGTCACCAGAAGGGCCAATAAAAGTCAAAGGTCAAATAAAGCAGCCAAAACCAAGCCTTACCCAATGAAAACAAGGGAACCAATAGCATTGGACCTAAGAGCCTCGATACTGACATGTAATAAAGACTATTTCCAGAGCAACCTAATTAGTATTTTAGGAGCATGAGGACTCAAAGAACAATGGATCAGAATAAGAAGTACCCACCGAATTTTGAAGTCTCTGCAACATCATCTCATTGGCCCAAACTCAAGCCCAGAAGCATGTCCCAAAGAGGACACAAGCCAGCTATATTATCTGACATAACACACGGCACATCTTTCTCTGTTCTTTACTCTTAGTGAAATGACCCATCTCTCTCTGGAACATATCTTTTCTAATAAAACTGTCTTTACATTCACCTATCCTGTCTCCTCTCCTTTCCTATCAACCACATGTTCTAATAAAGGCTGGGCTCATGCCAGAACTATTTTTAGCAGGGCAAACAACCTAAAATGAACTGGACCAGATTAAGACCACGGAATTTATCCACCACTAATCTTCTTTTCTTCCAGTTGGTCCAATTCTTTGTCTGGGCTAGGGACACCAAAACCAAGGCAGTTACTACTCACTCACTTATTGCAGTCAAGGCAGACTGGTCTCACAGCTGACCCTCCGGGGGGTTTTCAGAGACTGTAAATAATCCATGAGAAGATAGCCCATATTTCTCCCCTGTAGCAGTTGGTAGACTTCTATTGCCTGTCTTTGGGTTAAGGAATACAACTCTTTAACCACTAGCCCACCAGCACTCCCTGAATAACACATAAGTAGAATAATAGCATGGACTAAAGATGCATGTCATTCAGTTTATTATAGACTAAGACTCCAAGACTGTGGACAGAGTTGTGTTTTGTTTGATTTTTTAGTAACATAAGAGAAGATGGTCATCCTTAAAATGTATTGACACAGTAACTGTAACAACGGCCTCAAGCATGACAGAGATTCTAAGAATAGCACAGGACAGGGCAAGGTTCAGATGCATTGTTCACTGAGTTGCTATGAGTCACAATGACTTAACTCAGTGACACCTAAAAACACCATTGGTTAAATTTGGTTAAGAGTATTGGACATCCCACCATCGGCCAAAAGAACAAACAAATCTGTCTTGGAGGAAGTGTAATCAGAGTGTTCCTTAGAGGCAAGGTTGGTGAAACTTTATCTTACATGCCATACCATGAGTCCTTGAAAAAAATACATTGTGAAAAGTAGAGGATCATTGGAAGAGAAGAAGACCCTCAATGAAATAGATTGACACAATAACTGGACAAACTGGCTTGAGCTTGGCACAGTTCATGAGGATAACACAGAGAAAGAAAAGTTTCAAAGTGGTGTTTAGGGTTACCATGAGCCATAGTCAACTCAATGATTCCTAACACAACAGTATTAGTAAAATTGCTTTCTCAATCATGTCCATTTCTGAAGGTCCATTGTACAGATCTCTTGATAATGTATGCATCGAGATGATTTTTTAGGGCAAAGCTATTATTTCTTGAATTTGTTTGATCAAAGAGAAAAAGACCTTTTGCGAATAGATTTTGATGTCTTGGACCTCCCGAGTCTCAGAGAAAAAGAATGCCTTTTTAAAGATATATGATTAATTAGCATCAAAGTTAGAGACATAATATCACTTAGGAAATGGATAGCGTGAAGAAGTATAGAATAACTAATGGAAATTAGAATTACCAGGAAAAAGTAGGGGAAATGCAATTGCATTATGGGTATTGAGATTCATATTATTGAACAAAATGTGTATAAATAGTTGAATGAAAAAATAATTTGCCTTGTAAACTTTCACTTAAATCACAATTAAAAATAATAAAAATAGATTCATAGATTTCGTATATGAAAACAGCTGTATTTTATAAAATAAAATATTTAATAGGAAAACTCTAACATGGATTCCAAAATCATGTGAAGACTTTAAAATGAACTTAGAATTCCCATTTACCCACATCATCCAATGCCTCTGATTTTTAAACTTGCAGGCACATCCCTCATGCCTGACACACTGTTCAGACTTGGGGAGGTTTGATGAATGAATTTTCCAGAAGTTGATAACCCACACATTCCAATTGTGAAATTAACATTCAGAAATACAGGATTGTGGGTGGGATGTGATTGGCTAAGGGCCAAAGCTACGTATATACCCTCTTCTCCAGCTGTGAAGGATTGAATATTCTTCAGAAAACTTTATCTAAAGTCTTTCATGTAGAGATAGTCAAAGCTTAAATGGCTTAGCGGCTTCTGGGTGATATATATCAGTGAAGAAAGCTTTTCAGAATCCCAGTGGAGCATCCAAGTTGAGAAATGGAAGAGGTAATATCTTTCAAGGGCAGGATTCCTGGGAGTGTTCAGGACCTTCGTAAATACAGTAGAAAATGAGCTGCATAAAAGCAGCTAGCTCTTACACAACACTGTTAGAAAAGGCATCAGATCCTTCAAAACTCAACTTCCCTGCACATACCATATTATATCAAAGTCAAATATTTCCAAGACTCTGGGTTCAATAGTTCTTTTGGGGAAAAGACTGTTCCAACATGGACCCGCATCGCTTTCCTGGACCACTGCCATCAGCCAACATCCTTTACAATCTACCTGCCTCAGATCCAAGACATACATATGCTTTTGAATTTAAGATTGTGTCATGTCAGACTCCTGAATAGTTCAAATGACTCCCCATTGTCTTCAAGATAGAATTAACCTCTTTCAACTTGATATACAAAGCTTTGCAGTATCTGGTCTCCTTTAAGGTCTGATATGCAGTCAATATTTTCCTTATAAAGCCATAAACCAATTGCCATGGAGTTAACTCCAACTTGTGGGTATGTCATGTGTAGCAGAGTAGAACTATGTGTGCTTCATAGGATTTTTAATGATTGATTTTTCAGAAGTGGATTCATACCTCTTTCTTCAGAGATACCTCTAATTTGGCTTGAACAACCAACCTTTTGAATTAACTAATCTAATTAACTTTGTGTACCATCTAGAAACTCTCAATAAAGCCTTACTAAGTTGTTAAAATGTTGAAATTGTTGTTGTCCCCCAGTGACCTGCAGCCATTAACCAATCAGCCCCGTAGACCCACTAAAGCTCTAGTGAGAGAGACAAAGGCCCTAAAAATAAGTGCTAGGCCTGTAATACAGAACAGAAGCCCCCAGAGTTACCCTCTTATACTTCTGGGAATTGATGCATCTGTATTATTAAACACACACACACACACACACACACACACACACACACACACACACACCTCAAACTCATAGCTGTGCTGTTGGAACTAAAAGCTGTCCCTCCAGTGGGTCTTCAGAGGGTCTAAATCATACTGAAAAGATTGCCTGTCTTTCTCCCACAGAGCAGCCTGTGGATTTAAACCACTAGAAAGGTGCTGCCTTTGGATTAGCAGTGTAATCCCACACTGACTAAACCACCAGAGGATCCACCCCCAAAAAACTACCCTTTCCTCAAAAAACCCACCAAACCCACCAACAAGGAGTTAATTCCAATCCGTAACAATCCTCTATCAGATTTCCAAGGCTGCAAATCTTTATGGGAAGGGACTGTGCATCGTTCTGTCTCAGAGCTACTGGTAGGTTCGAGCTGCTCATCCTCCTGTTAGCAGCCCATCCTCCCGTTAGCAACCCATCCTTTAATCACTATGTCTCTGGAAGTTTTGAGTAGCATATCACAGTGGTTATTAAATTTGGCATTGTTTCTTTTTTATTATTAGTTTTATTTTTTAGCACATGCTAATTTATATATATTAGGTCTCATTCATGTATGTTGGTTTTTTATACAATAATTGAGATATACTGTGTTTTATAGAATTAATGTGACATTTTTTAATATTACTCTTGTCTCATTCAACTTAACTAGACTTCTTTATTCTTTACTTTCATTTTCTTAGTTGTGGTTTCAGTGAGCACTACTGTGAACCAGAGCTCTTTCACTTCTTATTCACAATTCTGACATTTATACATTTGTTGAATAAATTAAAGTCTGCCTGAGTATTAACACATGACTAGCATCCCCAGCCTCATCATAAGGGAAGAGCATGTAAATGGTTTTGAGGACACTCAAACAAGGACCAATCCATTGTGATTGTAGAGACTCAGGAGGGTCTTTAATAGGTGGGTAATACTGAGACCCTCTCAGTAATGAGAGACAGAAACCCTAATTCAAAAACACAAGAGGAACATATTGACTTTCAAAGCTTGAAAGGCCCGGGTTTAAGTCTAAAACTAATTTAGATAAAGTTGAGTCCAGAGATCAAATGGAATTATCAGATCTCTCGTTTTTTTTTCTTTCCTTCTCGGGACTTCTACCATATTGGTTACCATCTTAAGCTTCACAACATGGCAAAATGTTTTTCAGTTCCTCCAGGGCTACATTTTCTCAACTTTTGTTCTAGCTGGCAAGAGATGAAGATTCATTCCCAGGAGTACAAATAAGTATCGTATACCTCTCACAGAGGGAAGCTCTGTGGCTCACTACATCTCATAGTGGTAAGGAATCGCAAAGGTACTTGATTCAAATCCACCAGCTGCTCTGTAGGAGAAAGATGGGCAGTCAGTTCACCAGTAATTTACTGCCTTTGTAAACCTACTAGCAGGTCAGCTATAAGTTGGTTCTGGCTCAATGGTACAAAATAACAATGAGTACAACTCATTGATTCTAACTAGGTGGCCTAGAGTGTAAGGATTTGTGCTGCCAACCCAAAGGCACATGGTTCAAATCCACCAGCTACTCCCCAGAAGATGGGCAATCTTCTCCTTTGCAATATACAGTCTCTGAGAGCATGCTGAAGAATCAGCTGAGTTGGCTCTCATTCAATGGCACCTAACAACACAACAACAATCATTCCTAAACTAATCCTTGTGACTTTTGTTGTTATTAAGTGCCATTGAGTAGATGGAGTACAACTCATAATAACCCCATGAACAACAAATATAAGCCCTGTCCTATCCTGTACCAACCTCAACAATCTTTGACACACTCGACCTTATTGCTACAGTCACTGTATCAAATCCACTTTGAGAATCTACCTATCCTTCGCAATTCCTCCTCCTTTCCAAGTGTGATGCCCTTCTCCAAGGAATAACCTCTCCTAGCAACATGCCCAAAGTATACAAGATGACACTTTACCATCCTTACTTCCAAGGAGCAATCTGACTTCACCTTCTTCAAGACATGTCTATTTGTTTTTCTGGCAGTCTGTAGGATATGCAGTATTCTCTTCCAACACTGCAGTTTAGAGGCATCAGTTCTTCATCTTTCATTCTTGAGAGCTTGTTTGGAGGTTCTAGCAGGGGAGCTCAGCTACTCGTATACCCTTGACTGAAGCACGGTCTTCCTTCTGTTGGGGATGGCCATCCTCTTTAACAGAGCACACAGCTTTGAGAGGGAAGCACATAGATTGGTGAGGGAGGAAGGGGGACACCTGCCTAGCCCGCTAGATCAGCTGAATCAACCCTAGTGATCAATGGGGTGACAGATGTTGCAGCCAGATCACCCTCACATCCCATCTTTCATTCTTATTAATTGTCTAGCTCTCAGAAGCATAGCAAGTGATTGAAAAAGACCAAGGTGTGAATCAGCAATTCTTTGGTCACTGTTCCTCAGTAATTTGGAGAGGTCCCTGACCACAGACTTTCCTAGGACAATATATCTACTAATCTCCTGACTGCTGGTACCAAGTGTATAGATTGTGGATCCAAGAAAGATGAAGTCTTCAACAGTTTCAATCTTTTCTCCATCTATCATAATGTTGCTTATCAGTCCAGTGGTGAGATATTTTTGTTTGTTTTCTTAACCTTAAGATGCAATCCATATTGAAGGCTGAAGGATCTAATCTTTTGGAGTGTTTCAAATCCTCCTCAATTTCAGCAAGTAAAGCTATGTCACCTGGATGTCAAAGATTATTGATGACTCTTCCTCCAACCCTATGTGACATTCTTTTTCATAGTCCAGCTTCTCGAATAATTTGCTCAGCACATAGATTGAATAGGTATGGAGAGAAGATACAACCCTTACACATACCTCTCTTAATTTTAAACCATGTAGTACTGCCTTGCCCTGTTTGCATAATAGCTTCTTGGTCTAAATATAGATTTCACATAAACACAATGAAGTGTTCTGGGATTCCCATTCTTCTCAAAGTTTCCCATAACTTGTCATGATTTACACAGTCAAAACCCTTTTCACGGTCAGTAAAGCCCAAATGGACATTCTTCTGGTATTCTCTGCTCCTGGCCAGGATCCCTCTGACACTGGCAATAATATCCTTCATGCCACAACCTTGTGAATCCTTATGACTACCAGAGGAATATTGTCTTCTAATTGTCGTAAGCCCATGCCCCATATCCCACCCCCAAACAGGAGAGTCATAACTTTTCAAATACAAGGACTAAGAGTAGGAGAAAGGACGCTTTACCAGAGGAATATTAGATATGGTGCAGCCAATTCAACAGATGCCCATTATGTCAGGACAATCCCTCCAGCAGTGAGGAGGTCAAAATATTCTTCAGAAAGTTGCTTTGTGTGTTAGATAGGCTACAGGGATATTATGAAGGAGGAGGATTAATTCTACTCAGATCCAGGAATTGTACTCGTGGAAAAATAGAAGACCTCTCTCTAGGACCCTTTGTCCTTCCCCTAAGACAGAGCTGAGGAGAGACAATAGCCATCTTGTTCTCTGAAACCATTTCTCTGGATCCAGTATCTTCTGCTGGCACATTGTCTCTACTCAAATGGGTTAACAAAGTAGTTCATCCCCACAGCTAAGCCATTCTGACCAATCTTGCACATCCTACACAGGTTTTCTTGACTTCTTTTACTCATCCACACTGTTGTAAATATAAAGTGTATTCCTACTGGTTTTTTTCTGCTTTTTTTTTACTGCCATCCTGCCTCAATCCTCTCTAGCACAACAATGAGACAGAGAAGGGCAGAGACCTCAATATTTCTTTTGTAGGTGTTTTGATAAAAGAGAAGTCCCTGAGTGATATAAAGAGTTAACATGCGTGACTGCTAATCAATATTTAGAAATATTCCATCTACCTAGCAACACCTTAGAAGAAAAGTCTGGCTATTTACTTCTCAAAAGATTGGCCATTCCAACTCCTATGGAACACAATTCTACTCTGACCCCCCTGGGATCACCATGAATCACAATTGGTTTGCCTGATAAAAGAACCAAAAGCCAAATCTACTGACATCGAGTCAGTTCCAACTCATAGAGACCATAAAGAATAGAGGAGAACTACTCCACAGGTTTCCAAAGTTGCCAATCTTTCCAGAAGTGAAGTATCACGTATTTCTCCCACAGAGCAGCTGGTGGATTGGAACCACTAACTCCCTGGTTAGCAATAAGTCACTTGAATCTCTGCACCACCAGGGCTTCTTTGCTAAAATAAAGAAGGCAAATATTTGGTTAGAGACAAACTTCCCAATGAGCACATGGCTCAATGTTTCTTATATGCATTAAGTTACCAAGTGAGGATTATGAATAGGTAAGAACTCTAAATAGGTAAGAAATGAAATGGGTCAGAAAGCTAACTTTTACAGTGGGATGAGGTGAAAACAAAAGGACTTTGTTTTTAGAGGTTCTTTGGGCCAATTCCTGCAACTTTCTCTTATCCTTAGCCCCTGAGTCATCCTCACAGGCACTGCCCTTGACATAAACAGGCTAGAGGGATAATTCCTCTTCACTTGGGGCAGGGCCCCTGCCAGGTAATCTGTCCCAGAGAACTGAGACAGTCCTATCTAGATGTAGTTGAAGCTCAGATAAGGCAAGATAAATGGCAAACAATGCTTGGACAGACAGGTGCCATTTGTTAATGTGCTCTAGATCAATGACTTCCAAAATTAAAACGTTCTGTATTTGTCAGCTGTCTCACCAGGGCCTCTGGCAGGCAGAGGTGCAGGAGACAGAAGGGGACTGTCAGCCCTGAGGGGGTACATTTATCACTAGAACCATAAGCCAGTCTTCCTCCCATTGAGGAGGTTCCCCAAAACCAGTCAGAGGATGTGGACAAGGGCAGTCTAGACACTAGGCGTCTTTACATGCAGGTCTCGTATTATTGTCCTTTCTTTTATTGAGTTTTGTAGATATTGCAGTTTTTAAAAATTGAAAGTTTGTGACCAGCTTGAGTCCAGCAAGCCCATCTGCACCATTTTTCCTACCACATATGCTCACTTTGTACCTCTGTGTTGCATCTAGGCAATTATTACAGTATTTCAAGCATTTTCATAATGCTATTGCACACTGCTGTGGAGACTGTCAACTCACAGCAACCTTTCCTGGCACAGCAGAACCACCTCACAGGGTTCCTGAGGCTATAAATATTTATGGAAGTAGCTGCCCCATATTTACCTCCTTGGAGGGTTCAAACTGTCTGCCCTGAGGTTAGCATCCAAGCATTTTAACCACTGTCTCACTAGCTGTTGTCATTGTTATGTACCATTAAGTCATAATCAACTCATAGTATTTAAAGAGGCAGTAAATCACATTGGAGGAAATTGCTCATCTTTTCCCCATTGGAGCAGCTAGTGAATTCAAACCACTCGTTTTTAGATTGGCAATGAAACTAGGCTCCTTAATCCTAAATCCAGTGCGATAAGTCAAGACTAACTCACAGTGACCTTCCCTCAGGTTTCCAGAACTGAAATCTTAACAAGAAGAGACTGTATATCTTTCTTTCAAGGAGAAACTGGTGGTGTTGAACACGTGATTGGCAGCACAAAATATGCATTTTGCCACCAGAGTTCCCCAATAGACTATCAAGGCTCAAGCTCACTGCTCTTGAGTTGATTCAGACTCAAGGCAACCCTCCACTGGGTTTTGGAAGCAGTAAATCATAAAGAATCAAACAATATCACATGCAAGCAAAATCCTGCTGAAGATTATCCAAAACCAACTGAAACAGTACATTGACAGAGAACTACCAGAAACACAACCTGGCTTTAGAAAAGGTTGTGGCATGAGGGATATCATTGTGAATGTCAGATGATCTTAGCTGAAAGCAGAGGAAAGTTTGTTTGTCTTTGTTTTATTGACTGCGCAAAAGCATTTGGCTGTGTGGATCATAACAAATAGTGGCCCACCTTGAGAAGAACTATAATCCCAGAATACTTGATTGTGCTCATGTGAAACCTATACTTGGACCAGGAAGAAGTCGTAAGAACAGAGCATAATTCAAAATCAGGAAAGGTGTACACCAGGGATGCATCCTGTCTCCATACCGTTTCAGTCTATGTACAGAACAGATCATTGAGGAGTCTGAGCTTTATGAGGATGAATGTGGCTTCAGTATTGGAAGAAGACTAATCAACAACCTTCACCATGCAGGTGACACACCTTGCTTGCTGAAACTGAAGAGGACTTTAAGCATTTGTTACAGAAGCTCAAGGACTGTAATCTTCAATATGGATTGAAGCTCAACATCAAGAAAACAAAGATTGTAACAACTAGGCCAATTGGCAGCACCATAATAGATGGAGAAGAGACAGGTTGCTAACAATTTCAGCTTGCTCAGCTCCACAATCAACACTCTAGCCACTAGCAGTCAGGAAATAAAAAGATTAATTGCCTTGGGGAAGTCTGCTGTCAGGGACTGCTCCAAGATGCTAAAGAGAAACAATGTCAGAGTAGAGACTAAGGTGCCCCTGATTCAGGCTATGGTCTTCTCAATTACTTGCTATGCATCAGAGAGCTGGACAGTGTCTAGGATGACAGAAGAAGAATGAATGCTTTTGCATTGTGGTGCTAGAGAAGAGTATTGAAATTACCATAGACCACCAAGAAAACAAACAAGTCTGTCCTGGAGAAGGTGAAACCAGTCTGCTCTTAGGAGGCAAGGATTTTGAAGCTCTGCCTCACACATACTTTGGGCATTTGGCCAGGAGGGACCAGTCCTTGAAGAAGGTTATCATGCTTGGAAAGGTAGAGGGACAGCAGAGGAGAGGAAGACCCATATGTGATGACTGACACAGTAACTGGTTATAGTAGTAGGTGTGTCAGAGACAGTGAGACTGGTTCAGGATAAAATAGATTCAGAGCTATTGTATGTACGGTTGCTATGAGTCATGAGCAACTTGCTGGCACATAACAGCAAAACAACAAATCACAAAGGGAGTGAGATAGCCCATCTTTCTCCTGGAGCTGTTGATGGATTGAACCAACAGAGATGCCTGGGTAATGTGGTGACATAGAGTCATTGTTAAAAATTACTTTCTTGGCCGTCAGCTTTAACTTTCACCAAATGGCTGGGTGAGAACCGGAAATGTGTATAAAACTGAGTGTGCATAAATTTATCATTATGGGATTGGTCCATTTTCCCCGTTCTACTGAGTTTAAGTTGAGTGGATTAGCAGTGAAGGTGGGAATCTCACCACAAGCAGGGAAGATGAAGCAGAGTGCAGTGAGCCCATCCTTCAGGACCAATTCCTTCACTAATCTGACCAGAAGCTACATGAGAGCAGTAATAGCCTCAGGGAAGAACCAGAGACCCACTTGAGACAAAGTTGACTTCAGACCACTGCCCCCCCAGAGGCAAAGCTTGAAGTTTCACTCAAGTTTGCTGGAGGACTCCTGCAGACACCCTAATTGGCAGGATTACAAGAGCATTGTAACACTGACCTACACCACAGGCTGAAGATCAAAAAACCTGTAAGCACACTTCAGAATCTGTCTTGGATAAAGAGTATACCAGTGCCAACCAGACTTGGGAGGGTGGAGGGACAGCGCAGGAGGGGAAGGCCCTCTATGAGGTGGATTGATTCAGTGACTGGGGTAATGGGGATGGGAATGTCAGAGACAGTGCGATTGGCACAGGACAGAGCATAGTTTAGGGCTGTTGCACATAGGGTCGCTGTGAGTCACAAGCAACTCAACGGCACATAATAACAACAACAACAAATAAGCTCCGTGACTATGAGTCTGGTTTTCTGAAATCTGTGCAACCAACACAACGGGTTCCACAGTAGTAGAGCAGTACAGTTGGTGATAGACATGGTAGAAGTAGATGCGGAAGTGTGGAGGACGGGTCTGGCATTATGGGAACGGGTTATGTACTGTGGATGCTGCTCATGGGGAATGTTCTCTATTGAGAAGTTAACAGAGGTCACATTCAGCCCTTGCCACACACACTTTTTTCACAGATTAGCAGTGAAACTCGCTAAGGACTTTGCCAGTCGGGTGTTGTATTGCTAAGCAAAAGGTGTCAAGTTTCTGACAGTTCAAATCTACCACGAGCTTCTCAGGAGAAAGATGAGTGGTCTCCTTCCCTTAAAATTTATAGCCTAGGAAATACAGTAGAAGGGGTTATGAATCGGAATAAACGTGAAGGCAGGGAGGAGTAATACTAGTCAGCTAACATTTTTTGTGCACTGGGAAAGAAAAAACTCCCCGGCTTGCTTTATTGTAATATTCACTTTACTGTGTTCTGGAACCAGATCTCAGTATCTCAGAAGTCTGCTTATAGTTAAAAAGTTATTGATGGCTGCAGTCAGCTCCAACTAACAACAACCTGACTACAACAGAACAAACACTGAGCCCTGTGTGATCATCAAAACTGGCGGCATCTCCAAGTCCATTGCTGTGAGCACTGTGAATCCATCTTACAAAGCATCTGCCTTGTTCCCATTAGCCATCTACTACCTCAGACATTATTTCATCCAGCCATTGATCCCTCTTGAAGACTAGTCTGACGCAAGCTAGTCAAACAATGTTCTACTGTGGTCCATCAAATTTTCATTAGCTAATTTTTTTAAGTAGATCAGACTCGGAAAACTGAGCTTTTCTTCCCAGTCTGTCTTAGTCCAGAAGCCCCACTAAAATCTATCCAGCATGGGTGGCCCTGCTAGTTATCTGATGGCACAGCGCCAGTGGCATAACTTTCAGAACCATAGTAGCATGCAAGTCTCCGAGCACAATCCTGGGCAGGTACTAGCCTTATGCACCACGATGGATGGAGAAGAGATCAAGGTTGTTAACAATTTCAGCCTGCTTGTCTCCACAATTAACTTTCTTGACACCCCCAGACAGAAAATCAAAAGACGTATTGCTCTAGGGAAAGCTGCTTTCAGGGAACTCTCCAAAGTGCTGAAAAGCAACGATGTCAGAATGAAGACTAAGGTGTGCCTAATTCAGACCATGGTCTTCACAATAACTTGCTTTGTATCAGAGACCAGGACAGTGACTAGGTTTGACAAAGGAAGAATTGATGTCTCTGAATTGTAGTGCTGGAGAAGAGTATTGAACAAACTATTGATTGCCATGACAGCAAACAGGGTTGCTCTTTGGAGGCATGGAGTTTGAAACGTCGCCTCACATACTTTGGAAATGTAGCCAGGAGGGACCAGTCCCTGGAAAACATCATGCTTGGAAGGGTGGAGGCATAGCACAGGGTAGGAAGACCCTGGATAAGATAGATTGACACAGTAATGGGGGTAATAGGGTATCTGTGTCAGAGACAGTGAGACTGGCTCAGAATAGAGCAGAGTCCAGAGATATTGTCCATAGGGTTACCATGAATCACAGGCGACTTGATGGCACATAACAAAACCAACAACAACAAATATTTCAAATATCACTCCTGTTTCTGACTGAAACACTAGTGGCTGTGCATCTTTTATCTCTTGACTGGCAGCAGTGAGCCAGTTTCTCTGAGCAGTGGAATGGTGGCTCATCTCTAAGAGGAGTCCCGGAGAATGTCACAATCCCCAGAGCTCTGCCCGGCCTAGCTGTGCTGTGAGGTGTACAAGGCAGCCCCTAGACCTTGCAGAACAGAGTTTTTTGTGCAAATATGCCATGAGACTCGCTTCCAGATAAGTATTTCATCCAGCTTGACTAACCTTCATTCAAGGCAGGAAGATTGACCTTAGCACTAAATGATTGAAGTCCTGAATAACGTTTGGAGGTTGGGAACAGCAATCTGGGGACAGGCCAGTAGATGCTGGGAGCTGGTCCTGGAGGAATATATGTACTCTCTGTAGGAGGCAGAAGGAGGCCCACATGCCTTAATTAACATCCGTTTGCACATCCATTGTCAACTACAAGTTGTTTCAACTTAACTGAAATCCACAGTGACTGTCAGAAAATGATAAGACTCCTCAAATCTGAATTTTGCTTTGGAGTAGAGATGACTGAAAATCTGCCCTGTGTGATACTTATAATCAAAGTAAGAATTCAACTAAATTTACCAAGGATTATCCTTCATTCCTGTTCCTTCCCCTAACTGTCAGCTCAACTCTGAATTATAATTGCCTTATTCCCCAAAGCAGCTTTGAGCTTAACACAGAGGGCCTCCCATTAACCAGTCATGAGTGATAACAGAGTAGTGGGAATGTTGGATTTCTACGCTCCAATAGCGTTGAGAGGCAAGCTTTGACCTTTGACATGAGTAACAGTTTGGAGTGGAAGAGAGGAAGTTAAGACGAAGAGCTCTGGCTTCAGCAGATGACAACATCAGAGAGAAGAAATACGTACTGAGCATCTCTTGTCTGTAACCCTTCAGTTATGCCTGCACAGTCTGAAAAGTTCTGCAGGTGTAGCCTGTTATCAGAATAGACATTTCACAATAAAACACTTGTGCATTTGTAGAGAGGCTCGAGAACAAAGAGAAAATAGTATTCCCTCCACTTTCTTTTCAGCATCTCTCAGCACATAGTCTCAAATGATCACCACTATACTGTCATTTCTCTCCTGCAACCTTCTCAGTCTTTTACTTCCTACTGAATCCCTGAAAAAACAAGCCAAACTCCTGCCTTGGGTCAATTCTGCCCACTGGTGACCTTTTGTCAGGCTCCCCAAGCTGTAAATATTAATGGAAACAGACTACTTCATCCTGAGGAGCAGCTGGTAGATTTGAACCTCTGACCTTTTTAGTGCAGTATGAGCACTGACTGAATCTCCAAACACCTGAATTATAGCCCTTTATTTCCATCTCATCTCACTTAAAGGAGGATAGAGCATTTTTTAAGCTTTTTTGACAAATTGTCATGCCACTCTTTCCTGTTGTTGTTGTTGTTCGCTGTCGACTCAGAACCAACTCATAGCTGACCCTCCCGTGGGTTTCCAGAGGCAGTTAGTCAAACAGGAAGAGATTGCCCACCTACTCACAGAGCAGCTGGTGGATTCAAACCTTGTATCTTCATAATTACAGTGCAGCTTTTTACCACTGGGCCACCTATTGCTGTGCTGTTGTTGTTATATGCTGTCAAGTCACCTGCAACTCACAGTGACACTATGTACAACAGTTCTGAAGCCTGCCCTGTCCGGAGACAGTCTCACTGACTCTGACACACCTACCCCTGTAGCCCCAGTTACTGTATCAGTCTATCACATCCTACATCTTCCTGTTCTGCGCTGTCCCTCCACCCTTCCAAGCATTATGTCTTTCTACAAGGACCAGTCCTTCCTGGCCACATGCTCAAAATATGTGAGATGGGGCTTCAAAATCCTAGCCTCCAAGGAGAAACTTGGTTTCACTCTCTCCAAGACAGACCTGTTTGTTTTCTTGGCAGTCCATGGTATGCTCAAGACTCCTCCAGCACTACAACTCAAAGGCATCTATTCTTCTTCTGTCATCCTTAGTGATTGTCCAGCTCTGATGCATAGCAAGTAATTGTGAAGACCTGTACTGGGTCTAGTCATTAGAGTAATTCGGTTTGTGTGTAACCCTTTTCTTGCCAGTGAGTCAGAACTGATTCATAGCTGATCCTCCAAAGAGTTAACAGAGGCTGTAAATCTCACAAGAGGAGAGTGTCCATCTCCCCCCTGAGGAGCTGCTTGTGAACTCAAACCACCACAGAAGCAGGACCTGTGGGTTAGCAGACAAACTCCCTGTGGACTGTGCCACAACAGTTGTGTGACTGCAGCTGTGCTGAAACCCCAAAGACACATGGTTTGGATCCACTAACTGGTCTGCAGGAGGAGGAGGGGAAATTTCCCCCTGGACAATTACCTGCCTCTGAAAACCCACTGAAGGGTCAGCTATGTGTTGGTTCCTACTCTGTGGCGCCCTATAATTACAAACTGAGCTTGAAAAAGATACAGGACAGATCAAGGCTCTGATCGGTTGTTCATAAGATTGCTCTGAGTTGTAGACAACTCTACAGTACTTAACAACAAGTAAAAACCGAGTTTTAACATAATTCTAAAGTCTTGGCATAAATCTGGAATCCATTAGGGTTTTTACAAACTGGCTTTCCAAATGGTAATCCTTTTAACTTTGGTGAAAACTTGAGACAAATGACCCAGGATCTTGGCTTTTTTTTTTTTCCTTTGCTATGGCTGGTGCAAAATTTCTAGTCAGTTCCCAAAGGGTCTTACAATATGTTCTCATTGTAATGTGCTGTTGAGTCACTTGCAACTCATAGTGACCCTATGCACAATGGCTCTGAACCATGCGCTATTCTAACCAGTCTTACTGACTCCAACACATCTATCCCCATTACCCCAGTTACAGTGTCAATCTGTCTCACATGGAGTCTTCCTCTCCTGCGCTGTCCCTCCACCCTTCCAAACATGATGTTCTCCTCAAAGAGCTAGTCCTTCCTGGAAACATGCCCAAAGTATGAGAGACAGAGCTTAAAAATCCTTGTATCCGAGAAGAAACTTGGTTCCACCCTCTCCAGGACACACCTGTTTGTTCTCTTGGCAGTCAATGGTATGTTCAATACACTTCTCCAGCACCACAACTCAGAGGCATAAATTCTTCTATCATCTTTAGTCACTGTCCAGCTTGAGAAGATCATGGCCTGGGTGGGGTGCACCTTAGTCTCTAGACTGGCATCCTTTCTTGTCAGCACTCTGGAGAGGTCCCTGACAGCAGATTTACCTAATGCAATTTGTCTTTTGATTTCCTGCTTGCTGGTGGCAAGAGTGCTGATTGTGGAACCAAGCAAGCTGAAACTGAACAATCTCAATCTCTTTATCGATCATGGTGCTGCCAGTTGGTCCAGTGGTGAGAATCTTTGTCTTCTTGATGTTGAGGTTCAATCCATATTGAAGACATATTGAGGTCATCCTTGACCTCCTGAAACACACTCCTCAGGACCTCCTTAGTTTTGGCAAACAAGGTTATACCATCTGCATAATGCAGGTTGTTGATGAATGTTCCTCCAATCCTGATGCCATATTCCACCTCATAAACTCCATCCTCTCGAATGATCTAGTCCACATATGGATTGAAAAGGTACAGAGATAGGATGCACCCATGTCATACACCTTTCCTGATTTTCAACCATGCAGTGTTTCCTTGCTCTGTTCTGTGACTGCTTTCTGGTCCAAGTATATTCTTAGATTCCCATTCTTCTCAAGGTTAGCCACAGTTTGTTGTGATCCACACAAATACCTTTGCATAGCTAATTAAACATAGATATGCATTCCTCCGGTACTCTCAGCCAAGATCCATCTGACACTGGCTGAGATATCTCTTGTGCCACTAATTCTTCTAAATTCAGCTTGCACGACTTGCGGTTCTCTGTCATTGTGTGTGTGCGTGTGTGTGTGTGTGTGTGTGTGTGTGTGTAACTTTCAGCAGGATTTTGCTTGTGTGTGATATTAGTGATATTGTTTATAATTTCCACACTCTGTTGGATTACCTTTTTTGGGAATGAGAATAAATATCAATTTCTTCCAGTCAGTTGGCAAGGTAGATGTCCTCCGATTTCTTGGCACAACCTGGTAAGCATGTACAAGCTGCCTCTATTTGTTCAAACATGTCAACTGGTATTCCATCAGTTTCTGTGAACTTGTTTCTTTGCTAATTCCTTCAGAGCAGCTTGAAATTCATCCTTCATTACAATTGCTCCTTAGTCATATGTTGCTTTATTAAATTCTGTGTCAGCCAATTCTTTTCAGTACGACGACTCTGTGTACTCCTTCCATCTTCCTGGTTCATTTAATATTCTGCCCAAAGTATTACCACTTGAGGCTTGAATTTGTTTTTCTGTGCCTTCAGCTTAAGAAATGCTGATTCAGCCCTTTTGATATTCTGACTCCAGCTCTTCGCACATTTCATTATAATGCTTTGTCTTCCCAAGCTGCCCTTAGAAATCTCCTGTCCAGGTCCTTAAGCTCTTGATTTCTTCCATTTGCTTTGGCTTCTTGACACACTAGTGCAATAATCAGAGTTTCTTCTGACATCCATCTCAGTCTTCCCTTCTTCTTTTGTCTTTGTGCTGACCTTTTGCATTCTGCATGGGTGATAGTCTTGCTATCCTCTCACAGCTCATTTGGTCTTGGTTCATTAGTGTTCAAGGCCTCAAACTTATTTCTAAGATGATTTTTAATTTCAAGTAGTATAGATTCAAGGTCAAGTTTTGGTTCTTTTGGATTTGATTTCATTTTCTTTAGCTTCAGTTTGAACTTGCATATAAGTAGTTGACAGCTGATGTTGAGCTTTTCCAATGATTCTTTCCTCAGATGTAATTGATCTGATTACAACTAAATTCTTGGAGTTCATTAGGTGCAATCCATGTGTATAGTCACTGATTGTGATTATTATAAAACATATTTACAATGAATAGATCATTGATTATACAAGTCTATCATTCTATCTCCAGCTTCCTATCTGTCACCAAGTCCATATAGAATATAGCATTCTCTAAATCTTTACAGTTTAAGACAGGTTTGGGAAGCAGGAGTGGCATCCACTTCCCAAACAACATGCCTCTGGAAACTCCATGAACTTTGATAAATGGCGATAGCTATAGAAAAGTTTCAGGCCTTTTGTTCATAGGGTCTCTGTGAGTCATTCTCACTCGACAGCAATCAATAAACAACAATGAATCTTTACAATATCTCCCTGTCTCTCTGAGTCTCTCTTTTTTTCTCTCTCTCTCTTATTACCATCAGAACTCTCTCACAGATGACCTTCTACTCATGGTGTCATCTGGGGAGTTTTGCTGGTGGTTTATATACTCAGCAGAAAGAGGCAATCATGTCCTGTGTGATTTACCATTCTTGAAGCCCAGTAGAGGGTTATTTATGAGTCAGTCCTGACCTGTCAGGATGGGAGAGAGAGAGGAATCATGGGAGATTGCCAGTGCAAAATCTTTACAGTAGAACTCCAGAAACAGACATGATTGAGGAGGTAACTTTTTCTAATGACTGATTTATTGCTGTGGAGTCAGAACTAATTCATAGCAGACCCTCCAGTGGGTTTTCAGAGGCTATAATTTGCATGGGAGGAAACTGACCATCTTTATCCCTCAGAGCAGCTGGTGAGTTCAAACCACCTGCCTTTGGGTTGGTAGCACAACTCCTTACCGATAGGTTACCAGAAACTTATCTGGTAACTTATCAATGGCACATAATAACAATAGGCTACCAGAAAAAAATTGATCCTGACTACAACTGGAAGCAGGAGTGGCATCCACTTCCTAAATAACATGCCTCCAAAAACTCAATAGTTTGTTGAGAGGCTTCAGGCCTTTTGTTCATAGGGTCGCTATGAGTCGTGCTCAACTCAAAGGCAATCAATAATAACAATTACTATTATACTAGTAGGTAAGGAATTACACAGCCAACCTAAGGGCACACAGTTCTAATATGCCAGCTGTGTTCTATGGGGAAAAATAGATCATCTCTTACTGTGTGATATACTGCCTCTGAAAACCCAGCATGGTATCAGTTATGAGTGGATTCTGACTTGACAGCATATAACAACCAGAGCAATGTTAAGTCCACATACTAAGTTGTTGTAGATGGCTACTGATTTTATGTGACCTTTACTGGTTTTAAGGAAAGGTAATGTGTAATTCTTGGAAGCAGGGGTGGCATCCACTTCCTAAACAACATGCCTCTGGAAACTCTATGAACTTTGATAAATGTCGATAGTTGTAGCGGGGCTTCAGGCCTTTTGCTCATAGGGTCACTATGAGTTGTGCTCGACTTGAAGGCAATCAACAACACCACTAACAACAACTATTCTAACACCATCTGTAATAAATTGAATAACCTTTACCTTTGATCAATCATATAGTCCCACAAAAATATTATGGACCTATTGCTGTCAAATTATCAATTCTAAGCATTCCACCTTTAACATCTCTCATGACCTTTCAAAAATTAATCATTTTATTGCCTTTAGTTCCTGCTCAAACAATAAACAATGGTATCCCCTTTTGTCATCCATGGAGCAGCCATTCTCCCTCATAACAATGGATGCGTCCCTGGTCCAGATTGTCTCTCCCCCTCAATAAACGTCACTTGCTTTTATTTAAATGACATGTTGCTCTCTGACATTCCCTTGCTCACACTTTCTGCCTTTTCAGTAAAATGTTCTATTGCCACAATTTAGAAACATCATCTCTTTTCTCTATTGGAACAATGATCTTCATCCTAGAAGGCAGAAAGGAAGTGGAAGAAAGAAAGTAAGGAGTAAGAAAACTCTGTACCACCATGCATGTCCTGAGCTCTTTTATTCATATATTTCATATCACAGTTCTGCTCCATTTTATAGTTCAAGAAATAGAGGGTCAAAGTGACTGACATCCAGAGGGATTTCAGCCTTCCCTAAGGGAACGAGGGTTAGAGGAGGCTGACTTAATGGAACAAATTGTACTACCACCACCGGGGAGCCCCTTGTTCATATAGAAAGCCCAAGCTATGTTAAGATGCTGCACTGCCAAACCAAAGGCATATGGTTCGAATTTAGCAGTCACCCCACAGGAGAAAGGCAATCCCCTGGCCTGCAATTTGCAACCTCTGAAAACCTACTGGAGGGTCACCTATGGTATGCGTAGCTTCTTACTAGAGGGTACACAATAATAATAACGACAACATCCATCACAGGAGAGTAATACTCTTCAATTAACAGTGGGTTAAATGTTCCCTACACTCTCAAAGTCCTCAAGGTCCAACTGCTAGTGAGTGACATCAGTTGTCAAGGACTGAAAAAGGAATGGAGAGAGTGGTAGAAGAGGTAACCAGAAGTGCTCTCTAAGCTTTCTTCAATGTTTAGCCCTGAACAGCAGTGATACTCAAAGACAGAAATGGTCCGAGATTTGAAAAGTTTTCCAAAGAACTTAGTGTTGCTTTGGCCGGACAGCTTCCTTGACACAATGTCCTGATATCACTTGAAGGAGGTGCCACTGAGTGGTCTCCATTAATCATCACCATGTCTATCACCTGCTGTGAGAGATCTTACATAATTTAAAATTAATACTTTCATATTGAAGAGTCTCCATGGTCAAGGCTGACTGTGTAGTCTTGCACTGCTAAACGTAGAATGAGAAGAAACTGAAAAAAAAAATCTTTTAAATACTTCATAGGCCAACATTCATCAGTGACAGGAAGGAACACACAGATGTAACTTTCATGTGTTAAGTAAAAGATCAACAAGTTTAATTTGCCTTTTTTAGCTGAGATGACAGCAAAGTAACCTATAAGATGTTCTTAGGGGCCATATTTCAGCACTTGCTATAGGTGCTACTTTCATAGATACACCTTTGAGAGAAAGTAGAGGTTAAGAATCAGACAATGAAGAATTCATGAAACACTGCCCCATATGGATGCATTTAGAGGGTATTATGCTGAGTGAAATAGTCACAAAAAGATAACTCTATGAGACCACTGCTATCATGACATCTCAGACAAGGGTCTTATAATAAAAGTTTATAAAATACTCCTGGGCCTCCACAAGGAAAAGACTGATAACCTAATCACAAAATGGGCAAAAGACATGGAAAGAACTATCGGAGAAGAAGACATTCAGATGAGAGACAGACATGAAGAAATTCTCAAAATCACTGCCAATCATGAAGATGCAAATCCAAAGCACAATGAGGTAGCAGAGGCACTCCAGTAACAGGGGCAAAATTTAACTGTCTAATAAATGCAAGCAATAAATGCTGGAGAGGAGGTGCAGAGATAGGAACTCTCATACACTGTTGGTGGGATTGTAAAATGGTACAGCCACTCCATAAGGCAGTTTGGTGTTTCCTCTAAAAGCTAAACATATAAATTCCATATGACTCAGTCCACTGTTAGGAATATACCCTGAGGAAATTATAATTGATACACAAATGGAGATTTGTACATCACTGTTCATATCAGCATTATTAACCATCACAGGAACATGGAAGCAGCCCAAATGTACAAACACAATTGAATGGATTGAGAAATTGGGGTACATTTACATGATGGAATATACTACACAGCATGTTGGAGCAATGATTTAAAAAATTACTACCTAACTTGGAACTGGAGAGCATTATTCTGAGTAAACTAATTCAGTCCCATAACAACAAATACTGTATTAAACCAATATTATATAAATAGAAAGATAAACTAGTAAAGTGTGTGTGAGGCTCCAATGGGGGAGGAGGGGGAAGGTGGGAGCAGAAGTGAGGATGGACAGAGGGGAAATCATAGGGTTGCACAATTTGATGGGTAGAAGGAGGGGTGGGTAAAAGAAATGGAAATGATCTGGTGAGGATCTAGAAAGAAAGGACAATGATGGGCAAAGTTCCATGTTGATTCATTTTATAAAATATAATGAATGAGAATGATTATATGAAACACAATGCAAATAAAGAATAGTGTGAAACACAATGTATACAAACTTTGTTGCTGTTGATGTTATGTGCTGTCGAGTCACTTGCGACTCATAGCGACCCTATGTACAACAGCCCTAAACTCCGCTCTGTCCTGTGCCAATCGCACTGTCTCTGACACTCCCATCCCAATTATCCCAGTCACTGAATCAATCCACCTCATAGAGGGCCTTCCTCTCCTGCGCTGTCCCTCCACCCTCCCAAGCATGATGTCCTTCTCCAACGACCAGTATCTCCTCACAACACGTCCAAAGTATGTTAGACGGAGCCTCAGAATCCTTGCCTCCAAGGAGCCACCTGGTTTAACCCTCTCCAGGATGAATCTGTTTGTTTTCTTGGCAGTCCATGGTATTCTCAATAATCTCCAGCACCACAGCTCAAAGGCATCAATTCTCCTTCTATCCTCCTTGGTCATTGTCCAACTCTCTGATACATAACAAGTGATTGCAAAGACCATGGCCTGTATCAGATGCACCTTAGCAAGCCAAAATAAAATAAAAACTTATTTTTAAAAAATGGATTTAGAGATTACCCCCCCAAAAAAAAACTAGAGAAGGGTTTATATATTAAGAGAATCAATTTAGCATAGTTATTAGATGGGAAAAGGAAAGAGTGAAAAATTAATGGATAGACATCAAGAAATAGTTTATTGGATAAAGGGAGAATAATATGGCATAAATGAAAAATCAGACATTATATGTAACGTAATTAATGTTATGGAACAAAATATGCATAAATGTTTAATGGAGGAAACCCCAAACATCTGCGTTTCATTGATTATGCAAAGGCTTTTTTGACTGTGTGGATCATAATAAACTATAGCTGACTCTGAGAAGAATGGGAATCCCAGAACACTTCATCGTGCTACTGCGAAACCTATATTTGGACCAAGAGGCAGTCGTCAGAACAGAGCAGGGAAACACTGCATGGTTCAAAATTGGGAAAGGTGTATGCCAGGGATGTGTCCCATCTCCATACCTTTTCATACATATGAAAATTTTTTTTAAAAATGTAAAAAAAAAAGAAAGAATTATGCTGGAGCAAGAGTAGCCTTCAAGGCAGCCGAAGATCCACTTCTGATGGTTCTGATTTGTACATGACCCCCTCCGGGATACCACTACCATCCACTGGGAAAAGCAACTGTATTGTTTTTCCTCCAAGGAGCTACATTACCTTGAAGGTTCATTTGAGTTTCAAATGCAAATTCAGGTAAAGAAGCAAAAACATATACATTAGTAACAGAAATACATTAATATGTAAAAAATAGTCTGATGCAAATCGGAAAGTGGCATTTGGAAACTTTGATAAATGGCTGTGGAGAACCTAAGATTCCATTCGGAAGCTTGATGTCAAATAGGTGACAGGTGGGGTTTGCACAGAGGGCTCCTCCTCCCTAGCTCTGCCCACATACACCTCAGAAACTCATCAACTACATCAATACGGAGGTGTGCCTTTTACCCATCAATATGTCTCTTTTTTCCCGTTTAAATGAGGAGGGTAAAAGGGAACAGAGCTGCTCCTGGTGCTGCTGGAAGAAGTGTGAAATGAAACCACCTTTCTCCATGGCAATCTGGCAGAATGCATCAGCAGTCTTGAAATGATACTTCCTGACCCAGACATTCACTTACACCTCTAAGAACTGAGTCTAAAGATATGATTAAAGGTTACACTCCCCCACGTGCAATTAAGTTAAAAGAATATTCACTGAACACTTTTTTATTTAAAGAGAAGAAGAAAAGAAAATACCCAACTACTTACTTCTGCCTTCTAATTACTGCTAGCTGTCATTGAATCAGCCTCTAACTCAGGGGAATGCCACACACAACAGAATAAAACACTGCCTGGTAGAGGTGGTGACCCTGCAGGGGATTACTGATCAGAAATCAAACCAATATTCTGTACGTGGGAACCATCACTGCTCCATCTGCTTTCTAAAAGAATGGCAAATTTGTCTCAAAAAGAGAATAATTTTGTTTAGAAAACTGCTAGCCTTTTGGTTATGGAAGGGAAAGCCTTGAGCTAGAGTCAAGGATTTAATTTTACTTGAATCCACAATCAACATCAATCAAGAAATCAAAAGATACATTTCATTGGGAATGTGTTCTTAAGAACCTCTTTAAAGTTATAGAGTAAGGATGCTAATTTAAAGACTAAGGTGCACCTGATCGAAACCATCATATTTTCCAATTGTTTTTATGCATGTGAATATTGGACAATGAATAAGGAAGACCAAAGAAGAATCAATGCTTTTGAATTTTAGTGGTAGCAAATAGTGTTGCATATACCAAAAGACTACCAAAAAAATAAATATGTTTTGGAGGAAGTGCGGCCAGTATACGTCTTAGAGGCAAGGATGGTAAAACATCTCACATACTTCGGGCATGTTGTCAAAAGGGGCCATTCCTTGGAAAAAGACTTCATTCTGTGAAAGGTTAAGGATCAGCACAAGAGAAAACTATCCTCAGCAAGATGGATTGACACAGAGACTGCAGCATGGAGCTTGAGCAAGGAGGAGACTGACAATGGTGCAGCACGTGGCTATGTTCAACTCAACTGCACACAACAACAAAAACAGTCTGTATATGAGAGGCTGGAACGAAAAGAAACCGAAATTATTTTGCATAACATCACAATAGGTATTCTAGAGAAGTCTGAGAGGAAAGATACTTGAGATATTTGGGGAAATGAAGATTTTGAAAGATTAAACCCAGCACTATTGAGTCTATTGAAACTCAGAGTGACCCTCTCTTGCACTTTGGAAACTCCATCTTTTCAGACAGAGACTGTCCATCTTCCTCCCATATGCATGGTGGAGTTGACAGGGACTCGCAGCATTCTCATGTACGATAGGATGAAATCTTCCCAATTCTGTGGCACCCTCATCACTTCCCCTGTGCTTCAGCCATTTCTTGTAGTCACTCTGGAAAGCCACATCATTGAGAGTCTTTCTTTATTTTTCTGACTCTCTTTTTCTAAGAACTGGCCCCTTTTGACAACATGTTCAAAGTAAGTGAGAGAAAGTCTTTCAATCTTTGTGTCTAAGAAGCATTGTGGCTGTACTTCCTGTAAGATAGATTTGTTTGCCATTTTTTTTAAATTTCATAAGAGTTTCAATAATCTTTGCAAACATCACAATTCAAGGGTGTCAGTTCTCTTTAAGTCTTCTTTATGCATTCTCCACAGTGTGAGTTTGAATTGTTGACCCTTCTGTCCATTAGCAGTCTAGCGTGTGACCCACTACACTGCCAGAGCACCTTGAAGCAGTGAATAGAGAAGATGAAAGAAGTCTGTGAGGGAAGAACAGAACTAAGCAATATAGTAGAACACTTTGGACCAAGCAGAGAGAGGTAGTAAAATTCCTCAAGGTGAGGATAATGGTAAGGAATTGTGGGGTCACGGGTTGACTGTTCAAAATTACTGTCCTGGCCATTGACTTTGCCTTTGATACATGGATGTGTAGTATCATGAAACTATGACATTTGTCTATCCACAAAGTGATTGGCTAGTCTCACCATTAGATTGAGAGGATTCAGCAACAGAATTTGTAAATCTCATAACTGGTAAAGGAGATAATGCTGCAGGTGTCCTCTGGGGCCAAAGATTCCTGCATCACTCAGATTGGGACCTACAGGAGCAGCAGCCACAACAGAGAAACTGATATGTGGCAAAGCTTGCCTTGGGAATGCTGCCCCACAGAACCAGAGCCAGAAGCCTTCACTCAAGCTTGTAGGAACACTTGGGGGGAGTGTGAGGAAGGAAGGTGATATCTTAAATGGTAAGACTAAGAGAGTTTTATAACACTGGCCTGAAGTTGCAAGGCTGAAGGCCAAAGGGCCTGTGAGCACATTTCAGAAGCTGTCCTGACAGAGAAACTATACTCCTATTGTCATCCTGAGTTATAATCTGTTAACTTTCCTAATAAACCCCATAATCATGTGTATGTTTCTGTGTAATCTGCGTAGCTATTGCAGCAGATTTCAGCCCCAGTAGGACAGTGAAATTGATATTAGCACTAATAGAAATGAGCATGGGAGCAGGGGAAATATGTCTGACCTCATGGGAATTGTTTTTGTGTTATGGATGTTGATCAGGGTAGTTTCTTGTGAAGAAACTTGTGAAGTTAGTACAGGCCCAGTATGATCATCTCCACACTGCCCTCACATTTTTACAATAATTTCCCTTTTCTTCGTGTAAAAATAATGTTTAAAATAATGATTTCTGTGTAAAGATCAAGACACACCTGATCCACACCATGATCTTTTCAATTACTTCCTATTTATCCAAATGTTGAACAATAAGAAAGGAAGATTGAAGAATAAGTGATGGTTTTGAGTTGTGGTGTTGGTGAAGAGTACTGAATATTCCTTGGGATGCCAAATAACAAGTCTATCTTGGAGGAAGTGCAGTCAAGATACTCCTTAAAGGCAAGGATAATGAAACTCTAGCTTGCATACTTGGAGTATGTTGTTAGGAGCGGTCAGTCCTTGAGAAAGAATGTCATGCCAGGAAAGGCAGAGGGTCCGAGGAAGAGCAGAAGACCCCCAGTGAGATTCATTGACGCAGTGAAGATGTACCTGAGTATATCAGAGATTGTGAGGGTGACAAGCAAGGTTCAGGCCTGTTGTTGATAAGATCACCATGAGTTATAGTTGACTTGATGACGTCTAACAGCAGCAACAAAATAATGCTTTACTAGAAGTCTATATAATTAAGGTTATTATGGTGTAGTGGTAGTTCAGTGGTAGAATTATCACCTTCCACACGGAAGATTTGGGTTCAATTCCTGGCCAACACACTTCAGGGGCAGCAACCGCCTGTGTGCCATTGGAGACTTGAGTCCTGCTATGATGCTGAGGAGGTTTCTGTGACACTTCCAGACTAAGACAAGAAAGAAGGACCTGTTGATTACCTTCTGAAAAATCAACCAGTGAAAAAATTTGATCATAAAGTCACCAGGAGTTGATGATAGCTACAGCACACAACCATCTGCTCCTGCTCTTGGAGGGGCTTACTCATGGTCAGGATAAATGGAGGCAGAAAAATCAGGAACAGTTATCAGGAGTGAATGCAAAGTAGTGAGAGAGAATTACAAATTGAGATGAGAGCAAGAGTCTTGAGTCAGAAGGTGCAAGAGGATAGGAGCACTGTAGCCCACCCACCACCATGGCTGGGGAAGCAGTGCATCTGTAGTGGATAGCTGGCCATTGGGAGGAGGAGAAGGCCATTCCAACCTTGGAAAAAACACACATAAATAGCAGTGATTATCTTTGGGTGGTAAGATTACATTTTTGCTTTGTTTCAACTTTTTTTCTCTTTGATTTATACAATATATGGCTTCAGCTTATTTCTTGTTTTTATTATGTAGAGGTGTTTTTCTCCAAGTGAATATTCCTTGATATTTTTCTTTAAAAATCACACGAAAAGTCCTAGAAGGACAAATACAATGTAAGACCATAATTGTAGGACATGTATGAGGATGCAAGGGGTGAAACAGGTGGGGGCAGAGGGGTGACAAAGGGCAAGTGTGGGGTGGGCTGGTTAATCAGAGTCCCACAATTTGATGGACAGGGGGAGAGGTGGGTAAAGGAAACGGGAAAGATCCGGTGTGAAAAAAAAACCACCAAAACCCACAATGTAATCAAGCTTTATAAGTAAATAAGTATATAATAAAAATTTTATTTCAATAAAAAAAAGAAATAAGGAATAGTTGAGGGGGGGCAAATATGGAGAAATAAATACCCTACATGCTAACAAGGGCATCATTTGGTGGAAACTTTTGGACAGCTCTTTAACTAGATGTATAAATAAACCCTTAACATTTTTCTATTCTTTTTTTTTTTAAAATCACACTAAAATGAAAACATGGTCACAGGCAAGGTTGTAGCAAGATCTGTAGGATGTAAGAGCAGTCAAGTAGTGTCCCAGACCAAGGAGAGAGAAAAAAGAAACAGCCTATCAGTGGTGCCCGGATCCTCTCCTAACTCTACCCAGGACATCCTAGAGGCATCTGCTAGGTTAGCCCCACGGTAAAGCCTCTTTTGTTCTTGGGCTCTATCAACAAGGCTTCCAGAAATTCCAGGCACTCCAATCTGAGAAACATCGTTAGCAGACATTCTCTGCCCTGACTCATATTCTCACATACTCTAGATCCAGTGTTCAAATGTTTTAAAGAATTACATATAAAAGGTGGATCCTTCTAGAAGATAAAATGATCAGGCCCCCCAGCTACAGAGCAGGTGTCTGCCTTTGCCCTTTCAGGAAACTCAAGGAGCCAAGTTTCCGAGTTCCAGCAGCGGCTGTTCTTTCCAGCCCGAACACCACCCTCTATCTGTGCTCCCTCTCTGGCCTCGTGCATCTTGGCAGAGGGCTGCTCTCCTATGGTGATGCTTCTCATATTAATTTAAATCTTTTCAAGACATACTTGCTAATTAAAATGTGAAACTGTTTTTATCCCTTTAATTAAGATACAAGATGGGAAGCATAATTTAATTTGGTCCATTGAAAATATCAGTATTACTAGCTCCATAACTTGCTTCCAATAACGATGACTATGTTCAACATTATCTTTTTCCCTCTCACACTCACTGGCACTTTGTTGTGTGCACTGGGTGGTGAAGCTATTGCAGGAGTTTGCCAACTGCAACTCTGTGGAAAAGGCAGCAGGTGAAATTTCCCAAGAACATCAGTTTTCAAGCGATGTCTCAGTTTTAGTTCCTCCAGAAGATGCTAGGAAGGATTTTATTACATGCACTAATTTAGGAGGTGATACTAGTATTCCTTCCCCAGAGAAATTGTGTTCTCTACCCCTCTGCTGGCCTAGTGGCAAGAAGCTGCACTACAATCCCAAAGGCATGCAGTTCGAGGACATCAGCTGTTCCATGGAAGGATGGGCAGTCTCCTCCCATGCAAGTAACTGCCTCTGAAAACCTGCCGGAGGGTCAGCTATGGGCCAGTTTTGACTACAGTACACAACAGCAACAACAGCCCCTAAAAGAATACTAAAGCCTTACTACCTCTCTGCCTTTGATCTTACTTATAAATAGGATTTTGAGTTAAAATAATATGAGGTCATATTAGTGTATGAGTCAACATGAGTAATATCCTTATTAAGAAAACAAGAGACACAAACAGAAGACAGCTTTGAGAAGATGGGGGCAGAGATTGGAGTTTTGCCACCATAAACCAAGGGCCAGTGGGGCTACCAGAGCTACAAGAGGCAAGGAGGAGTCCTCTGCTAGTGCCTTTAAGAAGAGAGAGTATGGCCTTGGTGGTGCGTGTGAAATGACCTTGCACTCATCCTGAGCAATGTGAGAGTACATTTCTGTCCTGTTAAGCTTCTCACTTTGTAGTAATTTGTTACATTGGCCCAAGGAAACAAATCCATCCCGGAAGTGTTTTCTTTATGAGAAAACAGCTCAACGTTGAATGAACAGTTTATTGCTGTGCAGGTTTTGTTTCATCGGGGATACGTGTCAGGGCTGTCCCACCTCAGGGATGATGAACATGAGATGTTTAACCTCCTACTCCCCACGCTTCATTGGCTGAGGGCTGTTCCCAGGGTTTCAAAGCCCCAGTCTTCCGTATCACCCTTGTGCAGAGTTGAGGATACCCAGAGAGGGAAGACATCAGTGGGAATGAGGACTGTTGAGAGGATCTCCAAGGGTAGGGCATCCGTGGTGTGTGTTACAAACCCATTTCTCCGTTCTTGAAATTCCAACAGGCTGGGAGAGGGAGGGAAACGGAGACGTTATGAGAGAGGGTAGAAACACATGGGCTTATATGCTCTTTCCATGATTCAAGAGACAAAGTCATGGATGGGCAACCACTACCCACATTTGAAAGTCTCTAGAAAAAGCTAAGAGCAGTGTAGGGGGAATATTAAAATATCTGATCCCAAATCAGAGACTATGTGGACAAACAGAAACTATCGCACAGTCTGTGGCCTGGAGATGTGAGTTCACAATAGAACCCCAAGGTCAGTTCAACGTGCTCAGCCCAAAGGGTGCCAGCTCCACAGCACCGGCGCCCTGACTACCTCATCGTGAGCTGAATGGGAAGTAGTAGTTTTCTCCAGTTGAAGAGGGTACCAGGAAATGGAATGTATTCTCTAAACAGACAGAAACATCTAGTCAATTAGAAATATTACAGACAAAACAATCTGTATGAAGGGGAGATTTTGAAGGCGAGACTCTAGATTCTAAGCTGGATTAAAAACCAAGATGATAAGAATCAAAAAGTAGACTTGAGAAATGAGGACCAAAAATCAAGCCAGTTGCCAGCAAGAAAGTTTTAACTAATGATAACACTGTATGTGTCAGAGTAGAACTGGAGTGCTCAAGGTTTTTAACACCTGATTTTTCTGAAGCAGAGTTCCAGACCCTTCTTCTGTGACAACTCTGGGTGGTTTCAAACTGCCAACTTTGCATTAAGCAATCTAGTACCATTTCCACCACCCAGATATTTAAGAAATGAGAGCAGTGCAGTAGAAACCCATGTCAGGGAGCACATCAGTTAGATGAGGATAAACCTGTATGGAAACCAGGTTGGAGGCTATTGGACAATGTGCAAGTTGTTGATGTCCTTAACCAGAAGCAGTATGATGGGACATCCTAGCACTGAAGCCCAGGCCTACCAGTGTCCAAGTCTGAGCTCTATCAATTAGAGCTAAGTGAGTTCAGCAAGTAGCTTGGCCTTCCTGAGTCCTAGCATCCTTCATAGACTTCGGAGAGTTAAGTGATGTAACTTAAGTGCATAGCATCAATCCTGCCCCATGGGAGTTACTGCTATTGTTCCATATCCATTCTGACACACAGCCACCTCCACAGGACAGACCAGAACTGTCTCACAAGGTTTCCTAGGCTGCAATCCTTGTAGGAAAAGATTGCCAAATCTTTGCTCCCAAGTAACCACTGCGTGAGTGCAGACTGTCATAAAAGCACTTACCCATAGCACCCACCAGTGTTCCTTTATCCCATGGTCAAAATGAAAGCCGAACCCATTGTTGCTGAGTCAATTCTGACTCACAGGGACCCCATAGGAGAAAGCAGAACCCCATGGGTTTTCTAAGCCAGTGGTCTTTACACAAGCCAACTTTCGCATCTTTCTGCAACATACAGATTAGCTGGTGGATTCAAACCACCAACCCTTTGGTTAACATCTGAGTACTTAATAACTGTACCACCAGAGTTCATTTGTCCCCCTAATTGTTGTTGTTGTTGTTGTTGTGGTGGTGGTGGTGGTGGTGGTAGTGGTGGTAGTGTTAGGTGCCATTGAGTCAATGACTTCATCTTACCTGGATCCACCATCAATACACAATCCTGATGCCTGCAGTCAAGAGAGCAGGAGACATATTGCACTGGGAAAATCATAAAATCTCCTTCCTCTCCTTTCCCTTTCTGAGATTGTAACCTGTGTAATTCCTCTCTTTAAGGGACCCCAGAAGTGGCACTTCTGACTTAGTACATGTGTTTGGGGAGCAGACCAGGAAAATGTACTTGTTATCAAAACCCAGTTTTGTGCAGTAACTCTCCTCTTGTCCTGGGTTTCCCCAGAAAAGCAGAAAAGCTGCGGCAATCTAGAGTCATAAGCAACAAAGCTGGTGATGGTCAAAGCATAGTTTTAATCACTGTCTGCCCTCCCTACCATCATGCACAGCTGTTAGACTGAAACCTTCTCTCGCCAGGCTACTGGTCTAGATTGTACAGGTAAATGCAGGGCATAGTATCCTGCATGAGATATAGAGAGTATCTGTGCCTTTTGAGTTAATTATTGGGGAAAGGAGGGAGAAGGTAAATATTTGAATCTCAGCACAGCTTGTTCAGCAAAGCTTGTTCAGCAAAGTTTATGGGTTACTCTAAACTGGAATTGACTAGCATGGGTTAAAATCAGTTCTCAACTGAAGGCAATTTTCTCTCCACCCAAGAATCTCTTTAGAAGTGACAGGTGACATTTCTAGAGTTCAGGGAAGAAAACTTTATCTGAGTAATGTAGGCCTGAAATTCCTTTAAGGAATCTTTCCTCTCCACATAGAAAATCAAGGCCTGAGAAGTACTGGCTTTAGTGCCTCTATGGATGAGCCAGGGAGGGGGAGACCTAAGCCCTGTCCCACCTTGCTCAAATCTTCTTCGGGACACCTGTGATATCTCCTTTCTTTGCTTTAGATACTCAGATAGATGCCATCAAGTTGGCTCTGACTCATGACTCCGTGTTCAACAGAACAACACCCCAGCTGATCCTGCACCAACCTCACAATCTCTGCTGTGCATAAGCACAGCGTGACAGTCACTGTGTCAACCAGTCTTGTTTCATAAGCCCAATGTTTGTGCCACTGTGCCATTCCCTCGCATCGCCACTGTCACTAAACCAATGCATCTCGTTTTGATGTCTCAAAAAGGACATAAAAACTGTGCTGTCCTTTCCAGAGACACGCTTCTCCCAATAATATGCCCAAAGTAGGTGAGACAAAGTATGTGAGACCATTCTTGCCTCTAAGGAGTACTCCAGCCACACTTCTTCCAAGAGACATGTTTTTTCATTCTGTGGACAGTCTATAAAAAAAAAATACACTGTGGTAATCAATATTATATTACATCAATAGTATATTCAATATTTTTACCAAACCACAATCCAAAAGCATCAATTCTTTTTCAGTCTTACGTATTTATTATTGAACTTTCATATGCATGTGAAGCAACTGAAAATGCCATGATGATCTAGGCACACCTTAGTCTTTAAAGTGGCATCTTTGCACTTTCAGCACTTTTAAAAGGTTACTGGTAGCAGATTTTTCTCAATGACTCAAAAGAAAGGGACAGCTTAATCTTCAAGGTTGGCATAATCGGCCCAGCAGATTTTCCCCACAGCTTTGTCTGGGGCCACAATTCCTAATATATATGACTCCAATCCTTGCTACCAGATAGCTCTTTCTGTGGAGAGAAAAACCTCAGAATAAACAACATAAGTAGCAGGCCTAGCCTTCTCTCCTGTCACACATGTGAAGCTTTGAACAGTATAGGGGAAAGTGACGTACTGCTGTCATGCCACAGTCAACAGCTCACTCTTTCCCCTGTTCAGCAATGTAATATCACCAAGGTGAATCTCTCACTAAACATAAAAGACCTCCCAGAAATTGATGGAAGTCTACTCTAACCCTTACCTCAGGGACCTGAGATACAATGACTTCACTGTTTTCTGATACCTGGGCTCCTCTGCATTGCTATTATAATTTTTACTCTGGCCCAGTGACCTCAGTTTGCCATCTGTCAGCTCTAATCATGCCTTTGTTCTGCTTGTGAAGTCCACAAGGAGTTATACTGTTAACCTACAGGCAGTCTCCTCCAGTATGTTTTACAGCTGCCAAAAACCCACTGATGGAACAGTGTTGAGTTGGTTCCAACTTGATGGCAATGAGGTGAGCTATTGGGTTGGCTCATGGTGAAAACAACAGGGAGCTAACTATCGAAGAGGTAAATGATGACAGAAACAGGCCTACCAGGGGCATCCCTAAAACCAGTATTTGAAGGAATGGACCCCTGTGGGTATACTAGGTTCCACAATATCTCCCACTCACAATTGTTTATACCAAAGTTTAACATGAGGCATCAAAGTATTTCCCCCATCGTTTACCCTGCCATTTGCCCATGGGTGACTTATCAAACTGTATCTCCATTCTATCCATTTCCATTCATCTCAATATTTTCCATTAATATCCTCAAAGACACACTCAGTTCTGTATACATTGTGTTGTTCTCAAGTCTGATCTCACATTTATTTCTCACTTTTGTGACTGATGTCAAGCAAATTGGAAATGAAAGTGTCATCCTTGACTCTGCCTTCTCCGCCACTGAATCCACTCAATAATCTAGTCCATCCAATTCCATCTCCTAAAATATCTCAAATATGTCTACATCCTACAGCAATTAGTCATGCTCAGAGTTCCTCTCAGCATCTCAGCTCTAGATTATTTTCATACTGGACAGTTGGAATCCACTAGGTGTTCTATAGAAAAAAGATTCGCAATCTCCTACGTGGTTTACAGCTTCTAAAAACCCACTGAAAGTTCGGCTGTGAGTCAGTTCCAATGACAGCACACAACAACAACAGCTGGTCTTTTTGCTTTGATCTTACCCATCCCTTTGCCTACAACATCGTATTCTTTTTGCTTTTCTTAAGAATTCTTCCTCATAAAAAACTTTACTCTTTTGTGAAATATTTTATCATTTCCCTTAATAATATGTTGTCAGGATGTACCAGTCCTTGGAAAAAGACATCAAGAAAGGAAGACCTCAACAAGATAGAGTGACACAGTGACAGCAACCTTAAACTTGAACCCGGCAGATTATGAAGATGGCACAGGACAGCGTAAGGTTTCAGTCTGCTGTTCATATGGTCATTCGCTAAGAGTCATAGTTGACTTGATGGTGTCTAACAGCATGTATATGAGGCACAGCCTCTCCCCTTCTTAGTCCTGGCATCCACATGTCCATTAGCAACCAGGTCACACGGTACTGTTGTTGTTATGTGCTGTCGAGTTGCTTGCAACTTATGGTGACTACGTAAAACATCTCTGAACCCTGATCTATACTGAACCAACCTTATTGTCTCTGACACACCCACCTGCATTCTCCCAGTCAGAGTCAATCCATCTCATAGAGGGTCTTCCTTTCTTGTGCTGTCCATTGATTATTTACACATATTTCTCTCTACATAGCTCCTTATGAGCAGGGGCTATGTTCTTTCCATTTCTGGGACATCAATGCCTAACTCTATTATTGGGAAATAGTCAATGCTTTATAAGTTTTCTGTTGACATAATGAACCCAGCCAGGATTAGGAGAGGGGTAGTGAGAGAAAGGGAAGAAATTGTCAACAATGAATGAATTTTTTTAAAAAAATTAAGAAAGAAACCAGAGATCTTTCTAAGTCCCGTTTCTCTATATATCTGAAGGATATGGAAATAGAATTTTGTGTTGATTGTCTGCCTTAGTTATATGATACTGCTATAACAGAAATGAACTCTGGTGGCCTAGTGGCAAGAAGCTGTCCTGCAATCCTGAAGGCACATAGTTCGGATCCACCAGCTAACTGCTCTGCTGGAGAAGAATGGGCAGTCTCCTCCAATGTGATTAACTGCAGCCAGAAGGTCAGCTATGGGTTGGCTCTGACTCAACGGTACACAACAACAATAACAACAGAACATGCCACAAGATAAAGGTAAACAACCCAATTAAAAAATGGACACAGGATATGCACAGACACTTCACCAAAGAAGACATTCAGATGGCAAACACATGAAAAAATATTCAAAATCCCTAACTCTAAAAGAGATGCAAATCAAAACAACTATGAAATATCATCTCACCCCAGTAAGAATAGCAAAATTCAACAGAACAGCAAACAACAAATGTTGGCGAGGTTGTGGAGAAACTGGAACACTTATTCACTGTTGGTGGGAGTATAAAATGGTGCAACCACTGAGGAAGGTGGTATGGCACTTTCTCAAAGAGTTGGAAATAGCAATACCATTTGTCCCAGCAATTCCACTACTGGGAATATACCCTAAAGCAACCAGAACTGCCACCCAAGCAGATATATGCATATCCATGTTTATTGCAGATTTGTTCATAATAGCAAAGAGCTGAAAACAACCCAAGTGCCCATCAATAAACAAATGGATAGAGAAGCTGTGTTATATTCACACAATGGAATATTATGCAGCACTGAAAAACTAAGAACTCATGAAATATTTTACAAAATGGGTTACCATGGAGGACATTACACTGAGTGAAATATCTCAGTGACAAAAGATAAATACTGCATTATACCACTGTTATAAAACAGGACTGATACGGGGGTTAGGGGGAAACTAAGAAATAAGGGGATAAAAAATGTACAGGACATTGAAAAAGATGCGGGAGAGAACTGTATAAAAGGAATATATGATTAGGTATTATTGGCATGACAAGAGTCAGAATAAGAGCTGCATAGTAAAGTGGTGGTGGTGAGGTGAACTGTATAACAATGAAAGAACTTTTTTTTTTCAAAGAAAAAAGAGAACTGGGTGGAGGGGAGACAAAGAAGAAAATGTACAACAATGAATTAATGGAAATCCAAGTTCTTTATAAACTTTCATTAAAATCTCAATAAAAAAAGCATAACAACAGAACAGAAATACCATAAGTTAATAACTTCAGCAGACAGAAGTTTATCATCTCACAGTTTGGGAGGATCAATTCACTCACTGCAGTTGAGTCAGTTTCAACTCACAGCTGACCCTCCATCAGGTTGTCAAGGCTATAAATTGAAATAGGAGGAAACTAACTGATCATCTTCCTCCCTCAGAGCTGCAGGTGCATTTGAAATGCTGGATACATGTGACCTTTGGGTTAAGAGCTCAACTTGCTGTGTACTATGCCATAAGAGCTCCCTGTTTCAGAAGGAAGACCTCATGGAAGGGCAAATTCAGGATGTGAGCACCAGGAAAAGGCTTTCGCTTTTAGTCAGCTCTAAAGGAAAGTCTTTGTCCCTTCTGAACTGCTCCTGGGTAACCTTCGTGTGGCTTGGCATTTCCTTCCCCATCTCTGCTTCTCTGGACTGCTTGTTTAATCTCTTTTATATTTCAAAAGGCACTGACTTAAGACATACCGTGTATTGACTGTGTCTTATTAACATACTACAGAAAAGAGGAGTTAGAATTATAAAACCTATTTGGGCACACAGTTCAATCCTTAGAATCTTTTTAGTCACAAACTCCAAACATCCAAGTCAGATGAAATCCTTTAGGAGATGGATCTGTCCAGGGCTAGCATGTTCATTTCTCAGTAGCCAGGAAATATTTTGCAGAGAAATTTCCTTATCTAAAGTTTATTTCTTTAAAATAGGATCTCTATTCTCAGAGTCGTGATACCTAATACTGCATGTAGAGAAATGGTATACAGTTGTAGTATTGTGTCCTATTCTTCTGATTCTAACCCGGAAAATTAATTTCTTCTCTTGGTCCAAGGCTATGTTTATGGGAGGGGGGAAAGCTTATTATAGTCTCAGAACTCCCCAGCTGCAAACACAAAATATTTGGCTTAGAAAGATATCAACGCAAAATAATTCAAAGGAGAAAAATCTATGATTGTCATCTAAGCTCCTGGGTACAACTTGGTCTCCATGGAGATGATTAAATTCTTTCTCAGTCATGTTCAGAGAACAAGGAGTTCCTTCCCCAGGTCACTTATTGTCCCTGGGGGGATTGGTTCAGCCTCGGATAACATAAACATTTTGTACATTATGTTTTCTCATTCACTTGATAATAATTGCATGAACACCTCCTGTGTGCCAGCCACTGTGGTTCTGGAAATTTGTATATGAGTAGTGAAACCACTCTCCTGGTTTTGAGCTTTCACTCATCCTCTTTGCTGCAATGGTTTTCTCCACACCTGATGCCTTCTTTACTTTCAAACAGTTGAGTCTCTACTAAGAGCTTGGCTTCTTCTCTCCTTTTATTTATGTGGTTTTTTTCTATCACTTTCTGAAGCCTGTCCTTATATTGGGAGGGCTGGAGTGGAGTGTTTCCTTTTCTGACTTTTTAACTTTTCAGCTTTGTTTTATCACAAAATCCAAAAACCTCTAACCTAATAAAAATGCCCTTTGATGTATTTCAAACTCTCCAGTGTATTCAGAGTATTCTCCATACATTCACAGACCGGAAACCAAAGCCATTGCTACTGATATGGTTCTAACTTTTGGGGATTTCATGCGTATCAGGGTAGAATATGGCTCCATCAGGTTTTCAATGGCTATTATCTTACAGTAGACCATCAGTACTTTGTTTTGTAGTACCTCTGTTGGTGGTGTGTTATATATCATCAAGTCAGCTACGACCTGTAGTGACCCTACGGTGACTTCAAATCAAGTCAAGCGCAGACCACTTGATCCACCTAGAGACCTCTACAGAACTACTCACTAATCCTCTACCTTCCCTTATTTCATTCCTTCTTTCATTCCTTTTCTTCTTGTATACCCATTTATTCATCTATTTATTCATATTTTGAGCTGTTTCTATGGCTTAGACACTGTATTGAGCCCCACAGATGTAGAATAAAGATAGGCCCAACAGTAAAAGAAGTCAGAATCTAGTAGAGGGCCTGGAAAGTTTTACAACTGTTTAAAAGAGTATGAACCGAGAGAACAGTGTAAGAATCCAAGGGAGAAGATGAGTAATCCTAGGGACTATGGAAAGATGGCACAAAAGAGCTGACATCTGAGTGAGTGAAGTTCTTGAGGATGAAAAGGGGGAGAATGCCCTCCAGAGGAAATAGCTAACATAGTGTCTTGGAGATTTAAAATAACAGGGGGTGAACAGGTGTGTGTGTGGGGGGGGGATGGTAAGAAGCTCTTCTGACAGAAGCAAAGGAGACACATACAAGTGGTGCCAATAAAATAGGGTCACAGGCAGGCTACGTATCCTTGGATGATCCCAAATTCCAGACTAAATTTTCTGGACTTTGTTTTTTTCTGGAAACCATACGAATCTATTGGAGGGTTTTATATGGAACAACCCAGAATTATAATTTGGAAAAAGACTGTGACTACAGAGAACCAGCAGGAAGGAGGCCAGAGAGGAGGCTGGAAGCCCGGTTAGGAGGTTGGCACAAGGAACTAACCAAGAAATGAAACCTGGATGAAGGTATGTGAGTGAAATGGAGAGGATGGAAGGAGAAGAGGAAGTAGTAAGATGATGTCTCTTTAGATGTGTCAAGCAAGATAGCTGTCTGAAAGGGGGCAGAATAACTAATGTTTCTTGCACTGTAGCCAAGGAGCTTAGTAAGCCTGCTCTGGGCCCAGCTGTCTCCAAAATGCTCCAAGTCCTGTTTGGCAATCAAGGGAGGCAAGCCCTCTGCCAGCCTTAAATTAATGACTCTTCTAGAGAAACACACGGATGTGTGCACCATTAGCCTGGCTGTGACAACATCAGGGCCAAGTCAGTGAGGCCATCCCACTGAGCAAGAGCTGATGACAAGTCAGCAGTCAGAACATTGCACACACTCCCTTCATCTGAGGTGCCCTGGTTTCCACACCAGCAAGACCTACTGGAAGACAGAGCCTGGGCTAGGAAAATCCACACATATCCTTTTTCTTAATTGCATAGACTTAGAATTCAATATCATTTTTCATCAACAGACAATACACTCATTCATCTCACTTTTCTTCTCTTGATAATTAAAAAAATGTTGTTACTCACATCGAGAGCCTTGGTGGTGCAGTTGCTAAGTGTTTGGCTGCTGACTGAATTGTGGGCACTTGGAACCCACAGCTGCTCCTTTAGAGGAAGAAGAGCCAGTTTATGTCTACAAAGGTTACAGCTTTGGGAAGCCTGTGAGCAGATATCCCCTGTTCTATAACATTGTTACAAGTCAGAACCAATGTAATGAAAGTGAGTTTGGACTGTTAGGTTTTGAGTTTCTTAAATATGAAGGACCATTCCAGAGTGACAAATAACCACAGAGTAGAGAAAACGTAAATGCCTGTTTTGAGGAGAAAAAGTAACGGGCTTTCAAAATAATAATTAAAAATAGGATGCAATTCATCCCACACCTGATAAAATTATGATAATCCACCAATGTCCTGTTATTCTAACACCTACCTTGACATGAGGGGTAACTGACAGGCAGGGCTTTGAACTAAGCCTTTATACTACTAGCCCCTTTGGTGTTCCTTTTCTGACACTGTACTTTTTCTATTGGGAAAATGGTGGGGTTTGAGTTCAATTCCCAAAGTCCTTTCAACTTTAAGAATTAAAATGTTCACAAGTGTATCCAAAGAGGCCATGGCCAGTGCATAAAATAATTGTGAGAAACAGTCCCAAATTCAGAGTAGCATTCACTTCCTAAACAATGTACCTCTGGAAATTATGAACTTTGATAAATGTCGATAGTTACAAAGGGGCTTCAGACTTTTTGTTCATAGGGTCGCTATGAGTCATGCTCGACTCAAAGGCAGTCAACAGCAACAACAACTTCTGGACAAATAAGTGAACTGCCAAAAGAACAATTAAGTCTCTCTTAGAAGAAGAGCAACCAAACTATTCCTTAGAAGCAAGGATGATGAAACTTCATCTCTCATACTTTGGGCACCTTGTCAGGACAAAAGACATCAAGCTGGGAAAGGGGGAGGGTCAGAGAAAGAAGACCTTCAACAAAATGGATTGACACAGTGAATGGAACAATGGCTCAAGCATATTGGAGATGGATAGGGCAAAGTTCAGGTCTGTTGCTCATAGGGTTGCTATGAGATGTAGTCAACACTATAAGACCTAAGAAGAGGCACCTAACAATCACAATGACTTCTCTTTTTTTAAAAATGTGTGTGTGTGTGTGTGTGTGTGTGTGTGTGTGTGTACCATCAAATCAGATCTGACTGGTACAGGAGGAGATTGTCCTTCCTTCCCCAGAAGAACATCTGGTGGATTCGAACCGTGCACCTCTAGGATTGTAGTTGCAGTTTCTTGCCACTAGGCCACCAGAGTTCCCCTACAATGACTTCTTTAAACAAAGTGAACTTGTTGACCCATCTCAAACGATCTTTTTCTAATATTATTAAAATAAAATAATTAAATATTTACCATTTTAATCACTTTCAAGTATACAATTCAGTGACATTAATTACATTTACCAAATGATGTAACTATCATCACCACCCAAATGTTTGTAGCACCCCAAAAATAAACTCAAGCCCCCTAAAATAGCTCTGTACTCTCTCCTTCCTCTAGTCTTAGGTAATGATTAATAAACATTGTCTCTGTTCATTTGCATGTATTAGATATGTAATTCTCATTAGAGGAACATCAGTTTTAGATGTCAAAAGATGTTACAAGAAGCAAAAGCATTTTGTGTGTGAATAAATCTGGAAAACACCATGTAAAACAAGAGTAGACATTTGTCTTTACTGCATGACTCTAAAATAAGAAAGAGTAAGCAAGATGTCTTGAAATTCCTACTGCACAGAATCTCTTCCAAAACTAAAAAGAAAACAACCAACCAAACACCAAGCAAACAAAACAAAGAACCCCAAGCCAAATAACCAAACCAGGAGAAAGGCCGGTTGCAACACCCTCATGATACATCTTCAAGGATATGAACATGTACGGCCAAGCACAATCAATAAGAGTGCATCTAAATTCCAAAATCAATCTCCATAATAGTCTATGTGTTTCCTACTGCCAAAGGGGCCCTTTAGAGTAGTGAGAGAAGATCTTCACCCTGAAACCCACAGCGTCCCTTTTCAGCAGGAAGTAGCTAAGAGAATACGCCATCCCCTTTTCCTTATGAATCAGGGTGAAGTCTCTCTCAGGGAGGAGTGATAGTGAATGGCAAAGGACACACCGACAAAGGAAATTAATCAGAACTGACTTTGACAAGCACTGTGGCAATTGGACAATTAAAACAGACATTCAGATGGCGGGGAAGAAGAACAAACTGGGGAGGAGGGTGGAGAGAATGGTGCAGCAATGAAGGAGTGAAATCCCAGAATCCCTGTGAGTGTTCATTGACACTAATAAAATTTAATAATAAAAAAAAAAAACAAAACCCAAGCCAAATAACCAAACCAAATCATGACTCATAGTGACCCTCAGTCTGGTACCTGGTTTCTCTGCTGTTGTGAATGGTAACAGGAGAGTGCACATCTTTGTCACAAGGAGCCACTGGTGAAGCCGAGCTATCAGAGAACCATCGTCTTTGGATTAGCAGCACAACTCACTGTGGACCATCAGCGTCCTCGTGATACAAGTATTCAATTGGTTACACTTAAGAGTAGCCCCAGACTTGATTTCTAAAAACTAGTGCAGCTGTGCTCCATAGGCCTTTCAAGAGTTGAATTTTCACATTGAATTACAAGCTTTTCTTTGAAGATTCCTAGGCATTTTTTTCTAAGACACTGCTAGTTGAATGTGAACCAATGACCTTCCTCTGGTAGCTAAACATATTTGCACTACTCAGAGTAAGCACAGGCTGTTGGTTTTATGTATATACTTTTTACCATGTGGAGTAAATTCCCCTCTATTCCTATTTTGTTGAGTGTTTACTTTTAACAAAGGTCTTTTCTGCATCAATCAATGCATGTGGTTCTTGTACTTTACTTTGCTAATGTAATGAATCACACTGGTTTTGTTGTTTTTTTTTTCTTATGTTGACTCATCCACCAAAGGGAAGAGCATGCTCAGTATTTCTCAAGCTGAGAGAACTGGATAAAACAAACGCAGACCTCAAGCGACACTGCTGAAGCAGACCTAGTACTCCCAGACTAGGTACACCAACCCCACAAAGCATGTCTGTTTCAACTAAAGTAGGAGACTCCAATGTCCCTCACAAGGCAACAATTTATAGTCCAGATGCCCAGTTCACAGTCCCCAGCTGTAAAAGTAATAATTCTAGCAACAGCAGAATGTTCTGATTAATCATCATTAATTGGGTCCAAAAACATTCTTATTACCAGTAATATGGGAGCATCACAAAATACTGCCAATGAACCATCTAATGCATTGGAAAGAAAATGTGAAGATGAAAATAATGATGACAATGACTATGATAATTTGTAATCTAGTCTTTATATATGTAACATGTATGCTTACTCTTAAATCTATTATATTGAAATTAAATGTGCATGCTGGATATTTTCAAGTTCTGTCTTAGAAAACTCTGTCAGCATATAATAAGTGAATATAATTATTCTTTTCAAATGAGATGTTGGATTTTTAAAAATAGAATTAGTTACAATTTTTCATCAGCCTTAAGATGAGAAAACTAAAGATGTCGTTCATGAATTTTTAAAAAAAGAATTCTGTGGGCAAAATTTTGACTGATGCAGTAAGCCTCAAACAAAGATATCAGGGATATATTTAGTTACTGTTTCAAAATTATTGGTTGACACAGAACCATTTCAGGGAGTAGCATTTCATCAAGAACCAATGGTAACAAAGTAAGGAGTTCATCATCTAGCACTGAAGACATAGATTAAAAAAAACCAAGGCCCAGGTATTGATGGAAAAGCAGCTGATGTGTTTTAACAAATAGATGCAGCCCTGGATGTGCTCACTAAACTAAGCCTAAAACTTTGGAAGATGGTTTACCTGGCCACCTGACTGGAAGAGATCTATATTTGTTTCCTATTCCCCCAAAACAGGTGAGCCAACAGAATGTGGAAATTATCAAACAATATCATCTGTAAGTTAAATCTTATTGACGATTATTAAAAAATTATTGTAACAGTACATCAACAGAGAACTGCCTGAAATTCAAGCTGTATTCAGAAGAGGTCATGGCACGAGAGATATCATTCCCAACTCCCTAATTCAAGGGCACTGGCCACCTTTTTTTATTTAGTGTACACCTTTCAAGTGCTTTTGAAAGTATCCATGGCTTGGGTTAAGTATACCTTAGTCCTAAAAATGACATCTTTTCTTTTTAATACATTGTGATCTTTTGCAGCAGATTTTCTCAATGTAAGGCATCATTTGAACTCTTGACTGCTGCTTCTGTGGGCATTGATTGTGAATCCAAGTACAATCAACCCCTTGGCAACTTAAAAAAATTAAGGCTAAAGGCTTAAAAATCTTGATGAAGCAGAGGCTGGATCTTAAATTATAAATATGTTGGCAGTGTAAAAGCATGAGAGGCCTGACACAAAGTCAGTGCTCATTAAATGTTAACAAAAAGGCATCTAATCTTTGTTGATAATAAGCACTTTCTCTGCCTGGCAAGTGACCCCTTAGGTCACACAGCCTCACTGAGGCCACAGCCAAAGAGCTAGGGTTGGAGAAGATGGAGTCAGATGACCTCTGACATTTTGGAAGTGCATGGAGAGTCCACTTTCTGAAAAGGCATTCACAGCTTTTAGCCAAATGTCCCTTTCTTCACTTGTGACATTTTGGGAATATGAATCATTTGGCAAGGATGGCCCTCACCCTTCTTTTAAGTACACATGCTTGTCAACAGGCAGTTTACTCAATGAGTCCTTTGAGAATTCATCCTTGTCCAGAATGACTGGCTGGTGTGTTTTATCCTGAATCTGCAGACACTCGCACTGTGGGAGTCCCGCCAGCAGAGCCTTTTCATCAGCTTTTTCATGAGCTGATACTTTTGAAAGTTGAAGAAGCAGAGTAGTTGTCCAATGATGTGGATCTTGTTTGTGAAAATGAAGGGTTTATTTTGTCATTTTCCAATTCAAAACTAAAAATGGTCCTAAATGCTAGTGAAGAAGTGTATTAAATTATTACCACAAGGTCTGTTAACTTTCCAAAAAGTAACTAGGTTCACAAAGAGTATCTACTTGTTCATTTCCCCTCTGTTCTCACCCTGTACATACCCTTCATTCTTTTCTAGGTATTAAATAAGCAAATTGTTAATATATAAAATTTTGTAAATTATGAAAGTTATAAAAATTTTAATATTGTTTTCAACATACAGGGAAACTATGATTGACTCCCCCCGCCCCTTTGTTGTGTACCATGGAATCAGATTCTACTAAAATAGGAGATTTCCCCTCCTTCTCCAGTGGAGCATCTAGTGGATTCGAACCATGCGCCTTTGGGATTGCAGAGCAGCTTCTTGCCATGAGGCTACCAGAGCTCTCTTGATTGGCATATTTATGTATTTATTTCAATTTCATTTATTTATTTCACTAGAAAGAAATATACACAGATATATTTTAAAGTAGCTGGAGCAGCAGGTGGATTTGAACCACCGGCCTTTGGGTTAGTAGTACAGCTCCTTACCCAGTAGGCCCCCAAAGCTTCATGTTTGTGTGTGTGTGTGTGTGTGTGTGTGTGTGTGTGTGTGTGTGTAAGTTAGACAATGAATTGACGACTTTGAATTGTGATGTTGATGACAAGTATTGAATATCTAAAACTTCTGAAAGAACAAATAAAATTGTCTCACAAGAAACACAGTGAGGTTGCTTCCTAGAGACAAAGGTGGTGAGAATTTGTCTCATATACTTCTAACATGTTGTCCGGAAGGACCAGCCCTTGCAAGGGGACATGATGTGGAGGGTCAGTGAAGGAGAGCCTCAATGTGGCAGACTGATACAGTGACTGAGACAGTGGACTTAAAATGATGCGGATGCACATACACAATATTTGAGGGAACTCTGGAGGCCTAGTGAGTAAGGACATAGGCTTCCAGTTCTAAGGCAGGTGGTTCGAATCCATCAGCTGAGAAAGATGGGCCATCTCCTCCCATGTGATTTACAGCCTCTGAAAACCCTCTGGTGGGTCGGCAATGAGGCAGTTGTGACTCGATAGCACATCAAAACAATGTAATATTGGAGGGCACGCAGTCAGCTTTCTGAAGTGAGTTGTGTTTCTAACCCAGAGCCTGCACTCTCTGGAAGTTGAGAAAGATGGACAGTCTCCTCTCAATGTAATTTGCAACCAGAGGTATTTGATGGAGGGTCTCTGTGAGTCAAAACCAAGTCAACAGCAATGAACTTGAGTTTATACCATATTAGAAGGGAATACTAATAACCAGAGTTTTGTATTTTAACCCAATTTGGAGCAACTAGATTAGTCAGAGTTATACCATAAAAAGGTACAGACAGCTCCCAAGTTATAACAAACCAAACATGGAATTTCCCTTTTTTTCTCTTTTTGTACACCTTATTGTTGTATTTCATACAGTTCATATGATGCAATAATATCTATCTCACTGTATGTACTAAATATATTGTTATAGCATATCATTTGCTCATATTATCATACACTGATGTTCAAGTTTATGTTTTACTGTTCAAATAACTACCATTTAGAGAATAATTGTACCAAAAGGAATTGGCAGACACAGAAGAGTTTCATGAAATAACATATGAGCAAGAGCCTGTGGTGATGAAGGAAGAAGTTCAAGCTGCTCTGAAAAAATTGGCACAAAACAAGGCCCCAGGAATAGATGGCATACCAGTTAACATATTTCAACAGGCGCTGTCCTGTATGTGCTTCCCAAATTGTGCCAAGAAAGCTGGAGGACTACCACCTGACCAACTGACTGGAAGAGATCTGTATCTGTTCCCATTCCAGAAAAAGGTGACCTGACAAAGTGCAGAAATTATCAAACAATATCATTAATATCAAATGCAAACACTACGTGGTTCAAAATTGGGAAAGGTTTTTGCCAGGGATGTGTCCTATCTCCATACCTTTTTAATCTATATGCAGAACAGATTATCTGGAAGGCCGGGCTCTATGAAGAGAAATGTGGCATTAGAATTGGAGGAAGACTCAACAACAGTCTATGTTATGCAGAAGACACAACCCTGCTTGCTGAAACTGAGAAGGACCTGAAGCACTTGATGCAGAAGGTCAATGACTGACTGTAGCCTTCAATATGAACTGAAGCTCAACATTAAAAAAAACAAAGATTCTCACCACAGGGCCGATTGGCAGCATCATGAGATTGATATTGTTAACAGCTTCAGTTTACTTGGGTCCACAATCAACACTCTTGGTACTAGCAGCCAGAAAATGATAAGAGTGGTTGCACTTGGAAAGTCTGCTGTCAAAGACCTCTCCAAAGTACCAAAGAGCAAAGATGTCAGTCTGGAGAATAAGGTGTGCCTGAATCAGGCCATAGTCTTTGCAATTACTTGCTATGTCTCAGAAAGCTGGACAATTACTAGGGATGATAGAAGGAGAATTAATGCCTTTGAGCTGTAGTGCTGGAGAAGAGTATTGAATATAACATGTATTGCTAGAAGAACAAACTGATTCATCCTAGAGAGGATGAAATCAGGCTTCTCCTTGGAGGCAGGGATTCTGAAGCTTTGTCTGCCTGACATACTTTGGACATATTGCAAGGAGGTATCAGTCCTTGGAGAGGGATGTCATGTTTGGGAGAGTGGAGGGACAGCGCAGGAGGGGAAGACCCTCAATGATATGTATTGATTCAGTGACAGGAGTAACAGAGATGGGTGTATCAGAGACTATGAGATTGGCACAGAACAAAGCAGTGTTTAGGGCTATTGTACATAGGGTTACTATGAGTGGCAAGCGACTTGACAACACATGACAGCAACAAACTAAAAAAGAATTTCAGTTTCTTAAAAACATGCCCCCTAAAGCTTATCTATCACTTAGCAAGTCAGGAGGTAGATCTGGGAAGCAATTAAGATGTCATGATGAACTATGGAGGTTGGGGAGGAAAAGCAAAGGATCATACAAACGATTTTGACTAGAAATGTCATTTCCATTTCCAGAGGTAATGCAGATGATCCAGAGCCTTCCACGAGTGATTACCACAACTGTAGAATTGCCAGTGTCACCCATCTCTTCATCATCATCATCATCTTCATAATTAGAGTAAATTTTTATGATTTGTGTATTAAACTATATCAGTAAATTAAAATGTAATGTTTCCACACTCTAAAGACAAAGATTTGATTTATAAAAATACCAGCAATTTTTGTTGTTGCTGTTATTAGGTGCCACTGAGTCAAGCACAACTCATAACCACCCTGTGAACAAAAGACCTGAACCTTGCTTTATCCTTCACCATCCTCACTCTTCCTGACGCACAAGAGCCCATTGCAGCAGTCACCATGTCAACCCACCTGGTTGAGCATCTTCCTCTTCTTGCTGACCCTCCACCATTCCCAGCATCATGTCCTTCTCCAAGGAATAGCACTTCCCAGCAACATGTCCAAAGTATGTGAGGCAAAGCCTCATCATTCCTGCCTCCAAAGTGCACTCTGGCTGCACCCTTTCCAAGGCATATCTGTTCTCTTGGCCATCCACGAGAAGTTAGATATTCAGTGCTCTTATCCAACACAACAGCTCAAAGGTACCAATTCTTTTCCTGTCATCCTTATTCATTGTCTGGGTCTCAGATGCATACCTAGTAATTGGAAAGCCTATGCCTGAATCAGATGCACCTTAGTCCTCAAACTGATACCCTACTCCCCAACAATTTGGGAAGGGCCCTAACTGCACAGTTTCCAATTGCAATGCATCTCCTTATTTCCAGACTGCTGGTACCAAGGGTGTTAATTGTGGGTCCAAGCAAGAGGAAGCTGTTGACAGTTTCAGTCTCCTCTCCATTCATCACGATATCACCTATGGGTTCAGTGGTAAGAATCTTTGTTTTACTGACAATGAGATGCATTTCATACTGAAGGCTGCATTTCCTTGATCTTCTGCAACAAGTGCTTCAGGTCCTCCTCACTATCACCAAGCAAGGTTGTGTCATCTGCCTACCAGTTACAGAAAGTAAAAATAAAGAAAATTTTAAAAATAAAAAGGAAAGTTTGTCTTTATATCAAATTAGCTTATGAGGGGGCTGTCAAAACAGAACCCCACCAAATTCGAGGACAATATGTACCCCAAACCGAGTGTTTTTTAAAAACACCAAAACTTTATTGTCTCACACCTCTGGAGGCAGGAAATCCAAAATCACAAAGTCCAGGAACCAGCCCTTGAGCTAAAAACCCTTGGCATCCCTTGGCTTTTGGATGCGTCTCTACCTTTATTTTCACATTGTCATTTCCCCCTCTGTGTCTCTTCTCTTCACAAAGTTAAGATTAGGGCCCATTATACTTTTGTAGGACCTCATGTTAATTCAACCAATAACATCTTCAAAATCTGTTGCCAACCAAAGTCACACTCACAAGTTCCAGGGAGGAGGACTTCTGCATATCTTTTGAATGAACACAAGCCAATCTTTAACAGTATTACACAGAGTTTTCTTACCTAGCACTGCCTCTTAAGCAGTCCCCAAAGGTTGCAATTTCACATTCCAAATCGCCTGAGGTGTTGGCTTATAAATGGACTAAGGAATGAATTTACAAGCTGTTGTCAAACATGACTAGTGATGGTTGTGGCATTAATATCAGTAATTCTTCTTGAAAGCAATTAAACTTGGCATTGCTATGCTACCTAATGTGTTTATATCAGCTCCTGTAATTGTTTTCTAAAGCCATAAATTTCTCAAGTTAATTATAAACAAATTGCTCTGCTTAATTAATGGGCACCACTAACGGGTATTATCTCATATGCATGTGAATGAACCCTGTGACAGCCTCACAGGGGCTGGGTTAATGATGCTTAGTTAGGATGGTGGCTCTGAGAGAGAAGCTAATCAACCAGAACCAGATCTCAACTGAGTTCTAAAACACCCTGGGTCTGAATCTGCAGAAGCAAGAGTGTCTGTTGTTTGTCTCTGTCTTCAGGTGTGTATGCTGCCTTGGAACTTCCAAGCTATACCTCAATAAGTATATTGGAACCCATATGGCAAGTCTGTCCTAGTCATGTGATGCTGGCTGCTATAGCCAAAATACCACAGCAGATGGATGGCTTTAACAAGAGAAATTTATTCTCCACAGTTTAAGAAGTTAGAAATTCAAATTCAGGGTGCTAGGTCTAGAGAAGTCTTTTTCATTCTGTTGACTTGGAGAGAAAAGTTCTTATTTCTTTTCAACACCTGGGGGGCGGGGGTGTCCAGCATTTCTTGGAAAGCTCTACATGTCTTGACATCAATCTTCTCCTAAGTCTAGGAGTTTTTCAACATAAGGACCCCAGGTTCCAAAGAGCATGCTGTGGTGGTTGTTGTTGTTAAGTGCCCTCAAGTTGTAGACAACTCATAGTGACCCTATGAATGAAAGTCCTGAACACTTGTTAAGTGTCACAGTGGTTAGCAGCAGAAACCACGAGTTACCTCTGTACAGCAAATGGACATACCAGTGCTGTGCCACTTAGAAAAATGTTCGACCAAAAACAAATTAAAACTAGGTCTGAGGGCAACAGATTAAAATCACCCACATTTGACTTGGTAGCATTACTTTCTATCCACTAGGCCAACAGAGCTCTCTCGTTGTTGGTAAATGCCGTGGAGATATAGACGACTCATAGTGACCTGAGGAACGGAAGACCTGAGCACTTGTATAACTTTCATCGTTTTTCCAAGTTCATAGAGTTTCTGGAGGCAAGCTATTTCAGAAGTAGATACCACTCCTGCTTCCAAGCTTGTTTTAATCGGGGAACTCCACCAAACACTGTCCACCATGGGTAACCATTCTCACGTTTGACACATCAGTGTCACAGTGCTTGGAAAACTTTTCTTTCTTGATGGTATCGGTGTCTTTCCTTCTCTGCTCACTTCTCTCTCCTCTAATCTCTTGTGAAAGAAAAGGTAATGCAAATCACACCCCAAGGAAACTCTCCTATTATGATTGTGGCGTGATTAGGGGTGTTACATCCCTCTTAAACCCTTCCTAAACTCTTTACTAGGTAAAGTCATCATCATCATTATGAATAAGAAGAAGTTAAGATTTTGCTCCAGGATAAGGAATAGAAGAATATAGCAAGAAAAGGTACAAAAGTGAAAGAAGCACTCACTCTCCAGGTCATTGCCTCATCCCAGCCAGTGTGGTCTGTCCTCATTTGCTCAGCTTAAATCCAGAACTAGCTGATTATAGTGTCATTTACTCATTGTGATACCTCTATACTTATGGTTCTCTTTCCTGTCTTTGTTAACCTTTTTCCAAAAAAGAATCCCAAAAATCTGAGTTCTGTCACAATGGAATACTATACAGCACTAAGGAATAATTTCACAGAATGTTATAAAAGATGGGAGAGACTAGAGAGTACTATGCTGAGTGAAATAGAGGTGGAAGTGATTGTTATCAATGTTTGACGTAATGCGTAAGGTGAGTATAATATGGACACTTGAATGTCCAGACAGGAGCCACCCAGCCCTCCTGAGTTAGATGTGTCCTGGAGACTATCACCCTCAAACATCTCTAGTCAAAGTTCTTTGCTACAGATAACAAACCAGTGGATGTGGCAAGCCATTTACTCCAAACCGTAAGAAGAATGTTTGTTTGCAAGGAGCAAACACTGTTTATCACTCAGATATGGAAATTTCCCAGCTTCTTTCTAAGGGACCTGTAAAACTTATTCTCAATTTGTGTAGTATCTTTCCTCCAAATAGCTTTATAAATTTTTAATCAAAATAGTATTTTAGGAACTGAAAACTACTTGATTTCTACCACACTGTCATATTTGAAAGGAATTTTATGAAACCCAAATGGGATTTTTTTTTAAATGCCTATATTTTTTCTTTTTCGAGGGAGTTTCAAACCAAGGCTTTCAGATTTCCTCTCTTTTTTAAAAAAAGGATCTTTTATATACGATGTCACATTCAGAAACATGACATTCAGTTAAGTGACATTCTATTTTAATTCACTTTGACAAAATAATGAACTCTATTTGTAGGAGCAATGGAATCTTGTCTGACAGGCAGATGTCTCCAGAGTTTTGCTATAAATGAAAAGGGGGGGGGGAGGGGACCCAAAACCTCTATTATTCCATTTCTTTCTCCCATTTTTCTTCTGGTAAAGAGGCAAGTTTGAGATATTGGGGAAACTTTTTGGAATGTATGGCAAGTTGTCAAGGAATCATAGGAAAATACTCATAAGGAGCCTGTATTCTGCTGTTGTCAGTCTTGTTTGGATTTCTGGCTTGGGTCTATCCTCATCAAGATTCAGATAGTAAGATATGGAGCCACGTTCAATGGTTAGTGGAAAGCAAAGTCTTTTGGCTTCAAGACGCTACCAACTTCCTGCCAATGATGGGCTGCTAAGCATTCTGGTCTCTCTCTTCTCTCAATGAAATGAAGGAACATTAGCCCACATAGAAGCAATAGAGGTTGGGAATTAGCAACACAAAGGTAGGACTCATTGTGACAAATTCAATCTGTAACTCAAACCAAGGCTTCCCAAGAGGGAGAAAATTAAAGGCTTCTTCACAGAGTTTCTGTTTTTAAGTGTTTATTTTTAAGAAATTCTCAATGTTTTAAAGAAAAATATGAGGTGGAGAAAAGAGTCTAACGTTCAGATAGAGGACTAGAGAGTTGGGATTATCAGGAAAGATTCTCGGGAATTCTTAGAGAAATGAGACTGAGAAGCTTTTTCCTAACTTGCTAGCCCTTGGGTTCTCAGATTAGTGGATTGGAAAAATAGGGGCCAACAGGTTGCCTCAGTTTCCTCAAGGGATGAGAGAGGGTCATACTTCAAGATAAGAGCTAAAACCCAGGTTCCTAGCAAGAGACACTGACTTTCAGAAAAAGAAATACACTTACCTTTTAAGTTTTATATAAAAAAACAACATAAAAATAACACAATTGAAAATTATTTCTGTTACCGATTTTTAGGAACATATGACATGAAATGCCTTTATTTTATTCTTCTAATACTAACCCTCTTTCAAAAACCTAACAACTGTCTATGCTCTCTGACATTTTATGTCTACAGACACATATATAAAACACATATGTATTGTTTTGTTAGGGACGGAGCAAATGAGAAGGTTATACTCTTTTTAAAGCTGTCTCTACCAAGCACCACATTGCTTTATTCTTAAGTTATAATGTTTTCTGACCCTCCCAATGTCTCCCCAGGGTGACATTTGCCTCGCCACTGAAGCTTTGGTCCATCACTTGTTTGTTTGGGAGGTTCGTTTGTTTGTTTATGGGGGGCATTGGCCACTTTTGATTGTTCTCTTTGGCCACACTTAGCACACTTAACTTCTCATGGCTTTATATTGTCACTTCTGTTTGAAATTTCTGTCAGGAGAAAGAGCCTTCTAAGGGCTCCCTGATCTTATTTGGGCTTGGGGGCTCTTCTTTCTCATGTGCTTCATTGATTTGTAATGGATTGAAGCTCAACATCAAGAAGACAAAGTTCTCACCACTGGGACAATTGGCAGCACCATGATGGATAGAAAAGAGATTGAGGTTGTTAACAATTACAGCTTGCTCAGCTCCACAATTAACACTTTTGGCACCAGCAGTGAAGAAATCAAAAGATGAATTACACTGGGAAAATCTTTTGTCAGGGACTTCTCCGGAGTATTCAAAAGCAATCAGGTCAGTCTGGACACCAAGGTACACCTGATCCAGGCCATGCTCTTCGCAATTATTTGCTATGCATCAGAGAGCTGGACAATGACTAAGGATGACAGAAGAAGAATTGATGCCTTTGAGTTGTGGTAATGGAGAAAAATCTTCAATATACCATGGACTTGACAGCACATAACAACAACAACAGCACATACTTGGGCACATGGCCAGGAAAGACTGATCCTTGGAGAAGGACATCATGGTCAGAAGGGTAGAGGGACAGCACAGGAGAGGAAAACTCCGGATGTGATTGATCAACAAACTAACTGGAGTAATGGAGGTAGGTGTGTCTGAGTCAGTGAGATTAGCTCAGGACAAGGCCAGCTTCAGAGCTATTATATATAGCGTTGCTCTGAGTCGCAGGTGATTCGATGGCACATAACAACAACATGAAGGAACATTATCTTATAATAATCAATGGGTGCTTTGTAAAATAGCCTTTCTAGATTGCATTTGAAAGCATAGTCTGGACCCCTCTACAGGACTTTCTCCCTTGAAGACTGTAGTAGCCACTACAACAATACAGGAGAATCCAGACCAGGCACAATGACACCACACTAAAACACAGTTATGGAGAGAGACAAAGTATCGATGTTTGCATCTGTCCACTCTGGAGATGTCACAGTTGGTGACAGAGACTATAAAGATTTGGAAAGAATTAGAGGTAGAAAAGAGAGGGAGTATCCCAGAGCCTGCCTGAGATACTTGGTAGGCCTGCAACTGTCTGGGCAGGAGAGAGAGGCTCAGGTGTCTCCTTGTTGACGATTGGCAGTGACAGAAGGAAATCTTGCCATCCCCTCAGGCTTTAATTGAACAAGTTTACAGATAAGATAATAGAAATTCTCACTACCATCAAAAAAGGAGAAGTGGAAAGTGCAATGTATCCATGTGGATTCCTGTACAAAATAGACCAGGACTGAGAGTACCAGCAGCAGCAGCAACAATATAGAAGAACCAAAAACTCATGTGAGACGAATAAGAAGCTAGGAGAATAAGAAAATACAGCTAAAATGGTTACTCTTGTTGCTTTCAAAGTATATGCTGTGTTCTTTGAAATATAAAAGGAAATTGGGATGCATTTTAAATGTTTATCTGAATACAGTATGAGTGGGAAATATGTTAAGATTTATGAGTTTTTTCTGAAGATACTTAATGGATATTCAATGTTTTTTCCATGTAATGGTGTAAAATGTATGATAGAACTGAATACTGGCTACTGCAGATTACAGAAAGTAACCACACCTTTAGCTAGAACTTGATGGTACACAACAATAACAATAATCAACTCCTAGTTGAGGTTTTCAGAGGCAGTTAATCTCTCCTTCTCCTATGGAGCAACAGAGGGACTTGAACCACATGCCTTTGGGATTGCAACACAGTTTATTGCCTCCAGGCCACCAGAGCTCCCTGCTAAAAGGGGAAAGCAGATTTGCCCTAGAGAAATGCAGCCTTGTTGAAAGCAGAGCGGAGAAGAAATTAAAAGTCAGAGTAACCTTTTTCATTTTGGGTGTGTGGGACAAATAAAACAAGTACCCATCAATAACCCCCTAATAGCAGTAGAAGTTAAAGGGAGCTGGTGAGCGGACAGCCTGGAGTGCTGGCTTGTGGTGAGTGCCTGGGTCCCCTAGGTGAGTCGGAATGGAGAGATACAGCAATGAATACGTGGCTGAGTGTGGATGTGTTCCTCTAGCACACATAGGTGCTAAGCACTGGATGGCTCGTCTGAAATAATTTATCCTAGACTAGATTTTGCTTGTGGATGCAAGTGTTTAAAGTTCCAACCAGAACAGTAGATTCTTTAGAGAAAGGAACATACTTGTCTCCTCACAGCTGTGGTTTGATATAAACAGGCAAACTAGAAAATGCCTATCTAAGGGAGCTCTGGTGGCCTAGTGGCAGGAGGCTGCACTGTGATCCCAGAAGTGCACAGTTCAAGTCCACCAGATGCTCTGCTGGAGAAGGAGGGACAATCTCCTGTACCAGTCAGACGTGATTTGATGGTACACACACAAAAATAATAAAATAAACAATAAAAGAAAAGATAAATTGCCTATCTAAAATGGGGGGGAAATAAAGGCATGAAATAGCTGGCTTACACATTTTCAAATTAATAAAACAGATGTGAAGAGGGAGTTAGTAATTCGTATATGAAGACTAGTTAAAAAAAAAAGCCAGGGGGTGGCTTGTGGTAAAACAGGATCTTTCAGATAGGAATCTGTTAACCACCTTGAATAAAATTACTCTTTCTTTATGTAAATCCTTTGTGTGACAAGTTTGAGTTCTCATCTTTGTTAGTGGAGGAAAGTTTGAAAAGCAGTCCTACACAAGATTAATATAATAAAAATCTAAGGAAATGTTTGAATACAGAAAAAAATAGTTGGAGAGTTGCCATGGATGAGAAGGGAAAGAGAGAAGAGTAAAAATTAGTAAATAAATTATAGGCACACTTTAAGGTGGATAGAGGAAAAAGCAATATACAATAAGAGAATCATCATTAGAATATTACTAAAAAGAATTAAAAAGCACAGAGCCTATAGAAAAATGAATAGAAATCAGAATTCTATGGAGTAAATGAGAAAAGTATAGCTATGATGGGAATATTGAAATTAATGTTATAGAAAAAAAATTGAATGGTTGAATGAAAAATTTCCTTTATAAAGCTTCACTAAAATCACAATAAAAATTGTCTTGGACTATGTGTATATACACATATAAGGGAGCTCTTGTGGCCTAGTGACAAGAATCTGCATTGCAATCCCAAAGGCATGCTGTTCGAGGCCACCAGCTGCTCCACCGGACAAGGATGGGCAGTCTCCTCTTACGTGATTAAATGCCTCTGATAACCCACTGGAGGGTCAGCTATGGGTCAGTTCCAACTTGACAGTACACAACAATACACATATGTACTACAATTTTGTTTATACAAATAAGTTAAGTCACATACGTTGTCTACCTGTTGAGGTTCCCCCCC
>NW_006399794.1:3132630-3133877 GCF_000299155.1 Elephantulus edwardii
GAAACGACCTATAGCTGACCCTCCACAGCTCACCCTCCGGCAGGTTTTCAGAGGCAGTCAATTGCAAGCTAAGAAACTGCCCATCTTTCTCCTGCAGAGAGCAGTTGGTGGATTCGAACCGCCTGTCTTCGGGATCCAGAAGTATTTTGTAAACTTCCGTTATAAGATTCTTTTTTTTTTGTTCTGTAAACTTTCACCCAAATTATAGTTTTTTTAAAAATTCAGAAAAAGAAAAGTCCATGAAATGGAAACAGACAGCAGGGGGGAAATAAATGAATGTAAAAGCCAGTTCATTAAAAAATATTTTTGGACAATAGTGAAAGTATTATGAAAACATATGTGGGAAGAACTATCTTCTACTTGATGGTCAGGAAAGACTTCTTTGAGGTTATTACTTTTGTTGTTGTTGTTAAATACCTTGAGTCAAATGCAACTAATTGCAATCCTATGAACAACAGATCTGAACCCTTTCCTGAACCATCTTTATCATCCCCAACATGTTTGTGCCCATTGTAATAGACATTGTACAACCCATCTTGTTGAGGGTCTTCTTCTCCTTCACTGAACCTCCACCTTTCCAAGCATGATGCCATTTGTTTAAAGAATAGCCTCTCCTAACAACGTGTCCAAAATATTTGAGACTAAGCTTCATAATTTTCTCCAAGAAATGCTCTAGTTATACTTTTCCAAAGCATATCTGTTTGTTCTGTTGGCAGTCCATGAGATATTCAGCACTCTTATCCAATACCACAACTCAAGTGTGTTAATTTTTCTTCTGTCATCCTTCCTTGCCCACCTCATAGATGGATAGCAGGTGACTGGAAAGACTGGAGTGAATCAAGCACACCTTAGTCTTTAAACTAACATCATTGCTCTTCAAGATTTTGGAGAGATCCCTGACAGCAGACTTTCCCAATTTTATATCTCTTAATCTCCTTTTAGTACCAAGGATGTTGACTGTGGAACCAAGCAAGATGAAATCTCTGACAAATTTGATCTTTTCTCCATCTATCATAAAATTCTTTACAGCTCTGTGGTGAAGATCTTTGTTGTCTTAATGTTTAGATGTGATACCTATTGAAAGCTGAATTCCTTGATCCTCTGTAGGAAGCACCTCAGGTCGTCATTGCTTTCAGCAAGCAAGGCTGTGTCATCTGCATAATACAGGTTGTTGATGAGTCTTCTCCCAATCTTGATGCTACATTTTTGGTCTAGGTCTTGAGATCTTATGTTGTTGTTGTTGTTGT
>NW_006399794.1:3135377-3200166 GCF_000299155.1 Elephantulus edwardii
GTATATGGAGTGAGGTGGGGATCTTGTTTAATTCTTCTGCAGATAGTTTTCCAATTTTGCCAACACCATTTGTTAAAAAGGCTGTCATTTCCCCACCGAACTGATTTCATCTCTTTGTCAAAAATCAATTGCCCATAAATAGATGGGCTGATTTCCGGGTTCTCAATTCTATTCCTTCATTTATTTCTTAACAAGAATATAGCTTAACATTTGTGGATATATATTGCATACATATATGCTTGCAGAAACTGAAGAAACCCTGAAGCACTTGCTGCAGAAGTTCAAGGACTGTAGTCTTCAATGTGATTGAAGCTTAACATCAAGAAGACAAAGATTCTCACCACTGGGCTAATGGGCGGCACCATGATAAATGGAGAAGAGATTGAGGTTGTTAACAATTACAGCTTGGCTAGGATTTTGAGGCTCTGTCTCACACACTTTGGCCACATGGCCAAGAAGGATCGGTCCTTGGAGAAGGACATCATGCTTGAATGGGTGGAGGGACAGCACAGGAGAGGAAGCCCCCAGATGAGATGGATTGATCCAGTGACTGTGGCAATGGGGGTTTGTGTGTCAGGGTTAGTGAAACTGGCTCAAGACAGTGCAGGGTTCAGAGCTGCTGTACATAAGGTCACTATGGGTTGCAGGCGACTCAATGGCACATAACAACAACAACAATGACATTATCTCACACACACACACACAACTAGAAGGTATGGGTTTGATTTTTTTTTTCCCTTTTAAATTATTGCCATGTGTTCTACTCCTAATTTTATCCCTAGGAAAGAAGTTGTTTTGTTGGTTGGTTGTTTTATTTTATTTTGTTTTGTTTTATTTTATCTTATTTTATACTGGTTTATTTACAAAGTTTATATAGATTGTTTTTCACATTGGATATTTCCCATTTCCTTCAGCCTCCCCCCTCCTCTCATCAAATTGTGCAACCTTAAGATTAATGCCTGCCCCCACCTTGGATCCTCATACTCATTCTACAATAGTGGTCTTACACAATATTTGTCCTTATGGGACTGAGTTAGTTAATGCTCTCCAGTCCCTCTCAAGTTAGGTAATAATTTACAAAATCATTGCTCTTGAATGCTGCGTACTATTCCATCATGTGAATATATCATAATTTCTCAATCCATTCAATTGTGGTTGGACATTTGGGCTGTTTCCATGTTCTTGTGATGGTGAATAATGTTGCTATGAACATTGGTGTACAAATCTCAGTTTATGCCTCAGATCTCATTTTCTCAGAGCATATTCCAAGCAGTGAAATAGCCGAGTCATATGGAATTTCTATGTTCAGCTTTTTGAGGAAAAGCTAAACTGCCTTCCAGAGTGCTTGTACCATTTTACAATCCCACCAACAATGTATTAAGAGTTCCCACCTCTCCACATCCTCTCCAAAATTTATTTCTTGCTGTCCTGTTAAACTTTGCCACTGCTACTGGAGTGAGGACAATATCTCATTATGGTTTTCATTTGCATCTCTCTTATTGCCAGTTATTTTGAGCATTTCTTCATGTGTCTATTGGCCATCCATATATCATCTTCTGTGCAAATACTTTCCATCTCCCTTGCACAACTTGTAATTTTGTGATCAGTATTTTTCTTGTGGAGGCCCTGTAAGATCCTGAAAACTTTTGATATGAGACCCTTGTCTGAAATGGTATTGCCAAATGGTTTTTCCCCCCATTTGGTAGGTTTTCTTTTGACTCTATTGGAAAACAGTTTTGATGCACACTGGAATTTAATGTTTACAAGGTGTCATTCATCAATTTTATCCTCTCCAAATATTGAGCATTTCTGGATGTGTCATTTTTCAAGGAGATTGAAAGGGAAATGTTTCAAGTTTAATTGAAGAGTTAAGAGACCCCAAATAAGCAAAGCACTTATAAAAAAAACAAAAATTAAGTGGGAGGGATAGCACTCCTTGACCCCAAAACCTTCTAAACAGCAGTAGTAACCGAACAGCATGGTAATGGTACAAAGACAGGCACACAGACCAATGGAACAGAATTGAGAACCCAGAAACAGACCCAGCTATCTATGGTCAACTGAGGTTGACAAGAAAATAAAACTCGTAAAACAGGGAAATGACAAGCTCTTCAACAAATGGTGCTGGTAAAACTGTACTTCTACCTGTAAAAAGTTGAAACAGGATTCACATCTCCAACCATAAACAAAAAATCAACTCAAAGTGAGTCAGAGACCCAGGATTAAAGCCTAAAACCATAAACTTCATCAGGGACAAACTGGGACCAAGTTTAGATGGCCTAGTCTATGGTATAAACAGGAAGTAAGTTATAAATTATTTCAGTAAAAATTATAAAAGGGAAGAAATCTCACATCCTATTGGCTCTAATAGAGACAAGACTATGGACACAAAAGGCAACAATAATTGTTATCTAGACCTCTGATTATTGCTCCAAGCCATAGTGGCTCCAGCATAAAAAGAGTATCTGACTTAATAATCTTTCCTGTATAGTTTAAGACACCATACAGCTATGGCTTACATAACAACGACACTCCAATTCTCACGAATTGTCTACATGTTCTTTCACCTATCTTCCCACACAAGGTTGTTTTTCCATTGTCTTTAAATATAATCTGTTGCTGTTGTTGTTAAGTATCATCAAGTTGGAGCTAACTCATAGCTGACCCTCCAGAAGGTTTTCAGAGGCTGTGAATTGTACAGGAGAAGATTGCCCATCTTCCTACCAAGGAGCAGATATTGGATTAAAAATGTGTACCTTTGAGTTGACAGCACAGCTCCTTACTACTAAGTTATAAAGTATCATACATTAGATTTCAAGCCACTGAAGTATTTCCTCCTTTAAAGTTTAAAGACTCTTTATTGATTCTTGCTTTTTATTGTTGTTAAGTGCTATCAAGTCAAGTATCACGGATAACAACCCCATGAACAATAAACTTAAATTTTGTCCTACCCTGGACCATTCTCAACACCTCTGATACATTTGAGCCCATTGCTGCACTTACCATTTCAATCTACCTCTTTAGAGGTCTTTCTCTCTTTTGCTGACCCTCTACCTTTCCAAGAATGCTATCCTTTTCCAAGGAATAGCCTCTCCTGGCAACACATCAAAGTATGAGAGATGCAGATTCACCATCCTTGCTTCCAAGGAGCACTCTGGTTGCATATCTGCTTGTTCTTTTGGCAGTGCATAGGATATTCAGTACTCTTCTCCAACACCACAATTCAAAAACATCAGTTCTTCTATCATCCTCATTCATTGTCAGCCCTCAGAAACATAACAAGTAATTAAAAGATCATGATCTGAATCTGGTGCATCTTAGTCCTCAAATGGATATAGTTTCTCTTCAGTACTTTGGAGAGGTCCCTGACAGTGGTCTTTCCCAAGACAATACATCTCCTGACTGCTAGCATCAAGGGTGTTGAGTATGGAACCAATGAAGATAAAATCATTGATGGTTTCAATCCTGATTCTTGTTAAAAATATTTTTTAATTGTTTATAATGATTATGGAAAACAACAATGTAGCATTCATGAGGCCAATAACCCACTTAAGAAATACTATAGTATCTGTGTTACTGAAGCTCTGTTTTCACAGTTGAGTCTTCCTGCTTCTCACACCCACTCTGAATTCAGACATAGCAATCCTACTGAATTTGTGTTTATCTTACCTTGTTTTCCTTTGAAATGGTCATTCTACACTCTGGATGTTAAAATCAATAGGGATTTTTTTTAATGCCATACCTTTTGATTCTGTCTTGTGAAGCAACAAGGAGAATGAAAATCAGTGAAGAAGAAGAAAATATATAAATATTTTAAAAGAAACTGAAAATCATAGAGTCTGTAAAACTCCAGACTATATTTACATAATTCCAAAAAGCAGGTGAGACCGACAGAATCCTGTGGGAGTCCTCATAAAAGGCAGCGATGGGGAAAGCCAGGAAGAACAAGGGCCTGGCTAACAGATTCTAGAAATCCATTATTGTTGTTGTTGTTGTGTACCATCAATTCAGAACTGACCCCCAGCTGATCCTCCGGTGGTTTTCAGAGGCAGTTAATTGCCCAGGAGGAGACTGTCCATTCTTCTTCTGCAGAGCAAAGTTCCAGAAGAGGGGAACCACCCAGAGTAAAAAAAAATCTGTGAAACTTGTCCAATTTCTGTCTGTGCTGTGGATTTTACCCTTTTATCTTAATCTTTCTTTTAATTTACTTTTATATTTTTAACCTTTTATTTTGTTACTTTATAGCCTTTCACATTTTCTTTTATATTTCATTCATTTTCTTCTATGGCTATTTTAAGTTACTAACCTTTTGTCTTTATTGTGATTTATATTCTTTTAAAAATGCATATTACTTGTATTATTTTAATCTCCTAATCTTTTACACTCCCTCTCAAAATGGAAATGATCTCATTCTGTTCTCTTTTCTCACCTGGCTCTCTTATTTTAATTTCTTTTCAAAATTGCTAGCCAGAATGTAAGCTCTGGTGGCATTGTCTGCTGGGCATTGTGCTGTGACTCAAAGACAGCAGTTCTAATCCACCAGATACTCCTCACTCCTTGAGAGAAAATGGGCAATCTTCTTCCATATTAATTACAGTCTCCAAAACCCCTCTAGAGGTTCAGTCAGTTCTGTCCTAAATTGGTGAGGGAGCCACAATGTAAAGGAGCTTTAGTGGCATAGCGCATAATGTTTTGGACTGCTAAGCAAAAGGTTAGTGGTTTGAATCTAGCAGTTTTCTGCAAGATAAAGATGTGTGATCTCCTCCCATAAAGATTGACAGTCTCAGAAACCTGATAGAGAATCAATTATGTGGAACTCTACTCATGGCAGTGGGTAAGTCAGAAGACTTTAGAATGTGGCAAAAGAAAAGCTCATTCCCTAAGCAGAGGAGATTGAACACTTCTTCTTGCATTTGTCTTTTAATACATTTCATTGCATTTGTCTTTAATCATTTAGTGGATTTGTCTGTTCCTGCCAATGGCTGTCAAAAAATCCTCCCAGCTGAACCAATAAATGACATCTTGAAAAACTGAGAAAAGATTGAAGTTGTCAAGGATTTCATTATACTCAGAGCCACAATTAACACTCTCAGAAGTAGCAGTCAAGAAATCAAATGGCGTATTGAATGGGGCAAATCTGCTGCCACAGATTTCTTTAAAGTGCTAACAAGAAAGGATGTCATTCTGAGGAGTAAGGCGGCTCAAACCAAACTGCGGAATTTTAAATTGCTCATATGCTGGTGAAAGTTGGACAATGAGTAAGAAAGAGAGAAGAAGAACTGATGTCTTTTGATTGTGGCAAAGAATACCAAATATATCACAGACTGCCAAAATAATAAACTTGTTTTGGAAAAATGTCATCCATCAAGCAGACTCCTTAGAAGTGAGGAAGCTGAGACTTCATTTCATAGACTTTGGGCTTGTTATCAGGATGGGCTAGTCCCTGGAGAAGGACATCATGCTTAGAAAAGTGGAGAGGCAGCAAGGGAGAGGAAGAATCTCAGTGAGACTGATTGGCATAATGATTGTAACAATGGAGCCTGGGCAAGCAGGCAGTGTGATTATGGTGCAGGACTGAGCAGGGCTGCATTCTGCTGTACATAGGGTTGCTGCAAGTCAAAGCCTAACAACAATGGCTTGGGAATAATGGGCTTAAGCAAAGCAGAGATTGTAGGAGGGCACAGGACTGAAGTATTTCCTTCTGTTGAGCCTGGCCACCTCCACAACACATAACAATAACACTCTATCCCAGAAGGAACCGTGGTGGCCAGGTGTTGAACTGTAAATTTAAAGGTCAGCAGTTGGAACCCATGATACTCCAAGAAAGAAAGATGAGCAGTTGCCTTTTGTTAAGCTCGATAGCTTGGTGGAGGGTCACCATGGTCTGCAACTTTATAGCAGTGAATTTGGTGCGTTCTTTCTTCACGCCGCCCATATAAAGTCCTGGTAGCATGGTGGGTAAATTGACTGTCTGTTAGCCAAAGGTCAGCAGTTTGAACCTATCAGTCATTTTGTGGGAGAAAGTTGTGGCAATCTCTTCCCCTTAACGGTAATAACAGACGTTAATCTACGTGTGGATACATAGCTAAGGGACAAAATGAACAGGAATGAACAGGCAAATGAGACTCAATCCACAAACATATAGGTTTGGCAGACGATATTTCTATATATCTGTGTGTGCTGTAAATAGCTGAACATCTTGAGTCACTGGGCCTGAAAGCTCAAGCCCATAATCAAATGACATCAATATTAATTAGCATCACATAGTTCACAAAGATATGTTCTACATCCTAGTTCCATGAGTACCAACTGGCGTTTTAAAAGCCGATAAGCAGCCATCTACAGTACAACAGTGGTTTGTCCTTATCCAGAGCTGAAAAAGAGTGAAGAAAATAATAGGTGGCACTGAATGGATTAGAACCCGTAGGGACCTACGAACAACAGATCTGAAACTTGCTGGCTCCTGTACCATTCTCCCCATCTCTACAAAGCTCAAGCTCATTGTGACAGTCACCCACAGTCATGTCAATCGTCTTCTCTTTCTCTGATCCTCCACATTTCCCAGCAGGATTCCAAGGATTCCCACCCTTTTCCAAGGACTGGCCTCTCTTGACAACTTGTTCTAAGTTTGTGAGACAAAGTTCCTTTTTCACCACTTGTTCTTCACAACTCTGAGAAGAAGAGACCTCGATGGGACCAGGTATCACTGCTGACTGATCTGAAAAGGAGCACAATACTAGATCCCTGAAAGAGTAAGACAAAAATGTGGACTAAAGCCCAAAGCCATAAATACCAGTTTCATTAACCTGACAGACAGAGACTGGCAGAACCCCCAACACTATGACCCTGGGTCACTCTTCAAGCCTGAAACTGAAATCATCACCATGACTCAACTTTGAACACAACAACAAATGGACCCCGTAGGTGAGCCGTGACACCCAGGGAGAATGCTTCCTTAGAAGAGTAAATTACATGTCATTAAAAGAGCAGCAGAAAAGGATAGAAAAGAAGGGCAAATGGAAATGGAAACCACAAAGAGGAGGTGGGAAGACTGCTGTTATTAATGTCATGAGACATAACAGACATGCATTGCTGAATGGGAAATCATTCTGTTCTGTAACCTTTCACACTTTTCACTCACATCACAGTGAAAATATAACACCATTTTTAACAAGTCGTTTACGGCATTGAAATCCTCCTGTGGGGCAGTTCTCCTCTCAACAGTAATGGATTTCTTCCCATGGGTCCCTAGTGGTGCAGTTAAGTGCTTGACTACTAGCAGAAAAGTGGGTAGTTTGAATATACCTACAAAAGTCACAGAAGTAAGGCCTGGTCATGTGCCTCCGAAAAGTCACAGCCCTGGAAACTTTGTGGAGCAATTCTGCACACATGGCATTGCCAGGAGTCAGGAATGCCTCCAAGGCCACCATCAACAACAACAGCATTCTCCCACCTCCTCAAAAATTCAGAGGACCCATCGGGTAGCCTGTCTTGGAATTATTTTTTTTTCTCTCTTCACCTAACCTTATAATATTTTGTGAAAGACTCCTTGTGTTTAATCCATCTCCAAGTCAATTTGACCCCACTAAGATCAGTTTTGAGCTCTGGTGACCTAGTGCCAAGAAGCTGCACTGTATTTCTGAAGGTGCATGGTTAAAATTCACCAACTGCACCACTAGAAAAGGATGAGCAATCTCTTCCCATGCAATTAACTGTCTCTGAAAACCCACCAGAGGGTCAGCTATGGGTCGATTCTGACTTGATGGTACACAATAACAAAAACAAGACCAGTTTTAATCTAACCCCATTGTCATCCAGTCAATTTCAACTCAATGACCCTATAGGACAGAATAAGGTCTCCAAAGCTATAATGGGTACAGAGAAGACTGCTAATTTTTTCTCCCATAGAGTGGATGGTGGTTTCAAACCACCAATCTTTTAGTTAGCATCTAAGTGCTAAGCCAGCAATCTTTAGTTGCTATCTCAATTTAACTCATTGTTGTCAAAACAGACTCAAAGCTGACACATTGAATTTCAGAGGCTGTAAATCACACAGGAGGAGACTGATCATCTTTCTCTCACAGATCATCTGGTAGATTCTAACCACTCACCTCTAGGTTGATGATACAACTCACTCTCCACGAGGCCACCATAGCTTTCCAGTTTCTTAGGGGCTTTTAAATGTCTTTTCTTCTACCTTTTATCAAGCAAAATGGTAGCTTCTTCAATACGTTTCTATTCATAAAACAGCCTAGAAAACCATATATTCATGCACATAAACCAATCAACAACCCATCACCCTCCAGGAGATCCCAATTCATATAAAAACTATAGGACTGAGTAGAATAGTCCCATAATTTTTCCAAAGTTCTCTCACTTTATGGCCTTTTCTGAACCCAATTTGGATTTTTATGTCACAAAATACTATTCTTTTGATTATTTTTTTTAACAGAAAGCTAAAAACATGGAGAGTATTCTTGGGATTTCAGGTCATACCAAACAAGCCTATGGACCAGATTAGGCCCTAAGGGCTATGGTTTGCTGACTTCTGAGCTAGAACATGGGCAATGATATTATAAGGTCAATACTAATTTTTTTTTTAAATTTTTCAAAGAGATGGAACAAATCTTTATTATAGCCTGCTTCTGTTTAATTATCACCTTAAATCCTTACTACTATTCTTGGGTGATCAGAATATTTCTCCTGTATTATTGAAAATAGAAAGAGAAATGTTTATGTATTTACAAATGACACAGTTTAATGGCATGAGCAAGGCTGACCTTAACAGATAACTTACCTACTATCTAATTACCATTGTAAAGCACACTGCAGATCAAACACTTCTGAAAACAAAGTCATCATTTTGGGCAGACAGTCTCCAACATTAAGCTGACTTATGGTCAATAATTCTACAGAACAAGTTGACTAATTTAGTTACAAAGTCGTATATTCTGCAAACAATTTAGCTTAGAGAAGGTACCAGGAGACTCTATTTCTCAAGGTTAAATGTTCCACGGGTGTTTACTTAGATGTTTTATGAACAATATGTGTATTTGGTCTACCTGCTTTAAACACTTTCCACGCAAAAGTTGTCATTTGTGCTTTGACAGAGACTTTCTGGGGCTCAGTTGCCCTTTTGTCTGGGCCCTGGTCATGTGCTCTAAAATTATTTCAGAGAAGCCTCATGACTGAGAACTCCTTCAGTCTGCCCTTCCCTTTCTATTTATGCATGTGTTCCTGACACATTCACCGACTACTTCAGGGAACACTGCTCCTGACCCCACAAGTTTACCATGAAGGCAGAGTTACCGCACTCACAAGTTACCAACATGACAAGCCACACTGCATCCTAGGTACTCAAAGACGTAGACCTGGAAGCCCAACTAAGCTCTGAGAGATCCCCACTTTCTGAGAGAATTGTCTAAAAGACACTCAGTTCTTGAATTCTTCTCTTCTAGTGACTCGGAATTCTGGGGGTCCAGAGACACCACTGATAATCTAATGAAAACCATTGGTCCCTGCCTGAGGAGGGAAAAAAAGAAAAGCAAATGGTTTTGCCTTCAGGAGTCCTAGTGGAAGAACCTGTTCTAAACACTCTGAAATTCATTTCAGGATAAAGTCACAGTCGTTTTCCTGTATAGTACTTAGGGGTTAAATGTTAGCTCACACTCAGGGCCATTTCAGTTTTTTTCTGGAAGGATATTGTTGCAGACATGTTTTACAGCCTCACACATGTCCCCTACATGAGAATACAGGGAGTAATTTCTCTCTGTCATCTCAGTACCCTTCTTCCTTTACTTTCCTGGAAGAATCTTTATTATTTGACCTATTCTTTTTTTCTATATATCATGATAATGTTTAGGATCTCTTTACAACATACAGACTCCAACCCAGACCAGTGAAATCACAACTGCTAGCATGTGCTTAACAGGCAGCCAGGGTTGAGAACCACTGTTTTTCCCCTTGGCATTGGCTGTCAGGAAACTAGAAGCTGAAATGCCAATGGTTGGAAGCAAATGCACAGGGTCTGTGGGCTTCCATGGCTGCACCCTCTCTGCTAACATCATCCATTCTTTGGGTCTTCTTTTCTATTCACTGCACATTTTAGTTGTGGCTTTATCTTTTTTTAATTTCTCTTAATTGGAGACTGAAAACCCAATTTAGCTTATGCTAAAAAGAATAGTAGGGGTTATGCTAATATAGCAGGGGTTATCTCATGGACACCAAGGAAGAAATGTGATTGGGCCATAGGAGAGATAAGAAACAGAATGGAGAAAAATACCAGAAACCCAGAGCTTTCCTCTCCACTCCCAGTCTCTCCTTTCTCTTCCCCAAGTGCCTCATTTTTGCTTTCTTCTTGTCATCTGTCTCATTCAGTGTACCTCTGTAGACCAATTTTCCCCTTCCCTGTGAAAAGGGTAAGTTGACATAGTCTACATTCAATTTCAGAGTAACTATTGTCTCCAAGTATCAATTTAATATTATCTAGAAAGAACTGTAAATGGCCTGGTTTATGGCAATCTTCTCTGTTAGATTTATTCATTCACGTAGGGCCATGGGATGGGTTCCTGAAACTCAAATATGGCTCCTAGAACTGAAAGGGGCAGTTCTTAGATTAGGAAGGCTGTGGGCAAACAAGCCTAGCAATGAATCTAACTGTAGTATGATTTTAGGTCACTCAGAACCCCTCTGGAATAAAGAGGAGTATAAACAGATAAGGATGGTCAATATCAATTTCATCTGTGTCTGTCTGAGAATCTAACCCCAGGGTTCTTGTAATATAAGGTAACAAAAAGAAATCTCACAAAACGAGCAAAGGAGACCATTACATACTGAAAAGACATGTCGTGAGAGACAGTGCAGTGTCTCTAATGCTCTTCAATCTCACCATTCCCAGCCAAAGAACCATCTGAAGTCATTTCTGAACCTTGCCTTGGTAATAGACCTGTGTGTGAAACCCATGTCAGACATGATTCTAGAAAACCTCACTCATCACCCTTTCATGGCTGTTGGCCTCCTTGCCAGACTGCTTTAGAGAAATGTTGAAATAAGAGTAGTAATTCCACACTGACAGGCGTTGCTGTCCAGCAGGATTCCGTTCACAAGTCTGATGATGCTCAACATCTCTGCACAAATTTTGACAAATTTAAAAATTGCTTCAGCAGATTCAAAATTGGACAAAGTCTCATTTGTCAGGCTAATGTTAAGCAATGTAAGAGGAGGCTGGTGAATTAATTATAGGTGACATTCATGAGAACATAATTTAGATTATGTAGCAATAATAAAAAGCTATTGATCAAACACCTACTTAGTGCCCTAATCTGTGCTAAGATATTAATTTCTTCAATCTATATAATAATGTTATTTATCATGTTGTTGTATTATTATTATGTACAGTAGAGTCAGAACTGACCCACTGCTGACCCTCCAGTGGCTTTTCAGAGGCAATTAATCTCATCGGAGGAGATTGCCCATCCTTCTCCTATGGAGCAGCTGGTGGACTCGAACCACGTGCCTTTGGGATTGCAGCGCAGCTTCTTACCACTAGGCCACCAGAGCTCCCTTATTAAACATAGGTAGTTGTTATTAACATTTTTTGAAATGTATTTCTGTTAAATGCATAGGGAGCTCTGGTGACCTAGTGGGTAAATAACGGTATGCCAAATCATCAGCAAGTGGTTTGAATCCACCGACTGCTCTGAGAGATAGATTGGCAGTCCTCTCCTGTGCAATCTATAGCCTCTGAAAACCTGCTGGTGAGTTAGCTATGAGTCAGTTCCGACTTGACAACACAGAGCAAAAAGTACCCATTAAAGGAGCTCTGGTGGCCTGATCCATAAGGAGTTGCATTGCTATCTCAAAGACCATGTCTCTCTGGCAGTCCATATCTGCTAATAGTTCAACTGAGAAAAATAAACAATATCCTTCTGTGTGAATTACAGCTTTAGAAACCCTCTGGAGGGTTAGGCTCTGACTCAACAGTGATGACTGACTTTTTTTTTCCCTTCACTTTGGTTACACATATAAAGAACACAATGAATTTTGCTAATTAAACACTCATATGCAACCAGCCATAATTTGACAATGTGGATCACAACAAATTGTGGCTAACTTTGAGAAGAATGGGAATCCCAGAGCACTTGATTGTGCTCTTGCAAAACCTATTCTTGAACCATGAGGCAGTCATTAGAACAGAGTAAGCAAACACTGCACGGTTCAAAATCAGGAAAAGGGTGCATCAGGGATGCGTCTTGTCTCCACACTTTTTCAATCTATAGACAGAACAGATAATTTGGAGGACTGGACTTTATGTGGAGGAATGTAGCATTAGGATTGGAGGTAGAATCATCAGCAAACTGCATTATGCAGATAACACAACCTTGCTGGCTGAAACTGACAAGGACATAAAGCATTTGCTTTAGAAGGTCAAGGACTGTAGTGTTCAATGTGGATTGAAGCTCAACATTAAGAAGACAAAGATTCTCACCACTAGGCCAACTGGCAGCACTGTAATTGATGGAAAAGAGATTGAAGTCATTAACAATTTCATCTTGCTGAGCTCCACAATTTACACTCTTAGCACCAGCAGCCAGGAAATCAAAAGACATATTGCATTAGGGAAAATCTACTGTCAGGGACCTCTCCAAAGTCCTAAAGAGTAACAAAGTCAATCTAGAGACTAAGGTGTGCCTTATTCAGGCCATGGTCTTCACAATTACTTCGTAAGCATAAGATAATTGAATAGTGACTAAGGATAATAAAAGAAGAATTGATGCCCTTGAGTTGTGGTGCTGGAGAAGAGTATTGAGCATACCATGGACTGCTAAGAGAACAAACCAAATTTCCCCTTGGAGGCAAGGATTTTGAAGCTTCATCTCACACACTTTGGGCATGTGGCCAGGCGGGACCAGTCCTTGGAGAAGGACATCACACTAGGAAGAGTGGAGAAGAAGACCCCAGATGAGGTGGATTGTCAGTAACTGGGATATAGGCGTAGGTATGTTGGAGTCAGGGAGCCTGGCTCAGAACAGGGCAAGGTTCAGAGCTATCAGATACAGGGTCACTATGAGTTGCAGGTGTCTCAATGGCACATAACAACAACAATGCAACCAGCACCCAGATCAAGAAGTGGACCATGACTGCCCGGAAGTCCACCATCATGTGCCCTCTGGTTACTATGCCAAAGGTTGCCACTGTTCTCATGTCTTGCAACACAGATTAGCTTTATGCTCTATGCAAATACAATAATAAGGTATTCTTTTAAGTCTGTCTTTTTTCCATCCAGCATTCTGTTCTGAGATCTATCCATGTGGCTTTTGAATCAATATGACCATTTATTCTCGTCTCAGGAAAGTACTCCATTGTATAATATTTATTTATTCATTCAGTCTACTCTTGATGGACAGTTGAATCCTATTAGGTGTTTAACTATTATAAATAGTTCTGTTATTATGATTTTGGTATATGTTGTTCAGTGAATACACAAATGCATTGCTGGTGGGTATATAACCAGAAATTAAATAGCTGAGCAATATTGTATGCATATGATCAGCTATAGTTGACGCTGTCAATTTATTAAAAGTATTGCATCAGTTCACATTCCCATCAGTAATATAGGAAAGTTTATTCATTCCACATTCTTACTAATTTTTACCTAGAATGCTCCATCTTTTTTTTCTTTTCAGGAAAAAAAATTCTGATGGATGTGTGGAGGTGCACAGGTATAACTCAGAGATCATGCAGGTTCTGTTGCAGACCACCACAAAAGTGAGTCATGTGATATTCTTGGTTTCCCAGTCCATTCACAAGTTATGTTTACACTACATTGTCATCTGTTACATATGTAATAGCATATAAAGATGTTTGAAATGTTGGGAGGATTTTCAAATGTCAGGCAGACATGAAGTGAGCATGCTACCGGAAAATGGTGTTGAGAGACTTGCTGACACAAAGTTGACACACACCTTCAATTTCTAAATAAGGCAACCTCTCCCAAGCATGGTAAAACTGAGTGTTATAAACAGAGTAGCTATTTTCCTATTCTCTTTGTTATTGTTGCTCAAGTCTTTTGTCCATTTGTTAGACTGTCTTTTGAGTTTTTTCTCATTTGAGATTCATGTCCTTTGCTGCAGATTCCCTCCCCACTTCTTCCTTCACTGTGCAATATAACTTTTTATTCTCTTAATATTGTCTTTTTAAAAATATTGTGTTTTTAAAAAAAACTCCACAAATTTTTAGTTTTAATGTGCGCTAAGGAGCCCTGGTGGCTTACGTCTGTACAAGTTAGACTGTTAAAGAGGTTGGTGGCTCAATTAGCCCCTCATGAAAGAAAGATGGGAAGTTTCTGCCCATTAAGATTTACAGCCTCAGAAACTCAATGGAGGATTACCAGGAATGGAGTTTTTTGACAGTAGTAGGTTGAGTGTGGTTTTAATTTATCATCTAGGAGTCCTGGTGGTGCAATGGTTAAGTGTTTGGCTGCTAACTGAAAAGTCAGCCGTTTTAACCTTTGAGTCTTAGGAAGAAAATATAGTAGTCTGATCCCACTAAGTCTTAGAAGCTTTATGGGCAGTTCTGCTTTCTCCTAAATGGTCATGAAGAGTCACATGATGCAGCCTCAGTTTAGGCTGAAATTTATCACTCTTTTTTCCCCCTCCTTTTTCTGGTTAGCAGGTTTTTTTTCTTTTTAAATAAGTTTTTTGCCTATTTCACGGTCTCAAAAATGTTAACATATGGCTTTGTCTACAACTTTATTGTTTTTTTCTTCCATATTTAGAGCTAAAATCTATTTCCAGTTGATTTTGTCTTTGGTATCAGGTAGGAGGAGTACAGATAGTATTTGTCCCACAAGGATGTATAAGTGATGGAACAACATTCATTAAATAAACTACCTTTCCTTATGTACCACCTTAATCATAAATTAGGTAGTTATGTACATTAATCTGTTGCTATTATGATTTTTTACCAGTGAGAAGTTGTTTTGTTCTTGTAACATTTCCAAACTGTTTCCATCATATAAATTTACAACAGATGTTTTCACCTGGTCATATAAGTTGTCCAGCTTTTTTCTTCAAGGTTTCCTAGACTTTCCTCACCTTATGTCATTCCATGTAAATTTTAGGATCAGTTTACCAATTTTAGCAAAAGATATAAAATTGCCTAGGTTTTATTTGGATTATATTGAACCTGTGGATTAATTTGGAGAAAATTAACTATACAGTATTGAGTATTTCGATCTGTGAATGTGTCATTTATTTGTCCTTGTTCTTTTTCTTGTGTCTGTTGTTGTTATGTGCCCTCAAGTCAAAACTGATTCATAGCTGTGTGCTGTCAACTCCGTTTTGACTCACAGTGATTGCATGTGACAGAGTAAAATTGCCCCACTGCATTTTCTTGCTTTAATCTTTATGGGAGCAGGTTACCAAGTCTTTCTCCATCAAGCTGCTCAGAGGGCTCAACCACTGTCTTTCAGTTAGTAGTCAAGTGCTTACCAATAGTGCCCCTGGGGCTCCTTGTTTAGACATGGCTTCATTTCCCTCAATATTACTTCAGAATCCTTGGGGAAGGAGGAGGGGGGAAATAAATCTCTTTGTAAACTTCCACTAAAATAAAGAAAAAATTAATATAGTTTTAAAAATTTCAGAATCACACATTTTTCATTCACTTTAATCATAGATACTTCATGTCCATTGATGCTATTATAAATGAGGTACTTTGGTTTGATTTTTACTTGTGAGTTGACAATACATGCACATAGACATAAAAGTTATTTTGGGGTATTGACCTTGTATTCAGAGATTTTGTTAATCTAATTATTCATTTCAATGTATCCATTCTTAATTATTAACTTAGATCTATTAATTCTAATAACTGGTATGTTAAGTTCTCTAAGGCTGTTGCAACAGGTGACTAAAAACTTGGTGGTTTTAGTCAAGAAATGGGCTACAAAACTAATGAATTGAAATGCTCTGGACAGTAGTAGCACAGGAGTTATGATGGTGTAGTTTATAGTGTGCTGTGTTGCAAAGCAAAAGGTGGTACATCTCAGAGCTTCAGAACTACCAGGAGCTCCAAGGAGAAAGACGGGGTCTCCTGTTACCATTTACAGCCTCTGAAACCCCACGGAGGGTTGCTTTGAGTTGGAATACACTCATCAACCACGAGTTTGGTTTGAGTTTGGGCAGTAATAAACTCTCTAGAAGAGTTATTCAAACAGAGACAGGTTGACGTCTGGGTGAAAATACTGATAGAAGAATTGAACCCTGGGGTTAGAACCAGTTGGCTGTTTGTTTCTCCCCCAGTTGAGAGATGATCAGCTCCATGACATCTGCTTCTTAAGGAAAGATAGATTTGCTGAAGTTACATTCAAAGCATGTCGCATTCCCAGGAAGCAAGGAGGAAAGGTGAGGATTTTGGTTTCAACCCATGGGTAGAAGATGCTCCATACAGAAAAGCAAGATGATTTCCTTAAAGTCACAAGACAGTAGTGTCAGAAGAAGGGCTGGAGGCCAGGGTTTCTGCCTCCGAGTCCAGCTCTATTCCTCTCAGTCATATGGCCATGGCCCCCACTGGTCATTTGGATGATTACCCAACAAGCAAGACAGTCTACAGGCTTATTTACTATAGTGAACAGCTTCATAATTTTTTCACCACATCAAGGATTCTACTTCTAGGTACAGCTGGCATCTGTCTCTGTCCCAATTTCAGAGCACCTTCCTCCAGAATCAAAGCTCTTTAAAAATTTACAGTCCCTGATAGGGAACTGCCTCCCCCTCAAAACACACCCTCACCCCCATCACTGCCATAAAGTGGATTCTGACACGTAGCAGTTCTCCATCTGTTTTCCGAGAATGCAAATCTTTACCAAAAGAAGCTGTGCCTATTTCTCCCTGAAAGCAACTAGTAGATTTGAACCTCTGATCTTTCAATTACAACCTGAAAAGGTACTCATTAAGCCACCAACACTCTTTAATAGGGAACGGAGTCCTCTATATGCAAGGTACACACACAACTACTTCTGCTTACAACTGATCAACAACACCAACAATTTCACCTTTTTGTCTGTTACAGATTGAGTAAAAGAAGATGAAAGGAACACAGTGTCAGTATGCCCAAAAAAACCCAACATGGCTGACACCAAAAAATTTCAGGAATCACAACATGAACAAGAGCTAATGGTAGCAAAGGAAGAAGTTCAAGCCACACTGAAGAAAAATAAGGCCCAGGAATAGATGAGATACCAATTGACATTTTTCAACCAACAGATGCAACCTTGAACATGTTTACCAGTCTTTGCTAGGAAATTAGGAGGATAGTTGACTGGCTGACTGACTGGAAGAAATCCATATTTGTTCCCATTCCCCCCCAAAAAAGGGGATCTAACAAATTGAAAAATTATCTAACAGTATCATTAATATCACATGTGAGCAAAAAAATAGCTAAAGATCATCGAAAAATAACTTCAACAGTATACTGACAGAGAATTGTCAGATGTTCACTTTGGATTTAGAAGAGGTTGTGGCACCAGGGATCTCATTCAGAAGAATGTGTATCTGTGTTTTCTTGATTATGCAAAGACATTTGATTGGGTGGATCACAATGAACTATGGCTAACATTGAGAAGAATGGGAATCCCAGAGTACTTAGTTGTGCTCAGGCAAAATCTATACCCAGACCAAGAAATTGTTATCCAAATGGAGCAAGGAAACACTGTACGGTTTAAAATCAGGAAAGGTGATGCACACCCTTCCTGATTCTCCCCTCCCCATATTATTCAATCTATATTCTGAGCAAATAATTTATGCAGCCGGACTTTATGAAGAAGAATGTGGCATCAGGATCAGAGGAATACTTGTCAACAGCCTGTGCTATGAAGATGACGCAGCTTGCTTGCTGAAAGCCAGGGGGACCTGAGGTGCTTGTTGCAGAGGATCAAAGACTATAGCCTTCAATATGGATTACGTCTTAACATCAAGAAGACAAAGGCTCTTAACACTGGGCCAGTGGGCAACATCATGATATATTGACAAAGGATTGAAATTGTTAATAATTTCATCTTGCTTAGCTCCACAATCAGCCCTCTTGATACCAGCAGTCAGGAGATAGGGAGATAAATGACTTTGAGCAAGTCTGCTATTAGAGACCTCTCCAAAATACTGAAGAGCAGGGTTTTCATTTTTAAGACTAAGGTGTGCCTGATTTAGGCATTGGACTTTTCAATTATTTGCTAAGCATCTGAGAGCCGACCAATTAATAAGGATGACAGAAGAACAATTGATGCCATTGAGTTGTGGTATTGGAGAAGAGTATTAAATATTCCATGGACTGCCAAAAGAATAAACAGAAAAGATGTCTTAGAAAAGGTGCAGCCAGAGGGCTCCATGGAGGCAAGGATGGCAAAGCTGCATCTCTCCTACTTTAGATATGTTGCTAGGAGAGGCTATTCCTTGGAAAAGAATATCATGCTTAGAAGGATGGAAGGTCAGCAGAAGAGAGGAAGACTCCCATCAAATAGATTTACATAGTGCCTGCAGCAGTGGGCTCAAGGGTATCAGAGATGGTCAGGATGGCACAGGATAGGACAAAGGTCAGATCTGTTGTTGTTCATAGGGTCTCGACTGCATCTTAACAACAGCAACAACATGCTTACCCTGCTTGCTAGATAATCTTCCCCTGGTTCTGAGGCCCGAAGCAGGGGATGTCATGAGACAGGAGAACAAGGATGCAACCTAAACCATGGGGCAGATGGAGCACCAGGGAACCTGTGTAAGTTACTACCCTGAAAGTATCCCCATCCTGAGAGAGACCCCTCAACCAGCTCCACTCAGGAGGGTCATCTCTTCTACCTACCACCCTTTCCAGACTGGCATGGTTTGTCTCTACCGATCCTATCAAGGTACCTTTTACAAAGGCATTAGGAAAAAAATTAATTATGTCATTTCAGTGGTCCCACATATGAGCTAAATGTACTTCTATGTGCATTTCTATTTTACCAGTAGGAATATAAAGATTAAGGGTAAAATCCAGGCTTATATGTGAAATTTTTAATTCTTCTTCTTGTTAAGTGCCGTCGAGTCGCAGGCAACCCATAGCAACCCTATGAAGGAAAGTCCTCGACACTTGGGTGCCTTTCATCCTCTCTCCAGGTTCATAGGGTTTCCGGAGGCACGTTATTATGGAAGTGGATGCCACTCCTCCTTCCAAGCTTGTTTTAATTGGGGAGCTCCACCCCACTATCTGTCTGCATTGGGTGGCCAACCATTAACGCATTTGACACATCAGTGTCACAGTGTTCAGCCTCACAGCAACCACAAGTGACTGCTGTACGGCAACTTGTACCCCAGGGCTATATGACCTAGAGGAATGTCTGAACAAAAACAGTGAAAGACAGGCCCGGGGGCCACAGATTAAAAGTCACCCACCTTTGTCTTGGTAGCATCATTTTCTGTTCACTGTTTAATTCTTGTAGCGTGTCATTAAAGAGTCAATAAAAAGTGATGTGACAAGCAGAAAGAAACAGTAGAAAAAAATTTTAAAGCCTTGGGTATTTTTAAGGGCACTTCCACCCATTTTAATATAAGGGCCCACATTTCCATTTTACACTGTGCCCCACAAATTATGTGGCTGCTCTAGTTACAACTCACTTCCTGCATGAGCTACTGCTTGTGTAAGCCTGGTAGCTGACCCCGAAACCAATGGCAGTACCTGGTCCCAAAATAACGTTACCTTCTGCGAGTGCCCCGTGGTGACTCACATCTCAAGACTGTATATTTCTCACTTGTCTGGATGCAAAGTAAAAGCTGCTATTTTTATAGAACAAAGACCGAGGGAAAGCATGGAATTCAGCACATCTATATGCACCACTGCACCTGAGACGCTCAGCACACATAATAAATCTGTCTTTGGAAACTTGCTCCTTTGCAGTTTTGACACAGATAAATGACAAGTATTAAATCTTAAGGGAAAAGAACCAGCTGCTGTACTTGTTGAATTACTGAGACATAAGCCTCTAGGCCTGCTGATGTGAGGAATCACCCGGAGGTCACCTGGTAAAGGGTACAGGTGAGCTGCGAGGATGTCAGAGGTGAACTCGAAATGTATCTGTCTCCACCAACCCAGTGAAACTCAGGGTCACATCTAATATCCACCAAACCTGAACTTGGGAAGCCATGATCACAAACTTGGACTTTTAACAGATGCTACCTTAAGCCACTGGTTTAAAACTTGGATAGGTCTAAATTGAATTGGGGAAAGGAAAGAAAAAAGGCTGGTGAAAAAGTAGCAGATCTATCTGATCACAATTCAGCACAATATTGTTGGTAGGAGGCAGGGTGTGAATCAAGGTAATTCTAGAATGTCAAAGCTAAGTACAGCCAGGTGATGGTACACTCTCCACCATGGTATTTCTCTGACCCTGCAGGGGAGGGGGCTTGACTTCCTCGTTTGCTTTTTCATTGATCTAATACAAGGTCTCCGAAGCCCCAGCCCTGTTCCTGACCTTCTCCCTTGCCAGGAATCACCACTCGAACACTCTAGACATGGAGCTGTGTGATATTAAGAGCCATTTTCAAAATAGCTTCCCTGGCAGTTTTCTGACTTTGCCATGTGGATGGATGTTGTTTGTTGCTCTGTGCCATCAAGTTGCCTGTAACTCATAGTGACCCTATATATAGAAGTTTTGAAGCCTGCCCTGTCCTGAGCCAGGCCCACTAACTCAAAAACACCTACCCCCATTACCCCAGTTATTGTGTCAAACCATCTCATCCAGGGTCTTCCTCTCTTGTGCTGTCCTCCGCTCTTCCAAGCATGACGTCCTTCTCCAAGGATGGGTCTCTTCTGGCCATGTGCCCAAAACATGTGAGGCAGACCTTCAAAATCCGTGACTCCAAGGTGAAACCTTTCCCAAGACAGACCTGTTTGTTCTCTTGGTGTTCCATAGTATGTTCAATATTCTTCTACAGCACCACAATTCAAAGGTATAATTTTTCTATAAACTTTAGTCATTGTCCAGCTCTCTGACACATAGCAAGTAATTACAAAGATAAGGCCTGGATAAAGTGCACCTTAGTTTCTAGACTAACGCCATTGTTCTTTAACACATTGGAGAGGTCTCTGACAGCAGACTTCCCCAATGCAATTAATCTTTTGATTTCCAGACTGTTGATGCCAAGAGTGTTGATTATGGAGTCAAACAAGCTTAAATTGCTAACAACTTCAATCTCTTCTCCATCTATCCTGGTGCTGCCAATTGACCCAGTGGTAAGAATCCTTGTTTTCTTGATATTGAGCTTCTATCCATATTGGGAACTACAGACCTTGGGGCATGTTAACCTTTCCACCAAGGAGATTGGCTAGTTTCACCATTAAATTGGGCAGATCCAGCTGCAGAATGAGAGAATCTAACCATCAGAAAGGAGAAGCAACAGAATGCATCTCATCCTTTGGGGCCAGAGATTCTTGCACCGGTCAGAACAAGGCCTATAGGAGCAGCAGCCATAACGACTGTAGAGGGAAACCAGACACCTGATGCCATTGAACCAGAGCTAAGGGCCTTTTGCTCAAGTCAGTTAGAGGACTGGGAAGGAGAGAGCCATAATGGACACGACAGAGAGCTTTGTAACACTAACCTAAAGTCATAAGATTCAAGGCTGAGGTGCCTGCAAGCAAGTTCCTGAAGCTGTCCTGCCTCAGTGGTTGTATCATGCTGTTAACCTGAACTATAAGCCTTTTGACTTCCCTAATATGGCTCCATACCTTTTAAACCTGTATGCAGAACAGATAATCTAGGAGGCTGGGCTCTATGAGGAGAAATGTGGGGTCAAGATTGATGGAAGATCTATCAACAACCTGCATTATGTAGATGACACAATCCTGCTTGCTGAAACTGAGGAGGACCTGAAGCGCTTGCTGCTGAAGGTCAGGGCCTTCAATATGGATTGAGGCTCAATGTCAAGAAGACAAAGATTCTCACCACTGGACCAACTGGCAGCATCAGGATGGATGGTGAAGAGATTGAGATTGTTCACAGCTTCAGTTTGCTTGGCTCCACTGACAACACTTTTTGGCACCAGCAGCCAGGAAATTAAAAGACGTATTGTGATGGGAAAGTCTGCTGTTAGGGACCTCTCCAAAGTACTGAAAAGCAATGGTGACTCTCTGGAGACTAAGGTGCATCTGATACATGCCATGGTCTTTGCTATCACTTGTTATGCATCAGAGAGTTGGACAATGGCCACGGAGGACAGACGGAGAATTGATGCCTTTGAGCTGTCATGCTGGAGAAGAGTATTGAGGGTAACATGGACTGCTAGGGAAACAAACAAATTCATCCTGGAAAGGGTTAAACTGGGTGACTCCCTGGAGGCAAGGATTCTGAGGGTTCGTCTGACATACTTTGGACATGTTGTGAGGAGAGACCGGTCCTTGGAGAAGGACATCATGCTTGGGAGGGTGGAGGGACAGTGCAGGAAGGGAACACCCTCTATGAGGTGGATTGATTCAGTGACTGGGGTAATCAGGATGGGAGTGTCAGAGACAGTATGATTGGCACAGGACAGAGCAGAGTTTAGGGCTATTGTACATAGGGTCGCTATGAGTCACAAGCACATAACAACAACAACAACAACAACAACAATATGGCTCTGTGTGGTCTGTGATATATTACATCAAATTGTGAGTCCAGTAAGGCAGTAGGATTGACATTGAATGAAAGAATTTTTCTTTTACTTTCCAAAACGAAGGCTGCCGAGTGGAATGGACTTGGGGGGAGGGATTGTATAACAATGAAGAATTTTTCTTTTACTTTTCATAGAGAAAAGTGCACTGGGGGAGGAGGTTAGAGAGGGAGAAAAATGCAACAATGAATGAATGGAAATCCAAAGTCTCTGTAAACTTTCATTAAAATTAATTAAAAAAAAAAAGATTGACATTGGAATAAGTAAAAGAGGTGCAGAAGTGTGGAGAAAGTATCTGACCTTATGGGAATTCGTTTTGGCACTGTTGATGTGGTTGACAGGGACAATTCTTCTCTGTGACATTGGTAAAAGTCAGATATGGATATCCCCACATGACCCTTGCTCTTTTTACAAGCTCTCTACAATCCTCTATCTTCCCCATCTTGTGGTCTCCTCAGCAGAGAGAACAGAGGCATCAGAGCCCACATTCCTTGGAATTAACCTCTCCTATTTTATGATCTGTGAATTTGGACATCACGTAACAATCTCAGGGCATCAGTATCTTTATCAACTAGACATTAACAGTGCTTCACAGAGTAGCGCTGGTGATTAAATGTTAATTGTATGTGTGAATGTATTCTGTGAATTGTCTTGTGCTAACCAACACTCAGTCCATTCCATGTTATTTATTTCTAGAATCAACTATTCAAGAATGCTTGAGAACATGGACTTTGGAACCAGACAGATAGAAGTCACTTACTGAGCCATTCCAATCGCAGTTTCTACATATACAAAATGTATCTCAGAAATGTCAAAACACATTGTGCATTATTTTTAATTTCTTTCATATCACTAAAGTCTTCGGATAACCAGCTAGATATATATTATTTTCTGTTTCTCATAGAAGGAATTTTTTTAATTTTTTAAACGTATCTAACTAAAAGAATAGGCTAGAAGTTAAAACCAGGATATAAACACAAGTTTGTCTGAATACGCAGCTGTGGAATAACCACAACACTACATTGTTTCATGGTATTTGGTGTCTTTTTTCCCTATGTCTGAACTTGGTTGCTCCCACCAATCCACCCATACAAAAGGCCAGAAGACCAAAATAATTATCATGATATTGACATTAAAATTGTGGCAGCCCACACCCTTTCTGGAAGTTCTAGGAGATAATCTGTTTCTTGTGTCTTCTAGCTTCTAGTGGCTGACAACATTCCTTGACTTGTGATCACATCACTAATCCTCAAGGACAGTATTTTTAAATCTTTCTGTTCCATCTTCACATTGATTTCTCCTGTTTGTTAAATTTCTCTCTGCCTTCCTCTTACAAGGAATAAAATGTTGTTGTTGTTGTTGTTACATGCCATCAAGTCGCTTGCTCTGGACTCTACTGTACTCTGAGCCAATCTTATCGTCTCTGACACATATATCTCCATTACCCCAGTCACTGACTCAATCCATCTCATTGAGATCTTCGTCTCTGTCTCTCTACCCTCCCAAGCATGGAGTCCCTCTCCAAGGACGGGTTCCTCTTTGTAACATGCCCAAAGTATGTAAGAATAAGCTTCAGAATTCTTGCCTCCGAAGAGCAGCCTGGTTTCACCCTCTCCAGCATGAACTGGTTTGTTATCCTAGCAGTCCATGGTATATTCAACACTCTTCTCCAGCACCACAGCTCAAAGGCATCAAGTCCCCTTCTGTCATACTCAGTCATTGTCCACCTTTCTGGTGCATAACAAGTAATTGTAAAGACTATGGCCTGGATCAGACACACCTTAGTCTCCAGACTGACATTTGTTTCTCTTCAGTGCTCTGGAGAGGTCCCTAACAGATTTTCCCAATGCAATTAGTCTTTTAATTTCCTGCTGCTGGTACCAAGAGTGTTGACTGTGAAGCTAAGCATGCTGAAGCTGTTAATAATCACAATCTCATAACCATCTATCAAGATGCTGCCAATCAGCCCAGTGGTGAGAATCTTTGTTTTCTTGATGTTGAGCTTCAATCTATATTGAAGGGTGCAGTTCTTGACTTTCTGCAGCAAGCGCTTCAGGTTCTCCTCAGTTTCAGCTGATGCCACATTCCTCCTCATAGAGCTCAGCCTCCCAGATGATTTGTTCTGCATATAATTTGAAAAACTATCGCGATAGAACGCATCACTGGTGTATACTCTTCCCAATTTTGAACCATGCAGTGTTTCCTTGCTCTGTTCTGATGAATGCCTTCTGGTCCAAGTATAGGTTTTGCATAAGTGCAATCAAGTGTTGTAGGATTCTCTTTCTTCTCAGAGTTAGCCAGTTTGTTGTGATCCACACATACATTGTATTTAGGGCTCATCTGGTTTATCCAGGCTAAGTCTCCCCATTTCAAGGTCCTAACACAATTACATCAACAAAAAACATTTTCTTGACATATAATGTTAACGATCTTAGGTTTCAAGGATTTACATGTAGAACGTAATTGCAATAAATAGTGGGAATGTCACAGAATCTGTAGGGGTTTCTTTCTGTTGTACATAGGGTTGCTGTAAGTACTAACAGCAACAACAATCTTTCAGAGGTCATTTTTTTTAGGTGACTATAGTCAGTATATATGATGATGGCTGGGAGACTTGAAGGATTAAGAGAGGCTTATTCTTGTTTCTAAGTGCAGCCCAATCAGAGCCACCTTCCCTAAAGAACGGGTTCCTCTGTATTCAAGTCACTGCTATCGAAGGTGAGGTCTGGGGAGGAGGCAGGGAACCCCTGCCTACTGCTGGCAGTGGATGCGCTAAAGAGCCTGAGGCTGGGTCTTCGAAGGATTGCAGAATCAAAAGTGAAGTCGACCTCCAAGGAGTCTCCACACACTTCTCACATCCTTTTGCCAGCTTAGCAGATAAATGGTATGAAAAACATTGACCTATTCAGAACTCTGCTTTGGGACCACGGTTTTTAAACCCTAACTAATAGACTCTCTTTCAATCCTTTCCTTTGTTTCTATTACTGCTCTTCCTCTGACTTTTATTACTTAGTTGGAAACTTTCTATTTCAGCTTCTCCTTCAGTATACTCACATTCTTCTTTGTCTCTCCATATTGGGCATTGATTCCCAAATAGTGAAATCCAGCCGTGGTAAAGGGAGATTTGGCGGTGTGTGGCAATATTGTCACACCCAATGGCTCGTTATTAGATGCAATCAAGTTGATTCTGACTCAGAGTGACCCTGTATGATAGAGTAGAACTTCCACAGAGGGTTTCCTAGGCTTAATCTTCATAGGAGGAAGCTCTGGGGGCTTAGTGATATAAAGTTGTGCTGCAAACCCAAAGGAAGGTGGTTCAAATCCACCAGCTGCTCCTCCAGAGAAAGATGGACAGTCTCCTCCAGTGTGATTTACAGTCTCTGAAAACCCCCTGGAGGGTCAGCTACAAGTTAGTTCCAACTTGACCGCACTTAACAATATTTTTTATGGAAGCACATCTCAGTGTTCCTCAAAGTTGATGGGTGGACTCAAACTGCTAACCTTTCAGTGAGTGGCCAAGCATTTCATCATTGCACCATCAGCAGCGGGAAGTGTAACAATTCCTGAGAGAAGAGGGGAAGAGATTGACAGGAAGGTGCAAAAAAAGATGCCCTCGGTAAAGTGTAATTCAAAAAAATTCTTGGGCTGGGGTTTACAACCAACTAATTCTGGCTCTAGCTACAGCTAATAATTTGCATTTAATTTAACAAGATCTACAAAAATCACCTGGGGAATCTTGTTAAAATGAAGATTCTGATTTAGTATGTTTGGAATAGAAATGCCAATTCTCAGCAGAAGCCAAAACCAGAATGAACTGGCCCTAAACCCTGCTCAGTCCAGATCAGAATCTGCATAGGCTGAGGCTCACCTGCTTCCTCACCTGGAACGTGGAACGCTAACTTTCAGGGCCTTTTATAGACAACAAAAGGAGGTGCTGAGAAAAGCTGAGGGAGTGAATGACATACTTTTATAGATGCATACAGATCCAGAAACATTACTGTAACCCTGTGACTTCTGTTCGTTGTAAGGAATTAACTACTGGTTCCTCACACTGACAACTGGTGCAGCCTTAAACAAGGAGTGGCTGGGCAGGGTCTTGCCTTTTCCAGGTCTATTGCTCCAAGCCTGTCCAACTGCTTCACGTTTCTGGCCGACAATAGCTTGGTCTCCTACATCCTGGCACAAGCATGGACATACTAACTGCTCACAGTTCTTCCTTCAAAGAGTAGAATTTTGCCAGCTGTGTTTCTCTAAGTTTAGCTGTTCCTGACCCTGTTTGCTACTGCACTGACCTGTGCAGAAATTTCAGCTTTCCTCTAATCAGAGTGTGTGTCTGTACCAATCAATCAGGGTTCAACTGGAGAGGCAGGTCCAGTAGAAAACATAGATGTAGGCACAGATCTATTAAGGGCTTTGTACAGGGAAACGGCTTATATGTTGCGGAAGCTCTCTAAGCAATCTGTAAGGCTGTCTTTGTCTCTGATGCAGAATTGAAGCCCACTGAACAGTTAGGAAGGAAATATCACAAACAATAACCCACCTCCAAGGGAGGCCTGAAACCCTTATCCATTTGGGCTGGTTCTGACCTTGGCGAAGAATAAATCCTGTATCATAGAACTATATACATACACCCCTACCTGCCCAGCTGCTGCCTCGCCCAAGTTGGCGAGCTTGTAGATTAACAGCAATATATGTGTGCCACCTGATGGCCACTGCATCCTTTCCCTTGCAAAATCTCAAGATAACCTCCCTTGTTTTTCACCTTAAATTGGAATATACCAGAAAGGACATTCTCAAACACTAACAGGCCACGGTGATAAAGTTGTAACAACATTGTAGTGTGTCGGGTCAGACTTCCTGGGAAATGGGCTCTTAAGAAGTTGTACATACAAGTTTCATGGAGATTGTTCTTAGGAGGGAAGACACACAATGGGGGCAAGGGAAGAAGATGAACTGAGAGGAGGGTACAATCAGAATTGATTTTGCATAGAGCTCTAGAACTAGAATGGCCCTCAAAGCAACCTGGATTCAAAGCAAGGCTACTTGGAGGAAAGGATGTGACTTGGCCCAAGCAAGAGTAGAGCGTAGTTGCCAGAGGGAGGTTCAGCTGTCAACCATGAGCAGTCAACACTAACAACGAGTGGAGACATGAGTGCCTCTGTCCAAACGAGGGACTTGGTCAGTGAACACAGCACTCAGGATGGACACACCTCAGGAGTATTGCAGGTTTGATTCCAGACCCCCATAATAAAGTAAATAAAAAAGCAAGTCAAATATTTTGGCTTCCCAATGGGATGGGCAATCTCCCCTCAGGCAGTTAAACTGCCTCTGAAAACCTGCTGGAGAATCAGCTACGGATTGGTTCTGACTTGAAGGCACACAACGACAACAGCAGTGCATATAAAGGTTATGCTTACACGGTACTGTTGTTGTTGTTGTTGTGTACCATCAAGTTAGAACCAACCCATAGTTGTCCCTGCAGCAGGTTTTCAGAGGCACTTAATTGCATGAGAGCAGATTGACCATCCTTCTCCCGCATAGCAGCTGGTGGATTTGAACTGCCTGTCTTCAGGACGGCAGCCAGCTTCATGCCATTAGGCCACCAGTGCTCCCTTACCTTATACTGTCGCCTATTATGTGTGTAGTGTTGTTGTTATGAACCATTAAGTCAGAACCAACTCACACCTGACCCTCCAGCAGATTTTTTTCAGAGGCTGTAAACTGCATGAGAGGAGACTGCTCATTTTTCTTTCAAAGGGCAGCTGGTGGATTCTAACTACCTACCTTTGTGTTGGCAGCACAACTCTTTACACTAAGCCACTGGAGTTCCCTAAATGCACAGTAGTTTTATGAGAAAGTTTGAAATATTGCAAGAATTGCAAAAATGTGACTCGAAATGAGGACATACTGTTAGAAAAATAGTGCCAACCTACTTGCTGAACATCGAGTTGGCACCAACCTTCAATTTGTAAAAAGCACGGTATCTGAGGCGCACAATGAGGCAAAGAGCGTTAGAAGGAGGCACACGGTACGACGCAATGGAAGCAGGCATGCCTGTACAATGCACTTAACAAAATACCTCCCATGTGACCAGTGTATTAAACATGTGCTGACCAAGACGGTTTTTTTAGGAAGCATCAGAAATCACTGTGTGCTGGAGGAGCTGGATGATTCACCCCATGACTGGAGGACCATTTGCCTAGTAGCTGTTTCCTGGTCCACTGCTTGCAAACCTCCCAGCTGCATTGCAGGAGTTGGATCTTCTCCCTGATTTCTGGGATTTGGGGGATTTAGCTACTTCGCATCTGCTCCACATGGTCACATCTGGACTTCCTTGAGAAAATCTCAAAGCAGAATTCTACGACAAGACTCCTAGCTTGAGTTTTCTGGAAAGGGAACTTGGAAAGCTGGAGCTGAGATGTTGCTCCCAGGCAGTCTAAGCCCCTCACTCCCCTTTCTTTGCAGGGATGCATAGGCTCTGGCCTCACTCCCTTACTTTCCTGGTGACAGTGCAGGGTACAGCAGTAACAGAAAGGCGGTAGTTTCCATTTTATCATTTCCCAGAAGTTTCATACCACCTCTTTACACAAAAGTATTCTTAAACATCTTCAAAGTAAAATTGTCTGTAGGACACATACATATAACACTGTGGATAAATGCAGAAAATAAGTACATCCTTCCATCACCTTCTGTCTCAGTGAATGACATTCACCATCTAGTTGTACAAGCCAGAAACTGAGGAGTCATCCTTGACACTCCCTCTCCGACAGACACGTTACCCTAAACTGTCAGGTTTGCCTCATGAAGAGTCCTCCAGACCTTCCTCCCACCACTCTCTTCCTTCATAGCTACTCACCCCTCTCACCCCTTGCCAAGCTATCCTCCTCCTCCTTTGAGCCCCCAGTGGCCTCTAAATTTGTTTCCTCTCATCACTCCTGCCCCCTTCCAATCTGTTCTCTATTCCACAAACAGAATGGTCTTTTAAAAATATAATTCTGATCATGTGTTTTCTGTCCTTAAATTCCTCCGGTCTCTTCCTACTGTGTTTAGGATAAAGATCAGTCTCTCAACGTGACTTTGAAGGTCTACGTGCCTCAGCCTCATCAGCCCTTCTCTGGGAGTCTCCTGGTGTCTTTACCTGGCCTTTGTCCCTGTCATTTCCCACCATTTCCCGCTTGTCTCCTTTCTGTCATGGTGTAGAGCTCATGGTGCGAAGGCTCTGCAACCAGACTGCGAGCGTCCAAACCACAGGCTGTAGAATTTCTTTCATTTGTTTTGTAAGAGCAACTTCACAATTACCAAAAAAAAAAAAAAAATTGAGCAGAAAGCTCATTATATCCCCAGAGCCTCTTCCCTGTCCCCCAAATCTCATCTCAGTTTCTCTATTACTATTAAGACCTAGCATTGGCACCCAGCAGCACCATGCCGCTCTGGTGGCATGGTCCATAGCAAGCTGCACTGCTAACCCAAAGGCTTCAAGTCTCCAATGGTTTGAATCCCCTAACGACTCCTCAAAATAAAGATGGGCAGTCTCCTCCCATTAAGACATACAGCCTTGAAGACCTTCTGTGAGTGTGGAACTGACCCAGTGGCAGTGAGTAGTGCAGTGGTTAAAGCACTCAGCTGCTAACCAAAAGGTTGGTGGTTTGAACCTATCAACCCCTCCAAGAGAGTAAGACAGGGCAGCCTGCTCCCGTAGAGACTGCTGCTTTGGGAACGCAATAGGAGAGCTTTACTCTGTCCTCCCACATCACTAATAGTTAGAAGCAACTCAAAGGCCACAGGTTTCACATTCCTGTGGTATATTTGTTGCAATTGGTGAACCAATATTAATGCATAATTATTAATTAAAGTCCATAGTTACATTCATTTTCACTTTAGGTGTTGTGTGGTCTACGGGATTTAACAAATGCATAAGGTCATGTTCACTGCCCTTAAAATGCCCAGTGCTCTACTTCATCATTCATCTCCACCTCTGAGTCCAGGCAACCCCTGAACTTTCCTGGGCCCTGGTTGTTGTTATTGTTATGTGCCATTGAGTCGACTATAACTCAGAGCAACCCTATGAACAATTGCGCTATCCTGAGCCAACCTCACCGTCTCTGATACACCTGACTCAATACTCTTTTCATGCCCTACAAATCAAAAGCGTCGGTGGTTCTTTTGTCATCCCTATTTATCATGTACAGCTCTCAGGTGCACAGCAAACAACTGAGAAGATCATGGCCGGAATCAGGTGCACCTTAGTCTCTAGATTGACATAATGCTCCTTAGCATTCTACAGAGGTCCTTGACAGTAGATTTTTCTAACACAACTCTTCTCTTGATTTTTTGACTGTTGGTACCAAGAGTATTGATTGTGGAGCTGAGCAAGATGAAATAATGAAATCATTAACAACCTCAATCTTTTCTCAATCTATCATGACTCTGCCTACTGGCCTGGTGGTGAGGATTTTTGTTTTCTTGATGTTGAGGTACAATCCATATGGAAGGCTGCATGCAGTCCTTGACATTCTGCAGCAAATGCTTCAAGTTCACCAGATGCTATAGTTTTGCCTTTTCCAAAATGTCAAAAAATTATACAATCATGTATTCAATTGTTTGTCCTCAAAATATGTGTCTGTGACATAAGCAGAAGTTATGTATTGATCTCCCATGATCTGATAAACCAAAGAGTTGTAAAAATATTGAGAGGATAGTACAACACCCTTAATCATATGCCAATCCCTAAGAGAAGTAAAGCCTTTCCTCACCTAAGAGATAAGAGGAGAGAAAAGCAAGTAGAGAGGGAGGAGCCTAAAAACCACTAAAACAGAAGGTGAGGGGGGAAGAGGGGAGTGCATTCCTTGGACCCAGGTCCCTGCACTGAGAAACTCTTAGAACCAAGAGATAGAGTAAGAAAAGGCTTTACCTGAGAGCCAGCACCCTGATTGTGGACTTCTAGACTCCAAAGCAGGGAGCTCTAGTGACCTACTAGGGAAGGAGTTCCACTACCAACCCAAAGGCCGGTGGTTCTGATCCATCAGCTGCTCCAAAGGAGAAAGATGAGAAATTTCCTCCTGTGTGCTTTGCAGTCTCTGAAAATCTGCTGGAGGGTCAGCGATGAATTCGTTCTGACTCAACGAGCATGAATGTGTGAGTGAGACTTTTTAAGCTGTAAGAAAGCCCTGGCGACAGGATGCATTGTGTGCTGTGGTGACAACCAGAAGGTCAATAGTCCTGATCTACCAGCTGCTCTGAGGAAGAAAAAAAGGCATTCTCCTCTCAGAAGGATTTATAGGTTCAGAAACCTGATAGGAGGTACCTGTGAGTCAGCATCCAGTCAGCAGCTGCAGGTTAAGATGCAAGTACAAGAGTGCTGGTAGTGTATCAAGCTGTTCACTGAACCACCAGCTGCTTCATAGGAGAAAGGTGGATAGATTTCTCATGTAAAGATTTCTAACCTTGGAAATCTCAAAGAGAATTACTGTGAGTCAGAGTTGACCCAATAGCAGTAGGCTAACTGTAAAAGAATAAATTTCTGTTTGTCAAAGCCATCCCCTTGTGGTAGCGCTGTTACACCAGCACTACATAACTGAGACACATACTGTTTATCACTTTTCAGATTGCCTTCTTTCACTTATAGACATGTATGTAAGTTTCCTTCATGTATTTTCTTTCATACCTAATTATTTTTTGTTGAACTCTGCGGCCCTGGAGAAGTTATGAAAGTTCTGCTCATGATAATTTGAAACCACTAACACCTCTGTGGGAGAAAATGGGCAATCTCTTCCTGCGCAATTTACAGCCTCTGATAATTCGGGAAGGTCAGCAAGGCTTTAATTCTTATTCAATGACAATGAGTGACTCATGCAAAATCTGTAAGTAGACCAAAAAGTTGTTGAGCAAATGGAGTAAGAGAACACTGCATGATTTAAAATAAAAAGATGTGTGAACCGGGGATGTATCCTTTCTCCTTCCCTATTAAATTTGTATGCTAAGCAAATAATTAATGAATCTGGACTCTACGAAGAGAAATGTGTCATCAAAATCAGAGGAAGACTCATCAACAGCCTGCGGACCACACAACCTTGCTTGCTGAAAATGAGAAGGATTTGAAACACTTGCTGCAGAAGATCAAGGACCACAACCTTCAATATGCCTTTTACCTCCACATCAAGAAGACACAAAAATCCTCATCACTAGGGCCACAGGCAACATTAATAATCAACAGCCTTCATACCTGCAGTCAGGAGATCAGGAAACATTGCACTGGGCAAGTGTATTGTCAGGGATTTCTCCAAAATACTGATGAAGTCAGTCTAAAGACTAAAGTGTGCCTGATTCAGTCTTTTCAATCACTTGCTACACATCTAAGAGCTGGACAATGAATAAGGATGATAGAAGAATTGATGTTGGAGAAGAGTACTGAATATCCCATGGACTGCCAAAATAACAGATAAGTCTTGGAGAAAGTCAGCCAGAGCACTCCTTGGAGGCAAACATGGCAAAGCTCTGTCTCTCACACTTTGGATATATTGCTGGGGTAAGCTGTTCCTTAAAAAGTGTTATCGTGTTTGGAATGGTAGAAGGTCAGTAAAAGACTGGAATACCTTCACCTAGCTGGATTGACACAGTGACAGTGGCAATGAGCTCAAGTGTGTCAGAGATGATGAGGATGGCACAGGATAGGACAGGGTTCAGATCTGTTGTTGATAGAATCACTATGAGTCTACACTACTCAGAGGCACCGAACAACAACTCATTTCCATCTCCTTGCTGTAAAAGGAAGACAATGATAATACCTCACAAAAAGTTGTTTTGTAGAGTAAACCAGGCAATACATACAAAACATTTAGTGTCAGGTACATTATAAGCTCAGAAACTTTAAAGAGATAAATTTCTATTTGTTAAATTCATTCACTTGTGTTGTGGATTGCATTGACCCAGTGACTACAACAATGAGCATGACAGAAATTATAACAATGGTGAATACAGGGCAAAGTTAAGATCTGTTGTTCATAGGGTCTCAGTGAGTCATGACAACTTGAAAGCACTCAAAAACAGCAACAATGACATTATCAAGACTGGGTCGAACACACAATAAAAAAGGGTTTAAACTCCTATGTGCCTGATCACAGGAGATTAAAAGAAGAGAAAAGTGAACAGAGAAGAGGGACCGCAGTACCACCAAGACAGAAGAACTAGGGCAGAGAGCATTTTGGACACAGGTTCCAACACAAGGAACCTCCTGGAACCAGGAGACACACACAGAGAAAACCTCCCCTAGAGCTGGCCCCAGACTGTGGACTTCTCTCTTCCTCGGGAAGCTCTGTAGTCTTGCCTGTAGGAGGTTGTACTGCTAATCCAAAGATCACAATTTTAATCCATCGGTGATGCTACAGGAGAAAGATGAGGAAGATCCTCTCATGTGATCTATAGCCTCAAAAATCCAACTGAAAAAAAGCTATGTGTTGATTTCAACTCTAAGGCAAAAATAGTGTGCCTCCTCCATAGTAAATGAATAAATTCTATTTGTTAAAGCAATATCCTTGTGCCATGGGCTATGCAGGACCCATTGTGCAGGCTGGATACAGTGTCTCTCTGGAAAGAAAAAGTAGTACCCTGGCTCTCCTCAACCTGGAGTTTCTGAGCATGTTTCTCCAGCTTTTCAGTGATTTAAAAAATGACAACAACAACAACAACAACAAAAAACACCACCCTACTTCATTGTCAAAACCAACTCATAATCACTACCTAACTTGGGAGGGACTGGAGAGCATTATGTTAAGTGAACTAACTCAGTACCATAATGACAAATACTGTATAAGATCATTATTGTAGAATGAGTACGAGGACCCAAGGAGCGGGAGCCAAGGCGTGAGGATGGGAATGGTGGTGGTGGTGGTAATCGTAGACACAATATGATGGCAGGGGATGTGAAGGAAATGGGAAAGGTACAGTATGAATACCAATGTATAAAAACGTTGTAAATAAACCAGTATTTAAGAAAACAAAACAAACAAACAAACAAAAAGAAACCAACTCATAGCTGGTTGTCCTGTGACCTTTCCCAGGCTTTAAATCACACGGGAGGAAATTGCCCATCTTTCTCCCAAAAAGCAGATGTTGGATTCAAACCACTTGATTTTGAGTTTGAAGCACAGCTCTTTACCCAGTAGGTCATCAGAGGAGACTGGTAATTCCAGAGACTGGGTTTTCATGGGGGGAAATGTTTTCCCACGTTAGGATTCACTTTCTCTGACATGAAAGACAAATAAGTGAGATGGTCTTTCAGGTCTCAAATAGTCTCTATTTCTATATGATTCTACTAGTTTATCAGGATTCTACCCACAGAAGGGAAGCTAATTTAAACTTCAGGTTAAATAATTCAGCATCTGGCACAGGGGAGGTACTCAGTAAATGTCCCAGAGTAATTTAAGATGTGCCTCAGGCATCTGGAATTGCTAATAGTGTCTGTGTCCATCCACATAATTTGCTAACACTGGATGAGTCTTGTGGGCTGTGGGAAAGCCTATGGTTTATGAAAAAGATTTCAGGGCTCACATCTCAAGCAGGGGGTTTAAAGCCCCTGAGAGGAAGAATCCAGATTACCATTGACACTGATGAGGAGACAGCATAAAATAAAATGGGCCAATCTCGCTCATGAATATAGATGTGAAAACTCTAGAATATTGAGATGCCAGTGAATTTCATTCAAAGCTATATTAAAAGAATAATTTACCACAACCAAGAAAGGTCTGTCCAAAGAATGCAAAGATGTTTTAATATTAGAAAATATACTCTTATAAACTATCCGAAGGTGCAAAAAGAGACATACATGATTATCTCAATGCTGGCAGGAAAATCATTCATGAGTATTCTACATTGATTCATAAAAGAGGCATTCTCTAAAATATTAGGAGTAGATGGTACAAGTGGGTATTGGTGGCTGTATTGCAGAGGAGGGGCACATCTGAACTCCTTCCATACATTTGGGAAATTTCCTGCTTTCTGAATTTGAATAGGAGACAGAGTCACTATTGTGTTTATTGATAAAGAGCAATGGCCTCAGCCTCATTCAGTCCTTCTCTGGTCTTCTCTCAGTGCATTCTTGTTGTTGTTATATACCATTGGTGTTTTGTTGTTCGGGACCTGTTCATAACTGACCTTCTCACAGATTTTAAGAGCTTGTAAATCACATGGGAGGAGATTGCCCATCTTTGTCTTGTGGAAAAGCTAGAAGGTTTGAACTGCCTACGTTTGGGTTGGCAGAGCAATTTCTTACTCACTAAACCACCAGAGTTCCCTCAGGTCTCAGAAGCAGGAAACGCCAAATACTCATTGTTGGAAGCATAGCCCCTCTCTTGAAGCAAAGGTGATTCATTTGGTCCAAGCTCCAATAAAACCTTATGTAGCAGGAAGCAACTATGCAGTAGAGACTCCTATTGGGGTCCCAACAATAGGAGAGACACCAGTTTCCAGAGACAGGAGTTGTAGAAGCTCAGTAGCTGTCCACGGGCTCCTGTAACCAGTAGTGCTGGTGGTTAAAAAAGCAGCAACATCCCACCATTCCTCATGACTCATGCTGTAGATTTTCCCCATGGACTTTTGTCAGCTTCTCAGTAAAAGAATGCTCAGCAAGATACTTTTCAGTAATTTTCTGCTTAAATCAGTCAAAATCAACGTTGGCAGCTAAGAAATCTTAAAAACACAGGCTACTTCCTTAGCATGACAAAGAATATGCTTCTTTTTTTTAAACTGTGACTAAAATATTACGTGAGTAATGACAATCTTATTAAAGAGCAAGACAAAGACTTCCATTAGTAACGTTTTTTCCTTTGTCCATGTAGCTCTTTTTTTAAGGAGTTCAGATTTATTAATTGTAATTTAAATACATTAAAATGAATTCCACTAAGATTTATAGTTTGATGAGTTTGAAAAATTTATATGGTCTTTTAAGCTTCACGACTTCCAAAATGCTCTCATTCCAAAGTACTCTCAGAATTGACACATAGCTGGCCTTCCATTGGATTCCTGAGGCTGTAAATCACACAGAAAGAGATTACCTTTCTCCCAAGAAGCCACTGGCAAATTCAAACCAGAGGGACTCAGTCTTTGAGTTAGCAGCACAACTTCCTATGGACTGGGCCACAGAGTTCTAACACATAGAAGAGATAGAGAGATTGGTAGATATAAACATAGCAATATGTCATAAAAACATATGAAAATGTATTAATATTACATATTTTAAAAATGTAAAAGATCTATTAAACATCTATAGAATTGATAAAGGGAATTCAGTAAGCTAGATACAGAATATACACGCAGAAATCAATAACTGTAAACCAACACTAATCATTTAAAAAAATAAAGCAGAAGAACAAGGACTCTCTTTCACAGGGCTGAAAGACAGAAGCCCAAAAGCCCATTGCTATGGAGTCAACTCCTGTTCATAGCCACCTTATAGGACAGAGTGCAATTGTCTCATAGAGTTTCCAAGACTAGAAGTCTTTACAGAAGCAGATTACAAACATCTTTCATCTGCCAAGTAGTAGCTGGTGAATTTGAACCAACAAACTTTTGTTTAGTAACTGAGAACATTGACTACATAACAATGTCTACAAATAATATTGAGAAAGAAACTGTTGTTGTAGAGTCAGAACCGATCCCTCCGGCGGGCTTTCAGAGGCAGGTAATCACAAGGGAGGAGACTACCCATTTTCTCCACTGAGCAGCTGGTGGTTTCCAACTGCGTGCTTTCAGGATTGCAGTGTAGCTTCTTCCCATGAAAATCAGTATACTTTATTTTATGACATAAAGGAATATAACTAAATACAACATATCCATCTCTTAGATGAAAAATTTAATATTATAAATATGTTCATTTTTATAAGTGAATTTAGAGTCCTGCAAGTTTTATTGGAATATAACAAAATGATTCTAAAATATATCTGAAAGAAACAACAGGAAAAAGTAGTTGTAAAAACCTGTGTGAAGAGCAATGAGGAGAAATTACCCTAGCAGATGTGGAGATAGTCTGTAAATATATTTGAATTATTGTTTTGTTGTTGCTGTTGCTGTTATGTGCCATTGAGTCAGAACTAACCCATATCTGACCATCGTGTGGGTTTTAAGAGACTGTTAATCACATGGGAGGAGATTGCTCATCTTTCTCCAGGGAAGCAGCTGGTGGATCCAAATCACATACCTTTGAGATGTCAACACAACTCCTTACCACTAGGCCACCAGTTGTTGTTGTTCTTAGGTGCTGTCGAGTTGAGTATAACTCATAACAATCTTATGAATACAGATCTGAAACGTGTCCTATCCTGTCCATTCCTCACAATCTCTGACACACTCAAGTCCATCGCTGCAGTCACTGTATCAATCTACCTGGTTGAGAATCTTCCTGTCTCTTCATCATCCCTCCACTTTCCCAAGCATCATGTCCCTCTTCTCCAAGGAACAGCCTTTCCTTACAATATGACCAAAGTATGTAAGACAAAGCTTCGTTATCTTTACCTCCAAGAAACACTCTTGCTGCACCTTCTCCAAGACATTTCTTGTTCCTTTGGGAGTTGATAGGATATTCAGCACTCTTCTCCAACACCACAATTTGAGACAATAACAGCCTGTGAAGAGGAATGTGGCATCAGGATTGGAGAAGGACTCATCAATAACCTTCGCTATGTGAAGCAACCTTGCTTGCTGAAAGTGAGGGGGACTTGCTGCAGAAGGTTAAACACTGCAGTCTTCAATATGAATTCCACCTCAATGTCAAGAAAACAAAAATTCTTGCTACTGGTCTGATAGGCAGCATCTTGATAGATGGAGACAAAGTTGAGATTGTTAATGACTGAACCTTATTTGGATTCACAATCAATACACTTGGTATCAAAATTAAGGTGACTAAGGAAAGTATTGCACTGGGAAAATCTGTGCTTAGGGACCTTTCCAAATTATTGAGAAGCAATGATATCAGTTTGAGGACTAAGTTCTGCCTGATTCAGACCATTGTCTTTTTTGTCACTTGCTATGGATTTGAGGCTACCAGAGCTCCCTGTAATTATTATTAGAAACCTAGAATCTTATAAACAGACAAATATGCTTGAATGGTATAAACAAACCTGCAAAAGTACTTGCCACATGATAAAAGCAGTAAGAATCCAAACTTTATGGGACTGCCTTGTTTTTCAAGAGCTTTCAAGTTTTCTGCTGTTCATAAGGTGTGTACATGTTTACTACTTTCCTATCACCCATTTTAGTGGAAAATATCTGAGTTCTCTTTCTTCAACAGGTTCCCAACTTATGCAAGTTCTGGCTTTTACAAGTTTTATTGTATATTAAAATGCCATGTCATGTATGACTGGAATATTATGAGGCATTAAAAAACTATGAAGACATTGTGAAACACTTCTACACAGCATGATGAGTCTACAGGATGAGATGCTAAGTGAAATATGCCCATCACAGAAGGACAAATAATAACTATGACCATAGTTATTTTAAAAAATCACTAGAAAAAGATTTATATGTGCAAATCATCTGATGTGGTTACGGGGGGGAGTGGGGTAGAGTGGGAAATAAATGATCAATGAACAGTTCATTGGAGTAAGTGACAGGAAGAACAATGTGGAATGAATGGATGGATGATTAGACATTGTGTATATTGTAATTAGTAATATGGAACAGGATATGCATGATTGATGGGGGGGAGTGTGCTAAGGAAAAGTTTACACATAGAAACAATCAGAAATGAAAGGATGGAAGGGGAGGGAGAGAGGAGCAGAGTTGAGTGGATGATGGATAGGGCCAAGGGAAAAGCAAAGTACAGTGAGGATTTGATGAGATATTGTGATAAAGAACATTGATCAATTGTAACTAATGCTATAAAACAAAAGTTATATAAATGATTGAAAGAAAACAAAATTTTAAAAGAAAAAAAACCCTTAATGTATAATAATGGAGACATTTCTAATCCATTAAGATAAGGCTACAGTATAGAGAGATCAAGATATTTTTAAAAAAATTTATTTTATATTTATATTTTCTATTTATTTTATACTGGTTTACACACAAAGTTCATAAAATTTGTATACACTGTTTTACACACCAGATCTTTCCCCTTCCACTTACCCATCCCTCCTTTAAAGCCCCCCTCCCTTCCTTGGATCCTTGCATTCATTCTACAATAATGGTCTTATACAGTATTTGTCCTTATGGGACTGAGTTAGTTCACTTACCATAATGCTCTCCAGTCCCTTCCAAGTTAGATAGTAATTCTTTTGACATGGTGATTGCAACAACAGGCGCAAGCATAACAAAAATATTGAGCTTTGTACTGGACAAGGTTGCATTTCTTTTTACTGTACATGGTGTCACTATTAAGTCAGAGCCTATTGGATAGCACTTGAACAATAACAGCATATTGTAGAGTTGCACAAATAGAAGAAAAGGGACTAGTTAAGAAACTATCAGAGTGATTCAAGAGGAATGCAAGAGCTGAAAAGTTCTCCAGGTTCAAGAGGCAGACCTGGTTCACAATCATGAACAAAGAGGAACACCCTCTCGGGAACAGACATCCCCAAGCCAGTGGGCAGAAGTGCAAAGGGAGTCAAACAGAAGTGCAAGGGCTAATCGAAACTTTTAGTCTGGAAAAATCCAGCACAATTTTGTGTTAACTTAGGCTGGACAACTCACTAGATGGCCAGTCCTAAGGGCCCCTCATATACATGTGGGCTGAGAAGAGAGTGTGGAGAACACTTTAAGTGACATGGGCTGGACACAGGGTGGCAGTGTGGGGAACATGTTAAGTGACTCAGGCTGATCAAAGGGTCACTTGGCCTGGTGTTCCCAGACATACTGCTGCTGACCATGTTTATGCCTGGAAAATACATGTACTAGCCAAATAGTAGAAAAGTTATAACCTTCAGGTATCAAATCAAACTCGTCATTCAGTTGATTCTGACTCCAGTGACCCTCTAAAACAGAGTAGAACTGCCTTATAGAATTTATAAGGTTGTTCAACTTCAGGGAGCTCTGGTGATGTAGTCTGTAGGGAGTTGCATGCTAACCCCAACTTTTCTAGTGGTTTGATTCCACCAGCAGCTCTGCGGGAGAAAGATGAGCCATCCCCTTTTGTGCAATTTACAGCCTTAGAAAAGTGGATCCAACCTAATGGAAATGAGTTGAGGTTTTTGAAATTTTGTTGCACGATTTTAAACTTATTTTAATGAAAGTTTATAGAGACTTTGAATTTCCATTCATCCATTGTTGCACTTTTCTCCCTGCCCACCCCTCCCCCTAATTCGCTTTTCATTTTGAAAAGTAAAAGAAAAAATTCTTTCATTGTTATTCAATCCCTCCCCCCAAGTCCACTTCACTATGCTACCTTTCTTCTGCACTCCTGTCATAACAATTATATCTAACCATATATCCCTTTTAAACAGTTCTTTCTCTCATCTGTTTCAATGCAATATACATTATTTATGGAAGCAGAATGACTCATTTTTCTCCACAAATCACCTCGTGGGTTTAGTAGCTAAATATTTTAACCGCTTTACCATCAGGACTCTTTTTAGGGCACCAATATTGTAGAAAGGGAGCTTTGTTAGCCTAGTACTAAGAAGCTGCCCTGAAATCCCAAAGGTACGTGGTTTGGATCCACCAGCTGCTCCACTGGAAAGGAATGAGCAATATTCTTCTTGGGCAACTTATTGCCTCTGAAAACCTACCTGAAGGTCAGCTATGGGTCTGTTTCAACTCAATGGCACACAGCAACCTTGTAGACAACCACACTGGCTAAGAGTGAAGGATAACGAGAGGCTTAATTTCCTTCTTTTTTTATTAAATTTTATTAATTTTAATAAACATTTATAGAGATTTTTGGTTTCCATTCATTCATTGTTGCACTATTTTCTCTACCCTTCCCCCTAGTTCATTCCTTTTTTCCCCCCCTTCTTTTTTTCCCCCGAGAGGCTTAATTTCCAATTACTGAAACCTGGAAGGAAAATATTTTCTTCCTGAGTTATCTCTCCAGCTTCTTCTACTGACAAAGTGTATGTTGCTATTGTTGTTATGTGCCGTCAAGTCGCTTACAACGCATAGTGACCCTTTGTGCAACAGCTCTGAACCCTTCTCTATCCTGTGCCAATCTCATTGTCTCTGACACACCTATGCCTACTACCCTAGTCACTGAATCAATGAATGTCATCAAGGGTCTTCCTCTCCTGAGCTGTCCCTCCACCCTCCCAAGCACGATGTCCCTCTCCAAGGACTGGTCCCTCCTTGTAACATGACCAAAGTATGTCAGATGGAACTTCAGAATCCTTGCTCCCCCAAGGAGAAGCCTGGTTTCACCCTCTCCAAAACAAATCTGTTCTCTTAGCAGCCTATGGTATATTCAATACTCTTCTCCAGTATCACAGCTCAAAAGCATAAATTCTCCTATCATCCCTAGTCATTGTCCAGCTTTCTGATGCATAAAATGTAATTGTGAAGACCATGGCCTGGGTCAGATGTACCTTAGTCTCCAGACTGAAGTCGTTGCTCTTCAGTACTCTGGATATGTCCCTGACAGCAGACTTTCCCAGTGGAATTTGTTAGTTTCTGGCTCCTGGTAGGACCCAGATCAGCTCTTACATATCAAGAAAGAAAGGGTGACTTTGGAACTGAAAAGATAGGATACCGATAACTGACAAGGGGTGCAAGTGCCAAATTACATTTTTCAAAAGCATTTTTTAAATGTTTGCCAACATTCCATCAGTGAAACCAAGCTCATATGAAGAAGTTCAGTATCAAGATGAAATATACATTGACTGCCAAAAGAATAAACAAGTTTGCCTTGAAGGAAGTACAACCAGGGGGCTCCATAAAGGCAAGGATAGTGAAACTTGGTTATACATTCTTTGAGCATGTTCATCCTTGGAAAAGGATATCATGCCAGGAAAGGTGGAGGGTCACAGAAAGAGAGGAAGACCCACGTCGATATGGACTGGCACAGTTATTACAATGTGATAGAGCATATCAGATAGCATGAGAAAGCCACAGAACAGGGCCAGGTTCCAATCTGTTGTCCATGGAGTCGCTATTAGTCGTAGCTGACTAGATGGCATCTAATAATAACAACTTACAGTAAGGAGGAGGGTAAGGAATAATTGCCAAAGTCAACCCAAACCAACATAGTAGGAGAGCCCCGATGGACAAGGACGCCATATACTCAGACAGGAAGGAACGAAAAATGAACATGTTTACTGGATAAAATCATAAGTTCAATTTTGGATTTGTTAAACATGAAGAGACTTAGTTTACCTCTAAGAGGAGATGTCAAGCATGTAGATATGAAGCTAGGACTCAAGAGAGAGGTTAACTTTAGAGATATAAATGTGATAAGGTCAAAAACTGAACTCGTTTCAGGCAAGTTGAATTCAACCCATGGTTATTCCAAGTGCTGGAAATTGGAACTGAGCTGCACAGCATATTCTTGCCTGTTAGCTTTTTGTAAGCAGATAGCCAGGTCTTTCTTCTACAGTTTCCCGAGGGGAATTTTAACTGCCAGCCATTCCATTAATAGTTGAACACCATCCAGTTGTACCTCCTAGAGACCTCATAAACTTGTACTTGTTGTTAAGTGCTATCCAGTCACCTGTGGCTCATAGTGGCCCTCTGTACTACAGCCCTAAATGCTGCTCTGTGACAATTTCACTGTCTCCTACACACCTACCTTGATTACCCCAGTCACTGAATCAGTCCATCTCATAGAGGGTCTTCCTCTCCTGTGCTGTCCCTCCACCTTCCCAAGCACGACGTGCCTCTCCAAGAACTAGACCCTCCTTGCAACATGTCCAAAGTATGTTAGACGCAGCTTCAGAATCCTTGCCTCCAAGGAGCAGCCTGGTTTAGCCCTCTCTAGGATGAATCTGTTTGTTTTCTTGGCAGTCCATGGTATATTCAATACTCTTCTCCAACACCAGAGCTCAAAGACATCAATTCTCCTTCTATCCTCCCTAGTTTATTGTCCAGCTCTCTGACACATAGCAAGTGATTGCAAAGATTATGGCCTGTATCAGGTACACCTACTATAAACTACTACTATAAACCTAGTGGTGGTGGTGTTGTTAACTGTTGCCGAGTCGTAAGCAACTCCTAGCGACCATCTAAATATCTGGATACTTGTATAACTTTTGTTCTTTCTCCAGGATCATAGTGTTTCCAGAGGCAAGCTATTTCAGAAGTGGATGCCACTCCTGCTTCCAAGCTTGTTTTAATTAGGGAGCTCCACCAAACACTGTCCACTATGGGTAGCCATTCTCGCATTTGACAAGTCAGTGTCACAGTGTTCAGCTTCACAGCAACCACGAGTTTTCTCTCTGTACAGCAAGTGGACAGGCCAGGGCTAGAAAACCTAGAATGTTTCACCAAAAATGATTAAAGGCCCTCGGGCCCTACAGGATTTTAAGCTACCGCCTGAAGCAAGCTCTGGAGTCTTCGCCCTTACTTCCCCTTAGTCTAAGGCTCTGGGCTGCCCACCTACACAGCAAAAAGCACCTCAGAAAGTTCCCTTGCCTGATTGCCACCAAGTCAAGCCGCCATCGAGAAGTCAGCCATCCCGCCAGTCAGCCAGCCGACATCCGAGTGGAGAGAGACTCCAGTCCCCAAGCCTCGTGAAGGATTTTCATCAATTTATAGAAAATGTTTTATGTTGTGCATTTGTTTGCAGTCATCTAGGCAAAGAAATGCCAACTCAATAGCACATAACAATAGGCAAGAACATGGCAATAAAGCTGGATTTGTTCAAGGGTGAAGCTCTAGGTACTTCAACATTCAGAGGTTCAACAAGGGATTGCAAAGGAGTCATGGGTATCATTGAAAAAAATTGGGAAAATGTGGTATCCCAGGAGCCAAGACAAAAAGGTGTTTGAAAATGGAGGAAGTGTCAAACTGAGTAAATTGATGTTGGAACTTTGAACAAGATGAGAACAAGATAGAGGTTGTTCGTGACCTTGACAAGAGCTATTTAGGGGGCTTACTCTATTAAACACTGCTAGGTACTAGAGAGAGAGATGAATAAGATACATTTCTTGCCCTTTAGGAAAACACAGCCTGGTGAGGAAGGCAGACATGTAAATAAATCACTGCAATACAGTGTGATAAATCTCATAATAGAATAACATTTTCCTAAACAGGTTCCACTGTACACTATTTGGGGGAGATGTTAATCAGTGCTCTAAAATCAAATGTTCCACATCAATTTGGAACCAAATAAGCTTGGGGAATACTACAGGAAAAATTCCTAACTCAGAAGAATCACAGAACACATTAATATTTTTAAAGTTCTGAGAAACTCTGGAATAAGGAAATCTGCTTAGCTTTGTTTCCTGGTTGAACCTAAAAATACATTTCAGGAAAGGATTTAATGTTGTGACCTGTCTGTAAATAACCCTAACAACCCTCATACTAGTAGACACCCCATTGCCATTAGCTCCAGTTTGGGATAAACGACAACTTTATTAAAGACTTGAGAAGTCTTAAAAATAATCAATGTCCTTGCCTATGAATGACAACTAACTCCATAGGGGACGCTCCATTGGTTTTCTGAAGGGTAAGTCATACTGAAGGAGACTGTCCCATCTTCTGCTGAGCTGCTGGTAGATTTGAACCAGCAGAGAGGCATGGCCTTTGAATTAGCAGTGCAACACCCTCCAGACAAGACCATCAGAGCTCCATCGTGAGCATTTACCTGGCAGGAGAAGCCCTGCTGTGCCTGCTCCCTGTCTAGTCAAGAGTCCAGGATCATACAAAGTGTTTTGGGTTTGTTTGGTTTTTTTTTTTTTTAAATCAAGTGTCATGTACCTGTCATGGTCACTTTCTGATATAATTGGCAGGAGATCCAGAGACATTGCAAGGCAAAGAGCAAGACAAGGATAAAGCTCTTTCCAGATTCAGGGAAGATTCAGGATATTGGAGGAAACGGAGAAATATTTTTGAAATTAGGTTTCACAACTGCTTTTGCTAACATCCCTTAGAATAAAAGGAAAAGATCTGGTTTCTTTCTAAAGCACTTTCATCAGCACAAAGTCTGATGGCAAAATTCATAAACATGGCAAGTCTCTTTAATATTGAAATCCAAACAGTGCCCTAAAAAGATTAGTTGATCAGAGTAGCATAACTGTAGAGCTGCAAGCAACTTGAGAAATTGCAAGGGCCTGTGTGCCATGAGTAAGCCAGAGTCCAGAGGGAATAAATGACCGGCCCAGGGTCTCCTCCCAACCAGGACTGGAGCTGGGGTTGAGTCACAGGAGCTGAAACAGCACAAGCTGCAGCCCTTTTGACATGTTCCAGGTTTGGTGAAGCACATAGTGCTAAGAGACCTGCAACTGACACCGTTTCAGCTCAACAAGAACAATGTATGGAACAAGACTCCATGGTCTTGTCTGGTATCCTTAAGAGTTAAGGAAAAAGAACAAAACCAACACCAGAGAAGGAAGAAGTCCCAAGTGGGGAAGGGGGAATGAATAAATAACTTCGAAGAACAACCTCTAAGAAAAAGAAGACCAACATCCCCATTGAAAGCCATGTCAAATTAATCACAGGATTGACTGCTTCACCTTTTTATTTTAACGGAAAGAATACCACAGTTGCAAAGCAATAGGATTTTAGATGAACACTGATATTTTTGTTTTTTGCTAAATGATAGCAAGTTGAACAATGCTTAAGAAGTTTGGGAGGGTTTTATCAAAAATAGTTTCTTCTTTCCCTACCTACACTTTTTTTAAAAAATAAATTATCCCTTAATAAGAGCTTTTATTATCTATATACATGAGTATCGATGTCTTTTTTAAAAAAAAAATACTTTAATTGTCTGCTAATGAGGTGGGCTGGAGATAAAAGATGAGTCCTGAGTTGCTCCTAAAAGTATTTCTGCTCGTTATCTTCGGTGGGGTGTGGGCAGCGGAGCTGCCTGGCCTTGGTTGAGGGTATAGGTTTTTTTTCATTCATCACTTCTTAGCAACTCAGAACCAGTGAGCCTTTATCCTGCTGCAGTCTTTAAGAAGCTTAAAAAAAAAAAGGGCAGGGGCCTCAAAAAGTGAAATCATTGTGATTTCAGATCTCATTCTCTAAATGTCATGTTTTTAAAGTATATGTGTATCTGTTCTGTTTTCTGGGTAAAATTTTACCAAGGATAACTGCCCTCTATAATTTAAATGGTAAGATCAGTCTATATCTCACAATGAATTTCTTCTCAAAACAACAATGTCGTCTAGGTTTCAAGCAAATAAAGTACCAATTAGTGTGGAGGGGAAAAACACACCAGCCTCTGGAAGGGTGATGTAAGCAGACTTGTTGTCCATGGAAATACCAAAGCAGAACTTCCCTACATGCCCGAGATCCCGAGGTCCAGCAGCAGGGAGATGTGAACAGCTGTCCCAAGACCAAAGGTGGACCTAGGCTACAACAGCACACCATGGCCCGGACCTCCAGGGCTCCCGTGCTGAGCCCTCTAGCCTGCATTCCCAGGACAGTGATGCACACATTGCCACAGAATTGAAAGGTCTGGCTTCTGTTTAATCTGACAATTTCCCCGGAGGTAGGATAATTAAATTGCCAGCCAGTTCCTCAGCAGTTACAGATCTTCTTCAAAATTTTTCTTAATAACTAAAGCACTGAAAGTAGCAAAGATCTCATAATACTTTTTGTTTTCCAGCTGCTGGATAAAAATCAATTCATTAGTCCATAACTGAGGTTTGCAGGATGCTTGCTTTTTTTCCCCCCCATTGGTAGATCCAGCCTTTATCATGAACAACATTGACAGTGATTCTAAAATTTTGCTTTAACTTTTTTTAATTGGAGTGAAAGTTTATAAATCATATTTCATTATTTTGCATTCATAGACATTTTTGAACACTAATTAAAATAGATTAATATAAATCATTATGATGTCTAATCAAACCCTCATTGTATATTGCCTTTACTTTCACTCATCTTATTCCTTTACCCAAAAAATACAGATACTTTCTAAAGCATCTTTCCTGAGGCAGGTGGTTGTTGCATGCTGTTGAGTCAGGACCAACCTAGAGCTGACCTTCCAGCAGGTTTTCAGAGGCAGTAAATCACAGAGGAGGAGATAACCCATCTTTCTTCCACGGAGCATTGTTCCGAAGAATAACTGAACGTGCCTTTAGGATTGCAGCACAATTTCTTACCACTGTGCAACCAGGATGGGAGGCAGGAACGTGGGGCAGTCTGGCTCTTACTTATATCTACTGGAGTGATCAAGAGGAAACTGTGGCCTAGCAGAATAGGGGCATGGCCATAAGGAGTTTGCCAGGAGGCCAGGAGGAGCAGGCTGCCGTGTCTAAAGGATGCAGCAAGTTCAGGCATGGTTACTACTGCAACAGTCTACGTGATAGAAGAAGCTTCTGTTATAATCTTCTGAGTGATGGTTCATTTCAAGTCCCCAAGAGATATCTATGAGCTAAGCGACCGCACATATCAACAACAGCATATTGCATTGGTTGTTCTTATTTTTTTTTTTTTGGTTGTTCTTATTTGAGCTTCTTGTTTAAAGTCAATAAGACTTTGTGGCCTTTGTATCTAAAAGTCGGTTGTTATTATAGTTTGGAGGAACATTTTTCTAAGTGGTGCAACACTCTTCTGTCAATTTGCTGCACTGAGACAACCTGGGGTTGCTGTGATGCTAAACCTTGTGCCCTTGGGGTGTCAAATGCCATAACAGTTGCTTTTGGTGGATAGTGTTTGGTGGAGTTCCCAGTTTAAGACAGGTTTGGAAGCAGGAGTGGCATCCACTTCTTAAACAACATGCCTCTGGAAACTCTATGAAGTTTGAGGAATGACGATAGTTACAGCAAGCCTTCAGGTCTTTTGTTCATAGGGTCAATATGAATTGTGAGTGACTTGACAGCAATCAACAACAAAACAACAAGCAAGTTGTACATGATCCTGGGTGACAGTTGCCCAGGAGAGACTAAGAGGAAAGAACCATAATTCAGCTCAAGGAAACGGAGGCAGAGGTCCTGCTCTATAGACTTAGATAATATAATGTCTGTAGAAATGTGATAGTTTTTTCTCAAAGACTCAAACCTGAGATTATTACTCAGTCGCAGGCGACTCGACGGCACATAACAACAACAACAGCCTCTTAAGCTGATCAGGTTTAGAGGCCACAGTTCTGCCCTTAAAGGACTTCAATAATTGCAGCCACTGGCAGTGAGGAACAGCATGGGATGGAAATAGAAGTACCACAAATAGGAGACCACACAAGGAAGCATCAACCTCACTTCCTAGCTCTCGGCATTTTTAAAACTTCCTGTTACAGGCTCTTTGTTTGTAAGTGTTGTATAAGTCACCTTTCTGAGATGTCAAGGGGAAAAGAGTATACTGCTTGGAGTTGTGTTTGTTGCAAAGAATAGAATCCTCCTCTAACTAGAACAGAGTGGAGTGTTAGTGTAGCCATACAGAGACTGAAAGAATAGGGTGGAAGAACAGAGAGACTCCACAGAACCAGATCTCAATCTCTCAAAGGCCACAGGGCCCTTAAATTCTGTTTGTGCTTTATTATCTCTTGACTTCCTTTATTCACACATACTGTATGTTGCCAGCATGGTAGTCCCACTTGTGACTCCAAATTCCTTTTCATCTTAGTCTACAATCCCTGGGTCACTTAACCCAAATTATTTATAACTTCGTTCGTCACTGGCATGCCAATGAGTTACTGGCTAGCAAATGACCAAGCAATGGGTCATTAGGCAGAAAATGGATGAGCTCTTCACCAGGGAGGCTGGAGTCATGTGTTACTTAGCCTGTCTTTCCCAGGGGATATGGGCAGGACAGTCAATGAAACACTATGATACAGAACTGTACAAGTGATTGCCATAAAAAATGAAGTCTTAGGGAGCTCTGGTGGCCTAGTGGCAAGAAGCTGCATGGCAATCCCGGAGGTGCATGGTTCAAATCCACCAGGTGCTCTGCTGGAGAAGGAGGGGGAAATCTCCTCCTGTACCAATTAGATCCAATTTGACAGTACACACAAAAAAAATACTGAAATAATTTTTTTTTAAAAAAATGAAGTCTTTATGCAAGAATACAAAAGAAAGAAGATATGGTAGCCTGAATAATGCAACTCCCCTAAAACTGTATTTTCTAATCTTCAGAACCTATGAATATGTTCTTAAGTGGCAAAAAGAACTTTGTAGTCCTGAGATGTAGGGATTATCCTGGATTATTTCAATGGGCCTCAAATGTGGTCAGAAACAGAAGGATTAATGACATAGTGGTTGGAGGTGCAATGGTAAAAGAGTATGATGCCAGAAATAAGAGACTGGAGCAATCTGAGGAAGTGGCCACAAACTAAGGAATGCAAGCAGCTTCTCGAAGCTGAAAGACAGGGCAACAAGTTTCCTTCTGAAGCCTTCAAAATAGATATAGCCCCACTGGTATTATCCACCTAACCCTCCCAGTTAGCCTTACCTTAACCCTCCTAGCCAACCTTACCCTGATTTCCAGGGCTTCTCACAGAGCACCAGAAGGCAGAACTCTTTCTCTTTCAGGCTACAATTTGACTTCAGGCAAGCACTGCTCTGTTGTACATGTTGTTGTTGTTGTTGTTGTTGTTATGTGCCATCGAGTCGCCTGCGACTCATAGCGACCCTATGTACAACAGCCCTAAACTCCGCTCTGTCCTGTGCCAATCGCACTGTCTCTGACACTCCCATCCCAATGATCCCAGTCACTGAATCAATCCACCTCATAGAGGGCCTTCCTCTCCTGCACCGTCCCTCCACCCTCCCAAGCATGATGTCCCTCTCTAAGGACCGGTCTCTCCTCACAACATGTCCAAAGTATGTTAGACGGAGCCTCAGAATCCTTGCCTCCAAGGAGCCACCCGGTTTAACCCTCTCCAGGACAAATCTGTTTGTTTTCCTAGCAGTCCATGGTATTCTCAATACTCTTCTCCAGCACCACAGCTCAAAGGCATCAGTTCTCCTTCTATCCTCCTTGGTCATTGTCCAACTCGCTGATGCATAACAGGTGATTGCGAAGACCATGGCCTGTATCAGACGCACCTTAGTCTCCAGAAAGACACCACTGCTCTTCAGCACTTTGGAGAGGTCCCTAACAGCAGACTTTCCCATGGCAATGCGCCTTTTAATTTCCTGGCTGCTGGTGCCAAGACTGTTGACTATGGAGCCAAGCAAACTAAAGCTGTGTACAATCTCAATCTCTTCACCATCCATCCTGATGCTGCCAATTGGTCCAGTGGTGAGAATCTTTGTCTTCTTGACATTGAGCCTCAATCCATATTGTAGGCTGCAGTCCTTGACACTCTGTAGCAGGCGCTTGCAAAAGTGAAGATTTTCTTTAGTTCCTCATAATTCAGTATGAAGTGGTCCTATTAAATAAAGGGTCATATTAATGAAAAACTCCTAACAGGTTTCTTAGCAGGGGATTGGTCCCTTCCTGTCAGACACAGAGGACCCTGTCCAATTAGCAGTGGCCAGGGCACCAATGTTGCTGTCAGCACACACACACACACACACACACACACACACATTATTGAGCAAACAATGAATTTGGACTATTTGTGGTTATGAGACTCACCTAAGGACATCTCCTGCAGCCAGAAGGCTTAACATGGAGAAGTTCAAAAAGCAATCTTGAGATTTTCAGCATAGAAAGGCCCTCCCTGACCCCTTTAGAGCAACTTCGATGCTGTAGTGGAGATGAAGTTGAATCCTGAGAAGCTTTAGAGTTAAAGATGTGAAGTTCCTTTCTCTTAGGTCCTTTGATCACAGCCCTGCTGGCTCCTAATCCCTGAGCTAACTGCTGTCCTCCTTCAGAGGTTGAAGGTGGCCATCCCTCCTGCTTCTAGTCTTGTTCTTGCCAATGCAGATTAGTTTGAAGGAAGGAGTAGGCTGTCTACTTGCCCAGGAGCAGTATTTTCAGGACTTTAAAGACAAGAAAAAAGAAGCTGTTGAAGTCAATTTCAGGTTCTAGGCATAAAAAGAAATGCAGTCCTTCAGCTCCTGGGTATCAGGAAGGCTTAAGAAGTCAAAGAGACGTTTGAATTACTGCCTTTGGGACTGGAAGAAACCCAAACAATTAAAGGTGTAAAGGCCCAGGATTCACAGTTTGATAGGTGTTGATATATCTCTAAAACCAGGTCTCTGGGCCCAGTGGAGCCTGACCTCATTTAAAATTGCTAAAAAAGTGTCTGTAATAAGCTCAGTCAGAAGATTCTGTGATGATTCAGTTTGAATCAGCCATTTTCCTGTAGGGTTTTGTTTTATTTATGATGATTACTTTTTAGTTATTTATGTTTTCCTTTTCTAAAATGCTACTTTTTTTTAAACAATCAAGCATCCCAGATTAGATCATCTAAAAAGAAATTGGTGAGTTTTCTATGATATTTATTACTTTATTATGCATTTTTGATGGCTACTCTCTTAAAATTATTCTATCAATGTTTTTAACCTGAATCCTTGTTGAGGTTTCACAGTCCCTATGCTTAAGTTAGAGCCTTTAAATGTTTTCATTTAAGTTTTATTTGAGAAGACCATAGGCAGCTCTTATGATTCCTTTAATAAGGATTAAATAACTAAGATTTTAAAATTTTTATGTAAAAATGTATATGTATATGAAATAGATGTGTTTACCCTAGGAGGCAAAATTTGTCTGCCATAGCCTCCTTTATTTGTTAAGTTATAAAGACTTGACAGCCTGGTTTTGGAAGAAGTGTGTGCAGTGGCCTCCCTTTCCACAGAGGGGGGACCTTGGGATAAGACCAGGGCTAACTTTCATCTGACTTCTTTCTAGAGGATGACAAACCAGCTCCATAGGCCATGGATTCCTTCCAGTAAGGTCTGATCTTTTGACAAACCCTGAGGTCCATTGTGAAACTTTCAGGAGGAGGGAGTATGGCTTTGGGGCAATGCATTAGAAAGTCTGCTGAATGCCATGCAAAAAGAGACCTCAGCATAGAGACCCCACAGCCTTGAAAGACAAAGCTGAGCTCCCTGGATGCCTCTGTCTCCTCCACTTCTATGGAGGTCACTTTTCTACCCCTTGCTTGGGGTTTGGTTTTAAACCCACACTCTAATCAACAGTATATTAGAGGTTAACACTTTAGTTACCTCAAGACCTTTGCCCTCAGCTCTTGAAGAATAATCATGTGTAATCCAAGACAGCCCTGTATTTCCATTTCACATTCAACCTGGTCTCTACCCTTCTGTCATAACTCCATACATGCCTGCAGGTGCAGGATGTGGAAAAACATTTAGGTTCTTACCAAGTTCAAGAGGATTTTCTGAGATTCTTTAATTCATGTTAAGCATTCTTCTCAAATTCTGAACCTAGAACATTGTTGTTGTTAGGTGCTGTCAGGTTGAATATAACTCACAGTAACCCTATGAACATAAATTTAAAAGTGATTAATAAGGTCTATGCAGATGTAATCAAAATGAAACAAAGTCATATTGCATTAAGATGCATTCTAATCCAATGACTGGTTGTCTCTATAAGAAGAGGGAAATTTGAGCAAAGATACAAAGAAGAGGCCATGGAGGTTGGAGGCAGAAAGTGGAATGATACATTTGCAAGCCAAGGAATATCAAAGATTCTCAGCACTCCCAGAAACTAGAAAAGGCGAAGAAGGATTCTCCCCTGGAGCCTTCAGAGTGAGCATACAGACACCTTCCTTTTCTCTTGCTGAGTTTGTCTTACTTCTGTACAGTGAAGAGACCAGACTTGCCTGGAATAGGGGTCTCAGCGGTGTGATATGCAGCAAGCTGAGCTGAGCTTGGTCTCAGGAAGCACTTGTCCTCAGGGTTAGTGCATGAAACCCAACACACTGACTTGAGCATATGGAATCTGTCACAGATCAGGTTCTTCCAGAAGCCAGCTTCAAAATGGAGAAGTGTGTGCAAGATCTTTGTTAGCCAGAGCCTGCCTGGACAGCGCAGTGGTTAAGTGTTTCTCTGCTCCTAGGAAAAGTGGCAGCCTGCTTCTATAAAGACTAAAGCCTTGGAGACCCTAAGGGGCATTTCTAATCTGTTCTACAGAGTTTTCATAAGTCAGAATCAACTTGACAGCAATGGGTATTGGGTTTTAGTTCTCAAGATGAGCATATTCGAGAGTAATGAGGGAACCAGAATTTGTCAAAGAGAAGAGTTGAAACTTGATGAAGAAGCAGCAAGGGCCTCAGCAGACCTTTGACCTTTGGAGAAGCTCTGGAGTTTGGATGACCCAACAGAAATATCTTAAAGTAGAGCAAAGCCTTTTAGTCCCCTGCCAGTACCGTACTTTGGATGTACAACATCTGGGAGGGGACATGACTTGGGCGAGAAGGCTGTGTTCAATGCTTGGAGACAGGTTCAATGAGAAGCAGCAATTTCCCAGTGTCAGATTACCCAATAAGCAAATTAAGCCCATGTTTGCATATGCTTGTTGTGTAATTCACTGTGAACAACTGCACATTGTTTTCACATCAAAGATTCTTCTTGTAAGTATGGCTGTCACCTGTCTCCCCAACTCTACTGCACGGACCCTCTCTTTAAATTTGCAATCTCTGACAGAGACTGAATACTCAGTAAGCAAAATAAGCCTGGGCTTATTGATGCTTGCATACTAAACTGTAAGCCCATGCTTACCAGACTCGTTGAGTCACCAGCCCCTGCAGCTACCAGCATTACAAGAACAATTTCTCCGTCCTGGTGGAGTCATAGTCTGGGCAGCGTGGCAAATAGCCCTCTACAGGCACAATGCTGTAATTACAGTCACTCATTCAGGAGGTCCTTGGCTTCGGAGCTGATGAGAGACGGGAACTGAGGTGTGAGGAGGCTCAGGAAGGAATCCAGGGGAGACAAGAGCAGAGTGAAAAAGCAGTGCATAGAAACCGAGGCTGAGTCCTTCCGCTCGATCCTGCGTGTAGCTATCGTGACTGGACATCAGTGGTCATAGGGGTCAAGTAGGAAGAAGCTAATTAAGGCCTACCTAGGCTCCACCCTGCAAAGATTCTGAGGCCTTCTGCCTCGCTGAGGGCTGAAGGAAGCCTCGGGATGAACAGAGGAGACCTCGGAGGTGGTGAGAATAGAGTTCTCTGTGAAACTCCTCTTCTACTGTCCGTCTAATCAGTTCTTGCCTCTTCTTTTGGCCCTGCCATTACCTGCAGCCAGGCAAGCAGGCCAGAACAAAGTCAGGATCACAGGGTGAGGGCTGAACAAAACAACTGGGGAGTTGAGAATATATGCAGCAGTGGTGAGACTCTAAGATTTAGCATCATATAGACCTAGTTCAGTTCCCACTGAGGCCATTCCCAGGCTGTGTGGCCTTGAACAAACTGTTACACCTCTCTGAAATTCAAGCTTCTCATTAATTTTAAACCCTACTTCTCAAAACTTTAAGTATCCAGGATTATGATAGCCATTGGTTTTACTGCTGCTTTCTGACTTCTCTTGAACTCTGATCCCTGGCTTGTATTTAGAATTCTGGACAGATGGTTAGCTCTGCGGTTTCTTAATGAGTCCCAAGAACTAACAGTTTATAGGCTCCATCCCCCAGTTACCTGCCTCTTCCAGGCTAGTCAGACGTGTCATCAGCCTTCCGATGCCATTGTTCCTTTGCTTTTTCCCCTCTTCTTCTAAGTGACTGCTGTTGTACCCTAACGTGTGTCCTGGCGGAGGAATTCTGCAAACACTGAACATACATGTTCTGGCTTTGGAGTCATTGCAGGGCCCAACTATTACCAGGAGCAAACATATTTCCACCCAAGTCATATCAACAGCAATTTTCCAACAGTTGAATATTTTCTGAGTTTTAGTAGCCTAGTGGCAAGAAGCTGCACTGCAGTCTCCCAAAGCACACCGTTCGAGTCCATACGCTGCTCTGCAGGAGAAGGATGGGCAATCTCCTCCCCTGTGATTAGCTGCCTCGGAAACCCTCCTGAGGGTCAGATATGGGTCTGTTCCAACTTGATGGTACACAACAACAACAACAAGAAATATTTTCTGAGTGGAAAATGAAAGAAAAGGACATATGAAGAGTAAAACAAATGATTAAAGCAAAATTTGGCTACTACACTTTCTTGGGGATGGGTAAAGGGAAAGTTTCCCCTTTTCAGTTTAACATTGGTGCATTAATCAAAACCAGGACTGAGTGGGAGGCACCTCCCTACAGGACTGAAAGCCTCTCAGAACCTGCAACACATCCTTGTGCTATACACTTCTAGAAATAGTGATACAGGAGTTCACTTTTTAAAGAACACAGCTGAATCCAATACTATGGACCAAGTACAAGTTTCTAGAACTTTACACAATTTCACTCATTTCAAGAACTCTATGAGGAAAATAGTATTCATCATCCAACTTACAGATGAGGAAACTGAAGCTCAGAGAAGTTAAATGATTTGCCTTCAGTCTCTCAGCCTGTAAGGGGCAAAACTCATATTCAAATCTACATTCTCTTGCTCCAGAGTCTCACACCAGGTCTCAGAATCCTCTCTGATATTAATATAACCAGGGCTGGTTACTAATCCTACAGATATATTACCGGGGCATCCAATGCAACTTTGGTCTTAGTAGGCCTTCATTCTAAAACACCAGCTTCTGGGTTCAATCTGCTACCAGGGGTCACCTCTGTCTCCCATTCAATTCTTCATTATCAATTCCCTTCCAAACCCTCCTGCCTTGACTACGTCTGCCCTGGTAACTGAGCTGCTCATGCTGACGTGCTGGCTATGTCCCATCTCACCACCAGTCAGTCGGAGGCCACATGCTCCGGCCAACTCTCACCCCCAGAAGACCTATCACCAATGAATCAGTGGGGTAGAGAAGGGAGCAAGCTTGCTAGGGTCAAAAATAGTTCCAACTCTGGGGATGTTATCTGAAGACACAGTGTGACCAGGAAAGGAAAGTAGCAATTTGGAGGCAGCAAGAGCATTACTGTGTGGATAAAAAGAAGGCATATGCAGATGAACATGCAGTGCTGAGAACTTGGATTAAGGTTACAGACAAATATAGCAGGGAAGATAATAGAAGCTGTCAGAGACCTCTAGGGCACAGTGAAAAAGCAAGTCTGCCCATGTTTATGCAGCTATGAGAGGCCATTAAAGAGGTCGTAACATTGATCATATATGATTTCAATGGCCCTGAAATGAACTAGAGCAAGGATTGTGGGATGGCCAGGAGGAAGGCCCGTGGAGCCAGCAATGATTGCAGGTTGTGCTCCAGAAGACTTTGTCGAGCAATCAGGAATATTATGGGCTATTTGGGACAGCCATCAGAAAAGCCAAATTCAGTGAAGGATGAAGGGATGGTGCTAAAATGCTAAAGGCAGCGTTTTCAAACATGTCTCATTTGAGTTTAGTCCCATCTGTGGCGATTTTAAAAATATAGTTCCCAAATTGCCAGTAGCATCTGGGGAGCAGGGTCTGTGGGCAGACACCTGCTCACCAGTAAGAATTTGGAATGCCATTTCCGGATAGTGTCCTTGCGGTTTAGATGCTGATCAGTAAAAGAGACAGATGGAGAGAATACCAGAATAGCAGTTCTGGGAGGTCCTTAATGATGACTTAGTTAAACTATCCTCACTTCATACACAAGTGAGTTCAGAGGTATATGCCCAAGGCGACATAGCTGGTAGGGTTGAGGCAGGAGCCAGAACTCCACAGAACGCAATCCCTGTTATAGGCTGCAAAATCCCTTAGGAGAAGGCAAAGGAGGGTTCTTAAAGTGTCTCTTCAAAGGAGGCACAGGGTAAGAGGAATGTTGCTGATGGATCAAAAAATATGGAGAAAATGAGCAAAGATAGATAGATTCTGGCTTCTCAGAAGTCAAAATTTCAAAAAATTATTGTCTTTAGTTAGCTTAGAGGAAGCAAAACGGCCAAAGGGCATCCTAACATGATTATGTACAGATGAGATTAGGAAAGAAGAAAGATTTGAGTCTCGTGGAAGTCAAGCCCACCATACAGGTTAACTGGCTGTCTCTCTCTGTCCCTCGACATACATTTAGCACATTATATGAGCTCACACATGACAGCCACAAACACTATTCATGTTGCAGTGTCCTGGAGTCCTGACTTTCCCTATGCCCTTCTGTCTGCTCTTGTCCTTGTCACCCAGATTTCCAAATCTGCTCCCCAGTTTTTATTGCTATACTGCAATCTCAAAGGTACATGGTTCAAATTCACCAGCTGCTGCATGGGAGCAGGTGGGGTACTCTCCTCCTGAGTGATTAACGGCCTCTGAAAACCTAGTAAGGGTCAGCGACGGGTCAGTTCCAACTTGACAGTACTCAACACCTGTCCTACTCAAGATGCCCTTGATTCAAGTCATGGTGTTTTCCTCTGGCTATGCATCTGAAAGTTGGACAATGGCTAAGGATGACTGAGGAGAAAATGACGCCTTTGAGTTGTGCTGTTAGAAAAGAGTATTGAATATTCCATCAACTGTCAAAAGAACAAAGGGACATGACTTGGAGAAAGTCCAACCAGGGTATTACCTGGAGGCAAGGATGGTGAAGCTTTGTCTCACATACTTTGGGCCTGTTGTTTAGGAGGAGCTGGTCCTTGGAAAAAGACTATCATTCTTGGAAAAGTGGAGAGTCAGTGAAAGAGAGGAAGACTGTCAACAAGATAGATAGACATAGTAACTATAAACATAGGCTCAAGAATTATAGAGACGAGGGTGATGGCACAGTATAGGGCAAGATTCAGATCCATTGTTCATAGGGTCTCTATGAGTCAGAGTTGACTAGATGGCACCTAATAACAACTGTCCTGACAAGGACATTTCCAGTCTATGCCAGGAAATTTGGAGGACAACTGTCTGGCCTATTAACTGGAAGAGATCCATATTTGCTCCCATTCCCAAGAAAGGTGATCCAATAGAGTGTGGAAACTCTCAATCTGCCGAACAAATTATTCAAGAAGCTGGACGCTATGAAGAATATGGCCTCAAGATCAGAGGAAGATTCATCAATAATCTGTGAAACAAATGAAACAACCTTGCTTGCTGAATACAGCCTTCAACATGGATTGAATCTCAACATCCAGGAAACAAAAATTCTTACCACTGGATCAATAGGCAACATCATGATCCTTGGAGAAAAGATTGAAGTTGCCAGGGATTTCATCTTACTTGTATCCACAATCAACACCCTTGGTACTAGCAATCAGGAAATCAGGAGATGTATAGCACTGGGAATGTGTGCTGTCAGGGACTTCTTCAAATTATTAAGAAGTAATGCTGTCAGTTTAATTCAAGTCATGGCCTTTTCAGTCACTTGCTATGCATCTTAGAGCTATACAACAAATAAAGATGAAAGAAGACTTGATGCCTTTGAGCTGTGGCATTGGAGAAGAGTACAAATATCCCATGGACTACCAAAAGGAAATATATATATATATCTTGGAGAAAGTGAAGCCAGAGTGTTCCTTGGAGGCAAACAAAGATGATACAGCTTCATCTCACATGCTTAGGGCACATTACTAGGAGAAGCACATCATGCTTGGGAAGGTGGAAGGTCAGCTAAAGAGAGGAAGACCTTCAACACAACAGATTGATACAGTACTGCAGGATCTAGTGTGTCACAAAGTGTGAGGATGACACAGGATAGGACAGGGTTCAAAGCTGTCTCTAGGGTCATACTTGACCTGATGACACCTAAGAACAGCAATAAGAATCCATAGTAGCATAGTTGGTTATTTGCTGCACTGCTAACAGAAAAGCCAATGACTCAAGTCTACCAACCGCTCTATGAAAGAAAGATATGGACTATTTCCCCATGTAAAGATTAACAACCTTGGAAACATGAGGAAGGGTCAGTATATGACATAATGACTCAATAGTATCAGATTTGGTTTGAAGGTACCAGCCTAACAGAAAGCAGCTTTGGTTTTAGTAGTCACATTCTCAGCTCCTATGTGGGAGGTTATGGTTTGATTCCCAGCCAATGGTCTTCAAGCATAGCCACAACATATCTGTCAGTGTTGTCACAATGTCTTTCATGTTGTCATAAGCCAAACAAGTTTCAGCAGAGCTTCCAGATTAATATGAACTGCTTCCAGATTAATACGAAAGGTCTGGTACTCTACTTCTGAAGAGCAGCCAATGAAAAACCTGTAGGTCACAATCGTCCAGTTTTTCAACCACTGGGAAGATTGGCAGGACTAGGCAGTGTTTCATGCTATGGAGAATGAGGTCACCATGAGTGGAGGGCTTACTTGATGGAAGCTAACAACTGTCCTAGTGGAAAACTCCCTGCTCTAACTTCAGCCATGGAGGCACAGACATTAGAGTAGCCTGGTTCCTAGCCCCCTTCTTTCAATGAATCCTTTGTTTGCAGAGTAAGCAAACACTGTGAAGGGATTTACTTGGCTCCTCATCCTTCTGTGCCTTTCCATCTCTGATCCCTGGAATCCAAGCTATGCCTTGGGCAGCATCACAAGTGTTAGCGAGCTTGAGGCTTCATGACTTTTGCCTTAATAAGACAAATCTAATCTGGATAAATGTGGAGCTATCAAACTAACTTCTGAACTGCCCTTGTTAGGAAGCTAAGGACACTTGTGCAGAAGGCAGAGGATACAGGTGGAGAGATAGACAAGATATCAATGAGGCAGCTCGGTTTTCGAGTTCCTGATCCAGCTGTATCCAGCAGAGTCATTGCAACACGTGGGCAGCCAGCTGCCATTCAAAACACTGTTGAAAAGGCTCAGTAATTAAAATAAGAAATGAGATTCCCTTGATAAGTTATTGTACCCAAGGGTCTAAAAATGATGGAAAGGTGGCCTGCCTCAGCCCCGGGGTGAACCTAAAACTCATTACCAGGCTACTTTGCAGGTTATTGAATAAGTCCCTGTAACTGGCACATTGATTTATATAAGGCCCAGAGATTTTGAGAGATTTGAGAGAATATTAAGAGTCAATCAATATTTTAATTTATTTCAGGATCCTGGAGATTTGAGGTCTGTGGGAGGAAATCATGACCTTTGAAATACGGCAGGCTGGCAGGCAGCAGGGGGGCACCTCAGAGAGGAGGCCCTTTGACACCAGCAGCCATGAAGGACTTCTCTACTCAGAAACGTTCTCTTTATTCATAGCATCAGTCAGGAATTTCAAATATCACTAGCTGGAGGACCTCAGGGTGAATATGTACCAGGACCTTAGAGAGGAAGTGTTCAGCTTAAATATGCAGAGCTACCTGCTCTTATGATAGAGTCCTCAGGGCCTGGAATCGTTGTTAAGTGCCATCGAGTCAATTCTGACTCATAGCAACCCTAACTATATACAACAGAACAAAATCCTGCACAATCCCGTGTGACTCTCTTCTATGCTTAAATCCATGGTTGCAGTCACTGTGTCCATCCATCTAACTGAGAATTGTCCTTTCCTTTGTTAACTCTCTCTGTTTCTAAGCATGAGATCCTTTTCCAAGGACTAACTGGCCTTTCCTGATAGTATGTCCAAGTTATGTTAGACGAACTCTCACCGGTCTTGACTCTAAGCAGTGCTCTGGCTACACTTTTTCCAGACACTTTATGTTCTTCTGGCTGTCTGTGCTATATGTAATACTCTCCACCAGTATCACAATTCAAAGGCATCAATTCTTCTTCTGTCTTCCTTATTCATTGTCCAACATTCACATACAGATGAAGAAATTGGAGATACCATGGCTTGGATGAGGCACACCTTAATCTTTAAACTGACATCCTTACTCTTTAGCACTTTCAAAGGGTCTTTGAAGGCAAATTTCCCTAGTGTAACACGCCTTTTGATTTCTTGACTGTTGTTTCCATGTGTGTTAATTGTGGATCCTAGTTAAATGAAATCCTTACCAAATGCAATATTTTTCCTCAGTTCAACATGGTATTGACTATTGGTCTGATTGTGAGGATTTTTGTTTGCTTGATGTTGAGATGTAGTTCACACGGAACACTGTAGTCTTTGATCTTCTGTACTAAGTGTTTCAAGTCTTCTTTGCTTTTCAGCAAGCGAAGTTGCAATATCTTTATGACACAGGTTGCTGGTGAATCTCCTAAAGAACCTGTGGTCTGGAGCTATCATCATAGAGACAAGTAATGAGGCAACACCTTTGGGAGAGATTCAGCACCTTCTCCCTTGAAAGGCTGAGTTCCCTTGTCACGTTCTCCTCCACGTCCTCTCAGTGCTTACAGCCTCTGAGAACACCATCTTCAGCCCATAACAGCTATGATTCTGTTTTTCTTTAAGAATATAAGTTTTCTTTGGGCATGTCTGGATCATTTCTGGACACTCAGAGCCTGGAATCTTGCCTGACTCAGACGATGTGGACATGAACAATAATGTGTTCAGTGGGTGAAATGAGGAAACATATGAAGCAAGAAATAAGCATTCATGAAACGGTTTCTTAAAAGTTACACAAGGTATTTGGATCAGTCAAATTTCAATTGTTGTTGTTGTTGTTATGTGCCATCGAGTCATTTCCGACTCATAGCGACCCTATGCACAACAGCTCTAAACCCTGCTCTATCCTGCGCCAACCACACTGCCTCTGACACACCCATCCCAATTACCCCAGTCACCGAATCAATCCATCTCATAGAGGGTCTTCCCCTCCTGCGTTGTCCCTCAACCCTCCCAAGCATGATGTCCCTCTCCAAGGACCCGTCCCTCCTGGCAACATGTCCAAAGTATGTTAGACGGAGCCTCAGAATCCTTGCCTCCAAGGAGCAGCTTGGTTTAATCCTCTCCAAGATGAATCTGTTTGTTTTCCTGGCAGTCCATGGTACATTCAGTACCCTTCTCCAGCACCACAGCTCAAAAGCATCCACTCTCCTTCTGTCCTCCCTAGTCATTGTCCAACTCTCTGATGCATAACAAGCGATTGCAAATACCATGACCTGTATCAGGCGCACCTTAGTCTCCAGAGAGACACTGTTGCTCCTGAGTACCTTTGAGAGGAAGAGAAAATATACTCAAATTGGGTCACTGATAAAATTTAGGAAGGTGAAAGTAGGGTGTAGGAAATTAGCAAAGGAACATAGTGCTGTGGAGCTGCTAATAGTGAGAGGACACGTAGAGGTAGAGCTGCTGTCGCCTTCAGTTCTGATGAGACTGAGGGAGGAGGAACAGGTGCGAAAACCTGGAGTGGGCCACCTGGCAGAGCTAAAACCTCTGTGAGGGAAGCAGCCAACCCTTAATAAATCCACAGGGAGGGAGCAAGGAACAAACATTTGACCTCATTTCTTCCTCTTCCTTGAATATTTTTCCTAGGTTTCCCATTGATCAAAGCCAATGGTCAAGAAAACACACTGATTCAGGGTGGAGAGTGAGCAAAAGATATCCAGCATGGGGTTGTCAAGTAACTCTGCCTATTACATTTTGACTTGCCAACCCAGTAAGAAGGGCAAACCTGCTCAGGGCTTACTGATGGGCCTAGCTTACTGGTCCTGAGCAGGTAGCAATTTTATCTGCCAGGGGATAGTAAATTCTGCAGACATTTTTGTTTGTATAAATATGGGGAATGGTACTTGCATCTAGTGGATAAGGTTTAGTTATGAGATATCAAGTAGAGTACAATTCATAGTGACCCTATATAGTGACCCTTCATAGTGAACAACAGATGTGAACCCTGTCCTATTCTATGCCATTCACACACTTCCTGACATATCAGAGCTCATTGAGGCAGTCACTGTGACAATCTACCTGGTCAATGATCTTCCTCTCCTTCATCTATCCTCAACCTTTCAGAGCATCATGCCCCTCTCCAAGGAATAGCCCCTCCTAGCAGCATGACCAAAATAGGTGAGGTGAAGCCTCATTATTCTTGCCTCCAAAGAGCACTCTGTCTGCACCCTTTCCAAGACATATTTGTGTGTACTTTTGGTAGTCAGTGGAATGTTCAGAGCTCTTCTCCAACACCACAGCTCAAAGGCACTGATTCTTCTTCTGTCATCTTTATTCATTGTCCAGCTCTCAAATGCATAGCAAGTGATTAGAAAGACAATGGTCTGAATCAGACACACCCTAGTCCTCAAAACTTACATCATTATGCCTCAATAATTTGGAGAGGTCCCTAACTTTAGACTTCCTCAGTGCAGTAAGTCTCCTGATTTCCTGACTGCTCATACCAAGGGTGTTAATTGTGGATCCAAATAAGATGAAGTTGTTGAGTTTTAATCTTTTCTCCATTGATCATGATGTTGCCTATTGATCCAATGGTAAGAATCTTTGTCTTCTTGACACTGAAATGCAACAAATTTAAGCCTTGAGTTGCAATATTGAAAGAGGCTATGAGCAATAAAAACCCAGAAAGCATTAAAGAAAGTGGAGGGAATCCATAGAATCACTGTACCAAAAAGAACTGACAGACAGTGAAAATTTTCAGGAAGTACTATATTAGCAGAAGCCAATGGGAATTAAAGAGGAAGTAGAAACTACATTGAAAGCATTGGCAAAAAAAAAAAAAGACCTCAGTAACTGATGCAATGCCAGCTGACTTGTTTCAATTAACAGATGCAGGTATGCATGCATTTACTAGTCTGTGCCAGGAAATTTGGAGGACAGCTGTTGGGCCAACGGATTAGAAGTGGTCCATGTCTGCTCCCATTCCTAAAAAAGATGATCTGACATAATGTGGAAACTATCAAACAATATCATTAATATGACATGTAAGCAAAATACTTGATCATGCTAATGAGAAACCTATACTTGAACCAAGAGGCAGTTGTCAGAACAGAGCAAGGAAACACTGCATGGTTCAAAATTAGGAAGGCTGCATGCCAGGGATGTGTCCTGTCTCCATACCTTTTCAACTCATATGCAGAACAGATTATCCAGGAGGCTGGGCTCTATGAGGAGAAATGCGGGGTCAAGATTGGTGGAAGATCTAGCCATAATCTGCAATATGCAGATGACACAACCCTGCTTGCTGAAACTGAGGAGGACCTGAAGTGCTTGCTACAGAGGGTCAAGGACTGTAGCCTCCAATACGGATCGAGGTTCAGCGTCAAGAAGACAAAGATTCTCACCACTGGGCCAATTGGCAGCACCAGGATGGATGGTGAAGAGATTGAGATTGTACACAGCTTTAGTTTGCTTGGCTCCACAGTCAACACTCTTGGCACCAGTAGCCAGGAAATTA